>NW_016808939.1:1783038-1861565 GCF_001698545.2 Rhinopithecus bieti | reverse complement strand
GCAGCCATCCCACTACTGGGTATATACCCAAAGGATTATAAATCATGCTGCTATAAAGACACATGCACACGTATGTTTATTGCGGCACTATTCACAATAGCAAAGACTTGGAATCAACCCAAATGTCCATCAGTGACAGACTGGATTAAGAAAATGTGGCACATATACACCATGGAATACTATGCAGCCATAAAAAAGGATGAGTTTGTGTCCTTTATAGGGACATGGATGAAGCTGGAAACCATCATTCTCAGCAAACCATCACAAGAACAGAAAACCAAACACCACATGTTTTCACTCATAGGTGGGAACTGAACAATGAGATCACTTGGACTCGGGAAGGGGAACATCACACACCGGGGCTATTATGGGGAGGGGGGATAGGGGAGGGATTGCATTGGGAGTTACACCTGATGTAAATGACGAGTTAATGGGTGCAGCATACCAACATGGTACATGTATACATATGTAACAAACCTGCACATTGTGCACATGTATCCTAGAACTTAAAGAATAAAAAAAAAAAAATCCATGAAGTTTTGTGATTTGCTCCTGCTAAAGATTAGACAAATTACAGCATAAATTTAATCTTAAGGCTGTATCATTAAAAGGAGTTATTTTGGAAAACACACACATTTTCCAGTTGTTCAAATATCACTTTGGGATAAGTATTTCAGAATTGCTTTCAGAAATATTTGAATACCTCTTCTTCTTATTAGTATTTTTGAGACAGGATTTTGTTCTGTTGCCCAGGCTGGAGTGCAGTGGTGCAATCATGGCTCACTGCATCCTCAACCAACCAGGCTCAAGTGATCTTCCCACCTCAGCCTCCTGAGTAGCTGGGACCACATGTGCCTGGCTGAGTACTTATTATTTTATGATGGATTTGATGTTTACAATTAGCCAAGGCTAAGACTAATGAGATACAGAGTAATAAAGCTGTTAATAACACCACTGTGTGTGTGTGTGTGTGTGTGTGTGTGTGTGTGTCTGTGTGAAAAATTTGTTGATATTAGTGAAACTGGAGGAAATTTATAAAATTAATGGATAAATAATTGCTAGTAAATTTCATAGTATTTCACCACTTAGTGACTTCAATGAATCAAACTTCATTGTTAGGTCACAAAGAACATGGATTTAAAAAAATGAGAGTGGATTTGGCTCAAACACATCCCTACTTCTGGAAAAATATTTGCCTTACTGAGCTCTGGTTGGTAATCATCCTATATGAAAAATGACACCAGTTTATAATACCACCTTTATTCCATAATGGGATGTTTTTCTTAGTTATTAAAACAAATTGCATATTGGATTTCTTCTACAATAATAAATAAAATATGAAAAGTTAAAATGGTGCCTTTTTGCCTCTCTGATTCAGTAGCTTACTGAAAGTTCTAGTTATTTTTGGGGGTGGGGTGGGGACGATATCTGGAGATACTCATTCTTTTATTTATTTATTTTATTTTGTTATTCTGGCTATAGAGGATGCCATAATAAACACCATACTTCTGTTATTCTTGAAGTAAATGGTCACCGGCCCATTACTGGCTCATGCAAAACAAAATTGACTCAAAGGAATACTGCACATATAATTTACACAAAGATGCATAGATTCAGAAGAAGACAAATGGAATATAGTGATTTTGTCTAAAATCTCCAAGCTGGTCACATCTGTAGGCTCAGTCTTTGGGTTTTACTCGTGCCTGTGAATAGACTATTTAATAGTGATTTCTTAAATTCAAAAAGTCAAATTATTTTTTTTCTGCACATGTTTTATCTATATGGATTGTATTCCACCCAAAATTTGAGACCTAGCTCATACTCAAACTACATTATGTGAAGTCTTTATAGATTTTACCAAGTATTATTACTATTCTCTTTGCATCTCTATTACACATGGCCTTCCTTTTTTTTTGCATTTGTCTTTATCTCTAAATTTAAAACTTCTGGAGGGCAGGTACCTTTCTTTTCTTGCTTTTCAAAGCATCTAGGGCAGTGCCTTACATGTAATGTGAGCTCAGAGAATGTTTATAAAGTATAAAAAAATCCATGTACCACAGTGACATCTTTTGTTTACCCAGTGGTTTTAAAAATTCATTATTCATATAAGCAGGCTATGCTCTAGGCATCTTCACCTGCGTTTCCTTGGTAATCACCTCAGCAGTCTTGTGAGACTGATAATATTAATCTTATTTCACACACGAGAAGACTATGAGGCTGAGTAAGTTGTTTAAAGCCACACAGGTATTGACTCATGAAGCCAACATTCAAATCCAAATTTAACTTCACGGTTAGTGCCCTTTCCATTATAGCTGTAATTTGTGTAAAATAAAATAACATATACTATTAAGACTTTTTTTCACTTATGTGAATAAAAACATTTCCATTTTCAAAGGACCCTACAAGTAAAAACAAAATTCTACAAGGATGAGCTCTTATTTTTATGTCAGTTCGAAAAGAAAGAAGAAAGAGGGGAGTGTGTGTGTGTGTGTGTGTGTGTGTGGGTGTGTGTGTGTGTGTGTATTGTAGGGAGGGATGGAAAGAGGGTAAGAAAGACACCCAAAAAGAAATTCCCATTGTCTGGGTTGCCGAAATTTGTTAAGAACAGAATGTCTAATATTTGATTTTAAGTTATTTGCACAACCACTGTGTAAACCCATCTGTGGTCATGAACTTTCAATAGAGGTTAATTGGAATAGATTTTAGTTGGTGGTATTTTGGCGGAGTGAAGGTATCAGGGTTTTCCCTATGATAGGGTTGTTCAGCATCAAGAGGAAATCAGCCTAAATGCCCACCAGTGATAGACTGGATAAATAAAACGAGGTACAGAGGCTGGGCGTGGTGACTCATGTCTGAAATTCCAGCACTTTGGGAATCTGAGGCGGGCAGATTGCTTGAGCCCAGGAGTTCCAGACCAGCCTAAGCAGGCAACATGGCAAAACCCTATCTCTATACAAAATTAGCTGGGCATGGTGTTATATGCTTTTGGTCCCAGTTACTTGGGAGGCTGAGATGGGAGGATTGCTTGAGCCCTGGAGGTGGAGGTTGTGGTGAGCTGAGATTGTATCACTGCACTCCAGCCTAAGCTACAAAGTAAGACCCTGTCTCAAAAAAAAAAAAAAGAAAAGAAAAGAAAAGAAATGTGGTACATATATACCATGGAATACTATGCAGCCATAAAAAAAAACGATACCATGACCTCTGCAGGCACATGGTTGGAGCCTGAGGCCATTATCCTTAGCAAATTAACACAGGAACAGAAAACCAAATATCGCATGTTCTCACTTATAAGTGGAAGCTAAATGATAAGAACACATGGACACATAGAGGGGGAACAGCACACACTGGATCTTTTTAGAGGGTGGATTTTGGGAGGAGGGAGATGATCAGAAAAAATAACTATCAGGTACAACAAACTTTCATGACACAAGTTTACCTATGTAACAAACCCTGCACTTAGATCCCTGAAATTAAAATAAAAGTTTAAATTATTGCTAAAAAAAAAAAAAGAGGGGCAGTATGTATGTGTTTGCTGGATGGTCCTTAAACTAATTAGTCAAATAACATGAAAACAGAGCTTCAGATGAGTAAGATAATTGTTAATCTTTATTTCCTGTGTTCTTCTAGCCTCAGGAAAAAATCTTTAGGGAGACAGTCACTGGAATAGAAATTCTGAGAACCTGATTTAAATCTTAAAGCTTACTTCAGCTTCTAGCAGTGCTATGATTGTAAAGAAAATATGAATATATTATCTAATCAATATAAAATTTAATGAACTGATGGATAGTTCATTAGCACTAGTACAGTCAGTGATATTAAAACAGGCTTAGTAATATTATTTTTTTCAAATTTTATGCCAAAGTATTATGGCCAAAAATCTTAAATTCTTTCCCTCATTTCTTGTACCACTTAGTTTAGTGTGTGTATACCTTATTGCAGTACTTTCAAATCATTGAAATAATTTGTTTGGGGGACAAACCTAATTTTATGCCCCCATAATTAGGAATTATGCTTTGTACAGTACTTTCTGTTTCTCACAGTTCAAGGCCTAACACTTTGGCTGGGCTTATAACTATTCAATTGTTTGCAGTGTATAACAATATTTCAAAATATGTATTAACCAAAGATAAGCATATTAATATAGTTCTAAACTTTTTGAAACAGATACAGTTGAATTGCAAAGCTCAGTGCAAGCTGTTAAATCCAGATACCTATAAACCATGTAGCATAAACATGGTCCCATTGTATGGTGGCTGCTTTAGAAAAACCCAGAACTCAATTGAAAATTAAAAATTCTGTGATTCTATGACAATGGATTACTTCACTCTACCTGTATATGAGAAGGTGCGCTAAATGAAAATCAGCCTTATGGGTCATGGACATCTGCAATCGTTTTGATAATTCCTGGTGTGCTATCACAGCCAATTGCCAAGAAACTTGCTACATGACCAAATTTATGCTAAATCAGTTGCCATACAGTCATTACAATTAAGTAGGTAGATGTCTGGAGTGAAAAAAGAGAGAGAGGAGAACTGATTTCACTCACCCATCCTCTTACAATTAAGATCTAAGCGTATCTTCAACTAACATGCTTTTACTATTTTAAAAAACAATTTTCTAGGAAGATGTCATTGAAAATTACTTCAGTAGAAGACTACTAAACTTAAAAGAGATAGTATCATATGGCTAGTTACTATTCAAGGCTCAAGATATCCTATCTCCAATCCCTGAACCCTATCAATGTTGCCTTGTATGGAAAAAGGGAATTTGCAGATGTGTTTAATTAAGATTCTTGAGATTATCCTGGATTATCTGGGTGGGCCATAAATAACTTTCCCGTCTTGTCATAAGAGGGAGGCAGAGGAAGATTTGACTTATAGAAGAAGGCAGCATGATAATGAAAGCAAGATGCTGTGTTACCAGATTTGAAGATGAAGGAAGGAAACACAGCCCAAGGAATGTAGGTGACCTTTAGAAGCTAGAAAAGGCAAGGACGCTGTTTCTTCCCTAGAGTCTCCAGAAGGAATCATCTTTGCTGCTACCTTAACTTTAGCTCAGTGAAATTGATTTCAAAGTTTATGACCTCTAGAACTGTAAGAGAATAAATCTGTGTTATTTCAAGCCACTAAGTTTGTGCTAATTTGTTATAGTAGCAACAGGAAACCAATACATTTACTTTGAAAGCCATGTATCTTATATGCCCACCAATCCTAAACTCTCATGCCACCTATATAACCTTTCCAAACATAATATTAAAGAGTAAGTCCAACCAAATGAAAGCTGAATAAATGTAAAAAAGTTAAGGGAAGAAAAGAAGTAGTTCAATATGATGAATAATAGTATTCATAGTAAATAAGTGTTCAAAAGTCATAGTCAACACACTGAGTTTTCAATATATATCAAGAATAGTGCTAAATAATTTATATTACCCTGTGCTATGGTTTGAATGTGGTGTCTTTTCCAATATCTACAATAAAACCTAATTACCAAGTTGATGGAATCAGAAGATAGAGCGTCTGAGAGGTGATGAGGCCATGACAGCTCTGTCCTCATGAATGGGATTATGTACTTCTATACAAGGGCTTGATGAAACAAGTTCCTCCATCTTCTGTTACTTGAGAACACAGCATTTTTCCTTTAGAGAGGACACACGTTCAAGGCACCATTGTGGAAGCAGAGACTGGGCTCTCACCAGACCAAGTGAGATGAAAGCAGAGACTGGGCTCTCACCAGACCAAGTGAGAGCACCTTGATCTTGGACTTTCCAGCCTCCAGAACTGTGAGAAAATAAATTCCTGCTCTTTATAAATTGCACAGTTTTAAATATTGTGTTATAGCAGCACACAATGAACGAAGACAGCATATTTAACTCTTAGGCATTAAGCCATCAAATATACAAACAAATGGGATTGGTCCTATTACTAAAGTTGAAGAAACGGGTTTAGAGAGACTGATTTCTTTCTTTCTTTCTTTCTTTCTTTCTTTCTTTCTTTCTTTCTTTCTTTCTTTCTTTCTTTCTTTCTTTCCTTTCTTTCTTTCTTTCTTTTTTTTCAATGGAGTCTCCCTCTGTCACCCAGGCTGGAGTACAGTGGCATGATCTTGGCTCACTGCAACCTTTGCCTCCCAAATTAAAGTGATTCTCCTGCTTCAGACTCCTGACTCGCTGGGACTATGGGCATGTACCACCACACCTGGCTATTTTTTTTGTATTTTTAGTAGAGATGGAATTTCACCATGTTGGTCAGGCTGGTCTCAAACTCCAGACCTCAAATGATCTGCCCACCCTGGCCTCGCAAAATGCTGGGATTACAGGCATGAGCCACCGTGTCGGCAGGCAGATTCATTTCTGTTGCTAGGTCATATGGCTAGTAAAGTATGGAGCCTACACTGAAACCCCAATCTGTCTGATTCCAAAGGCTATGCTCTTGATTGCTAGACTAGTCTTCCATATGAAGGAGAAATACAGATGGGAATATTTTTTAGTCATTAGAAAATTAATATATACTTAATATATTAAATTTGGCAAATAAAAAAACCTCTGACATAAAAAGTTTAAGAAAAGTCATTTATGATCTCATTGTCTACAAATCATTGTTAAATACTTTAATAGCTGTCGAAAGAGAAAATAGTTCACCAAGTGCTCTTCTTGTACTTTCCACATCTTTATATATAGTCATAAGGTATTTGTTTCTAAATGAAACAATGAAGTCACATTTACACTTTTTTTTTGTAATCTGGCTTTTCTTTTGTTGCCTTTTTTTTTTTTTCCAGACAGAGTCTTGCTCTGTTGCACAGGCTCTGGAGTGCAGTGGTACAGTCTTAGCTCACTGCAGCCTCTGCCTCCCAGGTTTAAGGAATTCTCCTGCCTCAGCCTCCTGAGTAACTGGGACTGCAAATGCATGCCACCATGGCCGGCTAATTTTCATGTTTTTTCTTAGTAGAGATGGGGTTTCTCCATGTTGGCCAGGCTAATCTTGAACTGCTGGCCTCAAGTGATCCACCTGCCTCGGCCTCCCAAAGTGTTAGGATTACAGGCATGAGCCACTGCACCCAGCCTGGCTTTTCTTTTCATAATATACCACTAATAGGATATTTCTTGAAGTCTATTGTGCTTATCTTGAAGATAAATGTCATGGAGCAGATCTGAAAATACTACTCAGTTCTCCCTATAAATAGTTTAATAATAAGATGTCATTACATGCTTTTTATTCATCAGTACTATATTATTTAAAAAGAACTGAAATAATGTTTAAATTCAGTGAACATACCTGTGCCCCAAATAAAATAGTGATAAGTATATTTTGCAAGTCACGACATTCTAGAAGTGAAGGAGGCATTATACTATGTGTATAGCTACTGTGCAGGTTAAACAGCACCTCCATATTCTTTATCTTATTTAATGTTGAGTGTATTAAGCAAGGTAAGTGTTCCTATTTCTATAGTATATATGAAAAAACGACAATATTTATACAAAGCCAGTGGCTTTCTAATTGGCAGCCTAGAATAGGTGCCTTGAGCATTGTGTCCTCCCTAAAGTGTTCTGGATTTAAACCAGCACTTTTATAGTGTATCTTACCTGTTAATTTTATGCTTTTCTACTCTTTTGGTTATTATTCTCACATTTTGAAAATTAAGGCTTATTTTATGTTTTAATGTTGCATAAAGTGGTTAAAAGGCCTAGTACACATAAATTAATCTAGAAAGGATAAAACATAGTAATTTTGAAGGGTTAAACATAAAGCAAATTTAACATGGGTTCGAAGTGTTTGCTCATCCTCAAGGAACGTATGCACTCCTGAACCTCACACCTAAAACAGAGATTATGTTGACATTTAATGTGTGAAGGACTGAATTCTGTTGAAGTATTAGAACAATTTCTACAAAATGGTATTACAAACCTTAGATGAATGGTGATTCTAAAATTTCAGCAACTTTAATCTCATTTGATGTTTTTAGATAGGTTAGTAATCAGCACTCACAAAGCACAATCATCTATTTCATAAACAGAAACAGCTTCCTGGAGATTAAAAGTTATTTGGCTTTCAGTAGCAGAGACCAGTGACATTGTTATCTACAGAACTGTATGTTCTTGAGATGTTAATGAGAGAAAGAATGGTCCTTTAGATTACCTTTTACTTTCCTCCTTTTTGGACACTGATAGACTATTCTCGAAAGTATTATGAAATTCTACTCGCAGCAGATTTTTACCTTTATAATAATGCTTGGCTGTGGTTGGTTTTATGTTGTTTTTATGTACCTAACATTTTCCTAACATGTACTTAAGTCCGAATCAATTTTCTGATATAAATTGCATTTGGAGTATTTGATATCATTTTCCTTCATTTAAGAAATGTAATAGCTACAAAGATAGAAGAAGTAAGAGAATTTTGATAATTAAAAAAAAAAAAACTTGAGCACATATGCCTAGGAGACTAAAATCCACTAAAATTCATACTGTGTTTTATATCAAAATGAAAATTTTTGCTGAATAAATATAGTATGTTGAGCAGAAATCAGTTATGGGTTGCTCTGCACCAAACATATATTGCTCCTTTCTGGAAAGTGAGGGCTGGTAGAAATTCTCATTTGATGGGTGCATAGTAGAAAAAAATATGGGAAACAGTCAAAGTGTTCATGTACCACCTTAACAAGATTTTAAAATTGGTCCCTTTGTAATTCAGTTTTTGCTGAGGCTGTAACCTGATGGCAAAATAATAGCTGCCAAGAGCATTCACATTCCAAAGTGAAGAATAGATTCCCTAGAACAGATTCGCAAAGAAAATTCTAAAAATCAGTGTTGTTATTCATAGCCACTTACCAACCTAGATGAGGTTAGAAATGGGATTTATTTGGGTAGAGGTGATAGTGTTCTCTGAGACCTCCTTGTCCTGCCATGGGGAATGAGATGAAGGGTGGCGATGTCAGCATCAAGGAGACCACCCAGAGAACTTGAAATGTGTAACGTATTTGGGGAACACAGTAGGCACACATTGAGAAATGTCTAAAGCTCAGAGTGCATGGCTATGTAGCTGTTTTAAGCGAGAGGGTGACTTCACCACGGATGTCTGAATTCCAATAATTTGTTGCACTCCCAGAGTTTATTGGGACATAAGATGTGAGACTTTGCCTCAGATTACATAAGTGCTACAAAGTGGCAGGAGTTGGCCATAAACCATTTTAAAGGGATCTGGCTCCAAATTTTCCTTTAGAAGGAATGACAGGAACTCTAAGAGGGAGCAGATTGATAAGAAGATGGCAAGAGAAGATTGTTTGCCATGAGAAATATTCTAAAAACCTACAATGGACCCAAAGAAACATCTTTGAAGGCCATAGTGTATCAATGCGAAATGATTATAATACCAGCTAAATGATACCAGATGTCAGAGGTGTTTCAAAAAGAGCAACTCCATCTTGAGTAGGGGCTGAGTAAAATAAGGCTGAGACCTGCTGGGCTGCATTCCCAGACAGGCATTCTAAGTCACAGGATGAGATAGGAGGTCAGCACAAGATACAGGTCATAAAGACCTTGCTGATACAACAGGTTGCAGTAAAGAAGCCGTGTAAAACCCACCAACATTAAAAAGGCAATGAGAGTAACCACTGGTCGTCCTCACTGCTCATTATACTCTAGTTATAATACATTAACATGCTAAAAGACACTCCCATCAGTGTCATCACAGTTTACAAATGCCATGGCAATTTCAGGAAGTAACCCTATATGGTCTAAAAAGGGGAAGAATTTTTACCTCAACACAAAATTAGACATTTTAAATTTCTATAAATTTTTGTGAGTGCAAGTGACTTATGAACATTTAATTATCTAAGAGTAACAGAAAAGTAATGGTACTTAAATGGACTGGATGTTCATATCCCCCAAAATTCATATGTTCAAGCTCTAACCCCCAATATAATGGTGTTTGGAGATGAGGCCTTTGGGAAATAATTATATGTAAATGAGGTCATGAGAATGGGGACCCTATGATGAGATTAGTATCTTTATGAGAAAGAGCTGAGTCTCTGTCCCCTATGTGAAGACACAGCAAGAAGGTGGCCATCTGTAAGCCAGGAGGAGGGCCCTCCACAGACACCGAATTTGCTGACACCTTGATCTTGGACTTTCCAGCCTCCAGAACTGTGATAAATAAATTTCTGTTATTTCAACCACCCAGTCTATGGTATTTTGTTATAGTAGCCTAAACTTACAAATATAGGACCTATGGAAAACTAGTCCTACTGAGTTTAAATGAACAATTTAAGAATGAAATAAAGGCCATGGTTTTTGCCTCCAGTAATTATCCTGAGTTTAATTAATTAAATTATCTGAAAAAAAATTTCAGTGTTGTTCAAAAATATATTTTGGGTAAAGGCTAAATACAATAATTTCTCATCACTTTAAATAATTGGAAAGTAAAATTAACAATGTCAGAGAGATATTCACTAAAAAATCTCTAAACACTTAAATTGCTCCTATTCTCCACTGAAGCTCTTTGTTTCCTTCATTCTGTTGCCCCTTTTTATTGACATTCTTGGTCTAAATTTATTTTATCCCCAAATAACTATTTAACAGTTTTGTAATCAAGTAAATTCATATTTTTTCTTTTTGATTGGTCTGCTTATATTACTGCCAATGGAATCCATATAAAAGGAATTCTAATGTGATAATTTTACAGTATTTTGGTCTTTTGAAGAGGTTCTCAACTAACCTGTAAGGTGGGGGGGCTAGTATTCCTAAGAACTCCATGAGGCTTTCCATACTTTTTGCCACTAATTTAAATGCCTCCATATTTGAGGCATCTCATCGGAAACACATCTAAAAATAGCAGGAACTTTTATATGTAATGTATTTTATCCTATGTGATTTAACTTTTTTTTTTTTTCTGATTGGGAAGAGAAGGGCATAAAAAGAAGCATACGTCTATCAAGTAAGTGACAAACTGGAGCAAAAATAATGTATCATGTATCCAAACATCTGATAATTTTACCTTCTCTGGGCATTGTAAAAAATAAAGCATTGCCAGAAAATGTTAGAACCTCCTGTTCATTTCTCTTGTGATAACAGACATAGATATCTCACTAAAGTAAGTCAGTAAAGCAGACTTGATTTTAAATGATCTTTGTTTCTTGCTGGACAAAGTAGTAAATTATTTTAACTCCCCTACTTCACACCTTGTAAAGTAAAAGTTGTAGATGTTTTGTAAGTTTCAGTTACTATGAAGATTAATGAGATATGTATTTCAAGTAATAGTAATTATCATTCATTCTATTTCTCTTCTTTCTTCTTCTTATAATTAGCACCTGCCTGTAATATCACACTGGTTTTGGTTGTTCTTCCAAGAGTTCCATGGCACACTATATTGTTTTCAAGAATCACACTGAGATAAAATTAGACTTGCCTAGCTTATTGAGTTGTAAAATTAAAACTTTAAGATTTTTACAGGTCCACAATCTATATTTTATCCATTTTCCATACATTATACTATAGAAATTCATAATAAATGATTTTAAAATATCATTGACCCAAACTTGTTTGTACTTATTGTTGACCTAAAATTGTTTGCATTAAAAAGTACCCAAGTAATAGGAATGGACAAAGATTTCATGACAAAGATACCAAAAACAATTGCCACAAAGGCAAAAATTGACAAATGGGATCCAATACATTACAACAAAAGAAGCTGTCAACATAGTAAACAACCTGCAGAATGGGAGAAACTTTTGCAAACTATGCAGCTGACAAAGGTCTAACATCCAGCATTCATAAGCAACTTAAACAAATCTACAAAGAAAAAGCAAACAACTCCATGTTTGGAGTATGTGTGAAACACTCCAAAAAGTGAGCAAAGGACATATCTTCTTTTCAAAAGAAGATATATATGTGGCTAAGAAGCATGTGAAAAAAAAAGCTCATTGCTGATTATTAGACAAATGCAAATCAAAACCACAATAAGGTATCATCTCACACTAGACGGAATGGTTATTAATAACAAGTCAAAAACTAACAAATGCTGGTGAGCTTATAGAGAAAAAGGAATGCTTATATACCGTTGGTGGGAGTGTAAATTAGTTCAACCATTGTGGAAAACAATGTGGTGATTCCTGAAGGAGCCAAAAACAGAACTATTATTTGGCCCAGCAATCCCACTACTGGGTGTATATCCAAAGGAATATAAACCATTCTATCATAAAGACAAATGCATGTATATGTTCACTATAGCACTATTGACAATAGTAAAGACATGGAATCAACCTAAATGCTTATCAATGGTAGACTGGATAAAGAAAATGTGGCCCATATACAACATGGAATACTACACAACCATAAACAAGAATGAGATTGTGTGCTTCACAGAAACATGGATGGAGCTGGAGGCCATTATCCTTAGTAAACTACTACAGGAAGGGAAAAACAAATATTACATGTTGTCATTTATAAGTGGGAGCTAAATAATGAGAACACATAGACACACAGTAGGGAACAACAGAAACTGGGGCCTACTGGAGGGAGGTGGGTGGGAGAATGGAGAGAGTCAGGAAAAATAACACAGGGGTAATAGGCTTAATACCTGAGTCACAAAGTAATCTGTGCCACGAACTCCCATGACATGAATTTACCTGTATAACAAACCTGCACATGTATTCCTTAACTTAAAATAAAAGTCAAAAAAAAAAAAAGTGCCCAAATCTACAGATCCCAAAAGCTTTCAAGACTGCATGGACCTTTGCTGATCAAAACAAGAGAAGAAACAAATTCAGTCATCTACATTTATCACACAAGTCTGCCACTTTTAATACTCATTTGTTTCAGTGCCTAAAGGAAAATTTATAACATTAAATATATATATTAGAACAAAATAAAATTTTCAAATCAAAAATTTAAGTTTTCACCATAAGAAATTAGAGAAATAATAGAAATTTACATGCAATGCAAGCAGGAGGTAGGAGGTAATAAAGACAAGAGTAAAATCAATAAAATTAAAAAGAGAAAAATAAGGAAATAAAATGAAGTAAGCTTATTATTTGAACAACAACAGAATTGATAGAACTGTAGGCAATTTACAAAGAAAAACTAAGATACAAACTATAAACATAAAAATTGGTGAGGATATTCCTATCAAAAGGAATGCTATGAATGATTCAATGTCCATATATATTCAATTTAAATTTCTTGGCAGACTAAAATTACCCAAACTCATTCAAGAAAAGCAGTTAACTTAAATTGCCTCATATCTATTGAGAAAATTGAATTAGTATTTAGAAACCTTTCAGCAAGGAAACCTCTAGCCTACATGGTTTTACTGGATATTTCTGCCAACCATTTAAGGAAGAAATAATACCAATTCTACCAAATTTATTCTAGAAAATACAGTAGAACACTTTCTGACTCATTTTATGACTCTAGATTATACTAATACCAAAACCAAATCAACAATACAAGAAAAGAAAATTGTAGGATAGTAACCCTTATGAACATAAATGCAAATGTGCCCAACATAATACAAGAAGATTCAATGCAGTAATATACAAAAAGGAGGATGTGGTACAACTTAGTTGTGTTTATCCCAATAATGCAAAACTGGCACAACATTCAAAAATCAATCAGTTTAGTTCACCTTATTAACAATTTAAGAAATAAAACTTATATGGTCATCAAAACATGATGCAGAAAAACCACTTAACAAGTATAGCATCTATGCATGTTAAAAACTCAGCAAACTTAAAGGACAAAGCAACATCATTAATTTGGTAAAAGACACCTACAAAATCCCTACATCTAAAATTTACTTAAAGGTGAAATATTGAATGCTTCACCTCCCTTTCCACTGCCCCAGTCTCCTCTAGACTAGGAAGAAAGCAAGAATGTTATTTTTCATCTTCAATACCATACTGAAAAATCTTAGGCAATGCGATAAGAAAATTAAAAGAAATAATTAGTATAAATATTGGAATAGAAGAAACAATACTCCTGACAGTCATTAAAGAAGACTTATATAAATAAAGATGTATCATTTTCATGGGTAGAAAACTTAATATTATTAAGATATCAGTTCTCCTTAAATTGGCTTACACTTTCAACAAAATCCTAGTCGAAATCCTAGCAGAATTTTGTGTCGATGTTGACAATTTTATTCAAAAATTTTTGTGGAAATGCAAAACACCTAGAATAGCTGAAACAAATTTGAAAAGAAACTCCAAGATTGTAGGAGTAATGCTAATTGATTTTAAGAATTATTATTAAGTCATATTACTAATGCAACTGTGCTCTTAGGTAACAGTCTTGAAGTATAGCTTGATTGAACAGAATAAAGAATCTAGACCCACTTAAATGCAGACAAGTAGCTTTTAACAAAGTAGTGAAAACAATTTGATAGAGAAAAAACAGTGTTCCTAAGAAATGGTACTATAAAAATTGGAGAGTCACATACAAAATTAAGCTTGACCTATATACTTCATGCCTTATACAAAAATTGACTCAAAATTTGTCATAGACCTAAGTAGAAATGTAAGTCTATAAAACTTCTAGAAGAAAATATATGAAAAAATCTACATGACTTGGGTTAGTGAAAGAATTTTAGAAATGACAACAAAAATATGATCCATAATGGAAAAATAAATTAGAGTTTGTCAAAACCGAAAACTTTTGCTTGGTGAAAAGCACTGTCAAAGACTGAAAAGACAATCCACAGAATGAAAGGAAAGGTGTGTAAGTTACATTTTCATAAAACTTTTATTCCAGAATATGTATAGGATAATATAAATAAACAAATAAAATGGAATAAAAATAGGGAAGTATTTTAAACAAACACATTCACAATGAAGGTATAGTAAATGAGCACATGAAGATACGATCAATATCATTACCCATAAAGAAATGCAAAGTAAAACTACAATGATATTCTACTGTAATATATTGCTGGTGAGAATGCAAAAGTGTATAGCCACTCTGGGAAAACAGTTGGCCAGTTTTTTCTAAAGCTAAACATACTGTTACCATATGACCTAGCAATCTCGGTCCTAAGTGTTTACCCAAAAGAAATGGAAACATAACTTCACTCAAAAATTTTAACTTGAATATTTGTAGCAGCTTTGTTTATAATCACTAAAACCTGAAACAACCCACAGTTTATCCATTCACAGTTTATCCATTCAAACTGTGAATAGATAAACAAATTGTGGTATGTCCATACAACAGACAACAACTCAGCAATAAAATAGCAGAACTATTGATTAACACAATATGAATAAGGGTTAAATGTGTTCTAGTAAGTGGAGGAAGCCATGTCCAAAAGTATAAATAGTTTATGATTCTGTTCGTATGACGTTCTGGAGAAGGTGAAACTATAGCAGCGGCAAACAGTGCAATATTTGCCAAAGTTTGGAGTTTGGGGTCGGTAGCTGACTACAGGCAGGCAGTGTGGAAGGATTTTTGGATAATGGAAGTCTTCTCCAAGGAAATGTGGCATTGGATACATGACTTAAATCATAAAATTGTATACCACAAAAAGCACATTTTGTTAAATGTAAGTTTAACCAAATCAACAAAGATGTATGGGAAACCCAACAGAAAATGCAGTTTGTAGCAAATTTATCTATTTATATAACAAATAAATCTCATAACCACAATAAGCTCAGTGGAGAGAGGGAATGTGCCTTAAGTAGCTTTAGAAAATAGTGTTTTGACTGAACTGTAAAGCTAAAAATAAAAATAATCCAAACAATGTACTCTTCTTGGTAAAGTTGTTTCTCACAGAATAATGGCTTAGCAAGTTTTAAACTACATGTATGGTAGAGTTAAACAAATAAGCAAACATGTTTCAGATATTGATAGTCTTATAGTTTTTACTGTTTGAGAAAGAAGTAACAAATAATGGTGAAGGTTAGAACAGTGTTGTTGATTAGATTGGAGGTATTAGTATGAAGATAGATGGTAGATAGATGTATACATAGAAACAGAGAAATAGATAAGTAGGAAGGTAGATGGAGACATGCATACATGCAAACATATATGTATACACATGTACAAAAGTAAATATAGATGTGTGCAGATAAATGGGTTAGTATACACACATATTTTTTGCTCTGTACTCTAAAGAGGGCATATAAGCAGTGATATCCCAGTAGCAATGAGTATAACTAGTATCCAGATCTTGGTTTTAAATACCGGTCTTCAATGAAAGGAATCAGAGCTTTTTGGAGAAGTGGTTAATTCCAGGGCTGGAGTAGAAAAAATACAAGATTAGATGAATGCATCTTGTAGTTGTAAGTAAGGAAAATCTTCCCCCTGCCTCCTCCCCCCCGCAAAAAAAAGAGAAAAGAAAGAAATGCCAAAAGTAAGATGAAGCCTAAAAGTGTTCCCAATGGCCATTAGCTCCTGGGAGCAGTGTATTAGTTCATTCTCACATTGCTATAAAGAAATATCTGAGGCTGGATTATTTATAAAGAAAAGAGGTCTAACTGACCCACAGTTCCACAGGAACAGGAAGCATGATGCTGGCATGGGCTCAGCTTCTGGGGAGGCCTCAGGAAACTTACAATCATGGAGGAAGGCAAAGGTGCAGCTGGCACGACACACAGCCAGAGCAGGAAAATGAGAGAGCGAGGTGGGAGGTGCTACACACTTTTTTTTTTTTTTTTTAGACGGAGTCTCGCTGTCTCCCAGGCTGGAGTGCAGTGGCACGATCTCGGCCACTGCTCCGCCTCCCGGGTTCACACCATTCTCCTGCCTCAGCCTCCCAAGTAGCTGGGACTACAGGCGCCCGCCACCACGCCCGGCTAATTTTTTTTGCATTTTTAGTCGAGATGGGGTTTCACCGTGGTCTCGATCTCCTGACCTCGTGATCTGCCCGCCTCGGCCTCCACAAGTGCTAGGATTACAGGCGTGAGTCATCGCGCCCGGCCGGTGCTACACACTTTTAAGCAACCAGATCTTTGAAGAACTCACTCTCATGAGAACAGCACTAAGGGAATAGTGCTAAACCATTCACGAGAAACAGTCGCACTATCCAATCACCTCCCAGCAGGCCCCACCTTCAATACCAGGAATTAAAATTCTACATGAGATTTGGTGGGGACACAGATCCAAACCATATCAAACAGGAAGCCAAAAGATTAGCAGAAAAACTGGTATAATCTAAACAATATCTGTGGTTTAGTTAGTTGCACTGTGCTTATGTTAATATCCTGTTTTGATAACTTCAATATGGTTATATAAAATGTAAACATTAGGGAAAGCTTGGGGAAGGGTAATTCAAATTATGAATTATTTTTGCATTTTTGTAAATCTAAAATGTTCCCAAAACAAAAAGTTTAAACATAGTATTTTCAGGTGCACATCTAGTCTCATAAAACCAAATATGGCAAACTTTTAAATCAGAAATTACCACATTGGTTTGAATTTGGCTTCAAACTGTATAGTTTGACAAAATAATTTCACAAGAATTACAACTGTAGAATTAAGATGGACGTTCAAACATGAGAATAATAATGAGTTGTAGCAGGAAACAGATCCCAGTTGTTTTTATCTTCACTTTGAAGAGCACCCGATACAAGGGAGAGAAGCAGAGCACTTATAGCTAAAGATGAAGGAACCTGTATGAGAGCTTAAGGAGGGA
The DNA here is from genome assembly GCF_001698545.2 of Rhinopithecus bieti. Lineage (NCBI taxonomy): Eukaryota > Metazoa > Chordata > Mammalia > Primates > Cercopithecidae > Rhinopithecus > Rhinopithecus bieti. The sequence goes on along the minus strand of NW_016808939.1, from coordinate 1,843,956 downwards.
ACACATTTGTGAATAGAAAGAAGGGTGACGATCATCTTAACCATATGGAAATGTCCTGCCTCACACAGTGTCACAGTGAGGTGACAGAAAGCCTTCCAGGGAAGTACAATTTCATAATGAATCTGTTTCATATCCCAGTCTAAGGAAAGAATGTTCTTGTAATTCAAAATCAGATGACAGAAGAATAAGCTACATTGCCAACGAAGCTAAGTATTTTTGTAAAATTCAACCTGTCTACATGTCTCTAAATCAGAGATTTAAAAAATCTAGATTAAAAACATGACTCAATGTAAGAAAAGTTAATCTGATGCCTTTAATTATAGTACACCATTTGACTAGTTTTCTGAGTTTAGCGCACCTATCTTAAAATTTCTATGACTGGTTCTAGATTGCATGAATTTTATTTGAAAACTTTCTCAATATGCAAAAAAAGTTGAGAAAGAACAAAAAGGCAAGGAGCCTAGATTATAAAGCTGAACGCTTGCACGCTGTGGGAGAGAGAAGGAAGCCTAATGTCTGAAAGGGACCAACCCACTTCTTATATGTTATACGTAACCCCGTGATTCTGAGAGGAAGTATTATTTGATACTGATTTCCCTCTGCCAAATGACTAAAATAACATTTTATAAAAGACATTTCTCGAAAGCATTCAGGTTACTCCCCATATGGATCATATATTAAAAAAAAAAAAAAAAAAAAGACCAAGTCCACTAAGTCATCAAATTAGAAGTCATTTAATATCTTGAAGGAAAACCAAGCATAGCCACCCACAGTCATTCTAGTATTCACAATATCTGGAATGAAACAAAATAAGAACCAGAAGGGAGTGAGATCTCGAAGAGTTTCTTCTGGTCGTTAAGCTGTATTGAGTTCAGTTGTAACCATTGTTACATGAAAAAGTCTTATTTCAAAACCAGTAATTACCTTTCACTGGGGGTTCATGAATCTAACCCTTTCTGCTGTGAAGGGACTACTGTATTCACTGTGAATATTTACTTTTCTATATGTGAGTCGCACTCTTGATTAAACACACAGCAGTCGGCCCACAGATGAGGAAAGGTACACAGAAGGTGCATGTGTCCCCAGGTACTGACACCTCTCTCTTTCAGCACCTTTGACCGTTTTCTTACTTACCTTTTCAAACAATATTTTCAGACTGGCAACAAAATGAATGCTTAGAAGAATATGTACATATATTCAGTATCTCCAAAGGGTTGAAAAATAATTCAAGAAGTTTACTACTCTACTAACAGCAACAACAAAAGAATAATGCACCAACAAAATACTATATGATTTACATATTTTAAAACAATTACTAATTCACAGTACTAAGAATGCTATATTTGCTGGGATTAAAGTGCTTCTTTTTACATAACTGAAAAAGTATGACTACAATGCCTTCCATTCTGGCTTATTTAAAAAGAAGATAGCAGAAATGTTTCGATTAAGAGATAAAATGATAAAATACATGAAGACATTCTGTGGCTTTATTATTACAAATTGCCACCAAATAAAGATGAAAAGTCAATCCAAAGTTGCTGTGAGTGAAGCTGATTCCCACTGTATCTATAATAGCAGTATATAAAACACATTATCTTGTGTAGATTTACTTTTATGTTTTGTACATGATACTTGTAATAGTCTTTTTTTTTCTGGTTCCTTCTAGCATGATTACCCAGAATGTCTACAGGATATAAATAAAAGTGTAACTGAGGAAGAATATATTCATAACTGTGTGTTGTAAGATTGTGATGCTGGCAAAGAAAAATAGGCCCCAGGAAGAAAGTTTTACTCTGCGTTTGATTACAAATGCATGTCCAAAAGCTATGAGTAAAGTCTTATGAATAGCTGGAGACTATTTAGAAGAAGCTGATGCTGGGAGATTGACAGAATAAATTCTGAAATCTCTTTTAAAAATATGCTGCCGGGCGCGGTGGCTCAAGCCTGACATTCCAGCATTTGGGAGGCGAGACGGTGCGATCGGAAGGTCAGGAGATCGAGACCGATCCTGGCTAATACGGTGAAACCCGTTCTACTAAAAATACAATAAAAACTAGCCGGGCCGATGAGGCGGGCGCCTGTAAGTCCCAGCTAACTCGGGAGCTGAGACAGGAGAATGCGTGAACCCGGGAGGCGGAGCTTGCAGTGAGCTGAGATCCGGCCCACTTGCACTCCAGCCTGGGTGGCAGAGCAAGACTCCGTCTCAAAAAAAAAAAAAACAAAAGGAGAATGAGGTGCGAAGCCCTGAGGTTGTGCCTTTCTGATGAATCAGGGCTCGAGCTGAGCTACTTTTGATTACAAATAATTTCTACTGATAGAAGAACTCTAAAGTAGATAAGGGTCGGATGTTGGTGTGTGAAGCTGTATTGAAAAATGAAAAGTTGGTAAGTAATGACCTTTAATGGCTCCTTTCTTTCGCTTTTTCCTCTCCACCTAATTGCAGAAATACATGACTCATTAAACCAACTATGATTCATATTGCTCAAACATAATTTCTGAAGACTTCACCTTAAGGGTTAAGGAAAGAAGTATGTTCTTAATGCTTGTCACTTGTGATAATCTAATGACTTTCTTCCTTTACTGTTTGTTAAATGAGTTGATTAATTAGGAACATTAAAAAAATGAACATATAGTTAACCATATTTTTTTTTAATTTCAAAAATGCCTTAGATTTAAAGTAATACTTATTTAAATGGGCACAATGTATTAATGTTAATGGTATAGGTATAATGTCAAAATAACAGATAATTTTATAATGATCTCAAAAAGTAGCCCATTCAAGAGAAACCAACATATCTAGAGAGGTGTTCTAACTTCTCACTTGGAAAAATGCAAGTGATTCTACAAATTGAAGTCTTCTTATTTTTCTAGCTATTATGATAAATTAAGAACTTGCAAACCGGGATGGCTTTCTCAAAATCTCCTCTTTGATGACTTTTACCTCCTATTCCATTACTTTGTCTAATTTCCGAGTGATTATGAATCCTGTACATCAATGGAATACATGTATCAAGAGGGCAGGGTTTATGACATCATATTTATTACTGTCTGCCCAGTACCTGGAGGCAGGACCAGGGACACCAGGTAGGAAGCCACTGTGGAAGTTGGCAGGCAATGATAATGTAAGGTATGAGAGAACCTGAGCCAAGGATAATAACAAGGCTTATTCTTTTTTTAACTTTCCTTTTTCTGTACTAATAAAAGGATGAGTTTCTACTCACTGAATAGACACTTGGTTGCAGGAATCTGGGGTTCAGGCATAGGTTCTGGGTTGAGACATAAATTCAGAAAAGAGTCTGTATATAGAATATAATTAAAACCATTATACTGGATGTTATGACCAAAGGAGAGGCTATAAGGAGAAAGGAGAAGAGTTTCAAGAATTTAGCTCTGGAATATTTCTGGCAAAGGCGTTTGTGTCTAATAACATCCATATATCTAGAAATATGAGAGGAGAGAATTAGGCATGGGATTTAACCATATGAAGGTCATTGTTTACCTTAATAAGAGCAGTTCAGGCAGGGCATTTGAGAAAGAAACCCGATGAGTGGATACGGAGAGAATTGAAGGAGAGGAAATGTATATAATGGGTGTAATACGTGTTTGAGGAGTTTTACCATAATAAAGAAGAGAAGTTAGTAGAAATTGAAGTAAGTGGGTTTATGAAAGTTTTTTGCATGATACAATCTATGTACAAATAAACATTATGCTGAGTACAAGAGAAAATATATTTCCCTTTGTGAAACTTTTGATGTTTCTCAAATTTCTTTATAAAATTTGGAACTATTGTATACACACACACACATATATGCTTATGTGTGTGTTATATATACACACACATTTGTATTAGTAATGGATACAAACTTAACCTCCCTTCTGGAAGCAGTGCATTTGGGCTGCTGAAGACCAGGGCTTTTGAATTAGACAGAGTTGGATTCAAGCTTTGGCACTGGTACTAAATAAAACTGTGAATAATAGCTCATCTTTTTGGGATGCTTCTATGCTGCAGATAGTCTTCTTGGTGCTTTATCTGCCAAACAATTCTCAAGAGACCCTTATAAGCTAGATGCTATTATCACACTCACTTAACAGGTTAAAAAAATTTGAGATGCAGAAAGATTCAGCAAATTGTGCCCAGTCACATAGATCCTATGCAGAAAGGCTAGATTTCAGTGTATGTTTAGCCACTATGCTATAGTCATGTTTGCCCAGTCCCTAGATTAAAAGCAATCTACGGTTGTTATAATGGTATATTTTAAAAAATTAACAACATGTATGCATGCCACTTCAAGGAAAAAGTTACATTTAGTTTTTCCAATCCAATTCTTGTTAGTTCTACAGAAGCTTCAGTAAAAGTTGAAGCCATAAGAGCATGATTCATAACTTTTGTTGAATCAAAGAGTGTAAAGTTCAGACAATGTAGTCTTGTGATGGTGAAAAGCAATCTGAAGTATGAATAACCTTTTAATAATATTTGCTCAGTAAGTCATATTGCAGATAAACAATCAAAGTCAGATTTCTTGGATGGAAGTTTTTGTCCTGGGAATTACTTTCTATAGGAAAAGACAGTTTTGAAAATAATCTTGCCTTATCAACAGCTTCTCCTCCCATGAGATGTCTTCTCAGTCTGCAATCACTCCTAGGTAATATGCCCTGAATTCGTTTCTCATTTATGGAGTGATTTTCCTTTGCTACATGTAATCCACTACTAAAAACCAATGCATTTATTTTATCTAGTTAGGCTAAAATGCTGTATGTCTCATTGCCCATAGTAGATACTGCCTAACATGCTGTTACCTGACTTTGGTGCTCTTGAGCTATTCTGAGGCAAACTCATGAGTCAAAGCATCTTTGTAAAGATACTGCTGCTAAGTTTTTCTCGTTTAATTGGGGTCACAAAGAATGATCATACCTAGGCATTTTGTTTCTCTCTCTCGTTGTGGTAGAAATGATTTTGGAGTTACACAGGATCCTATGTATCTGTCACCTCCTGGCTTTTAACTCCTGGGAAAAGTATTTAATTTCTCTGAACCTCAGTATTTTCGTCTGGAAAAAGGGGATGATAATACTGCCCTAGAAGGTTGCAAACAAAAAAATAATATGTATAAAACATTTGGGTAGAATATCTAGTACCTCCAAAAGAACTTCAAACCTTTGCATGTTAAATGGTATTCTTATGGGAAAATTTGCTGTGAAGATTAAATTAAACAAGGTATGGATGATGTTTGTAGACATTCAGTAAATTATTTTAATAATTTCTCTATGTTTGTATAATACATAGTGCTATTTTAGGTAAGATAGATGATATCAACATGTATCTTACTTTTCATACTGCTATGATTAACATTTTCTGTCAGTCAATGAATATGACAGAAATAGGAAAAGGTGTCAAAAGGGTAGAAAAGGGAATAGGATTAAAGTTAACTCTAATCCCATTAGAGGTCAAAAGGAAGGGTATCATCTAAGAAATGAATCTCTATTAAATAAAATGGTACTGTATGAAAAAGGGGGATCAGTTGATGACAAAACAGGACAAAATCAGTGAACAATTTTTATAAGAAAATTGTATTCTAAAGAGGCATTATATATTAATAAAAAGAATTTGAGCTCCAGGGACGTAGAGGTACCTGGGTTTAGATCCTGACTTGGGCAAGTACACTGTATAGTACAATTTCCTCCATTCTAAGAGAGCTATTATAATATTATAATAATATCTTCCTACAATGTGATTTATATCTGACTAATATATCAAAACTCAGGCTTGCAATAATCTCTTAATTAAATCTTGCTTTTGAAAGATGGTCTTACAGTCAAGCACATAAGTAAAATACACTGCTGCACCAAAGATAAATTTCCTTCTTAATGTAACAAGCACACTTAAATTACCTTAATCACTGAGGCCCACCTAACTCCATAAATATAGAAAGTAATTTTAACATATTATGTATGTTTATCTCCTACAGAAATGTAACCATTTTTCCATGATTCTTATCTCTTGCTTGATGTATATTTAAATTTTCTATACTTTGTAATTGAGAGTAATAAACTTCCTATCTCTGTGGCTCTCAAAAATGGTAACCCTTTTATATCAAGTGTATAAGTTCAGATATCATATATACTGCATGAGGACCGCCAAATAAGGAGGATCTAGGGATGTATCTTCAACAAACAACTCAGTCAATTACTACCCACTTTATAAAATAAGAAATTACTTGTCAACAGAAGAGCCTGTCTCTTTCTTGAGAACATCAGACTGAAGAGATAAGCTTGGCCTCAAATATTGGCCTTTTTAACACTAAATTCTAACCGCTGGGGTCATACACCTTAAGATAGAAAATTACTTTAAACTATACTGATATTGACTATGTAAAACCATTTTACCATCCACACTTGCTGAGATTATACATAGAACATAACATTCATCTCTAAAATAGCTAATCAAAAGTACTTAAAATGGATTCTTAGGTATGCTCAAGTCCAAATCTTCAATCTTCAGTTTTCTTTATTTGCTTCAGAAGCTTAGCAAATAATTGCATTTAAAAAAATCTTGTTACCATAGTAATGTTTAATAATCTCGGAAATATAATTTGAATATTCTATAAATTTTTTTTTTGAGAAATTGGCATATAAATAGTAACATTAGACCACACAATGCATATAATATAATAGTAACTACTCCCAAATAATAATACTCAAATGAACAGAAAGCGAAAACAATAGGCATTTGCAAATTTAATCATTTACCACGCTGGCCTAATTACTTGATACCTTTTTTTCTCTATAGTGAAATATAACTACCTCAAAATTAATAAAACAAAAATGGTAACTTTCAACTGCAAAATGAGATCTTGAAATCTTAAGATGAAATTAAGATTGTTAAACTAACAGCGATGGAAAATAGCTGCATTTTAAGTCCTAATTCAGTATTTATCCGAAGAAACACAATATATAAGTAACGTTTTCCTGCATTGAATATTTTGTTTGAGTAAACAGTATGTTTTGTGTGCCAAAGTTTAACAAAATAATTATATTTTTTTTGCATAAAAGTTCCCAGAAAGTTTTTTTTTGTTTTTTGAGATGGAGTCTCGCCCTGTGGACCAGGCTAGAGTGCAGTGGCGCGATCTTGGCTCACTGCAGGCTCCGCCTCCCGAGTTCACGCCATTCTCTTGCCTCAGCCTCCTGAAAGTTTTTTTATAATATAGATTTGTAAAGAATCATCATTACACACATATACTTGTATATAATTTCTAAGACTACAAGACATAGATTCACATTTGTATATAATTTTCAAAACCATGTGAAATGGAGACCTTTTCATATAAAGCATATTCAGACAACTTAATGTTTATGTTGGCTTTTAAAAGGTAATGACTATTAGAGCAGTTGCACTAAAATGATTCAGACAAGGCCAAAAAAAAAAGGAAAAAAGACTAAATCTTGTTATACATTGCTTCTATTCAACAGAAAATTATTCAAAAATAAGCTATCTTCTAAAGAAAGCATGGATTTAGAATAAAATTAGTAGTCAAAATTATTTTAATTTTTTATAGATAGAAACAAAATATAGAGATAAAAATCTTATGATAACTTTAGTTAGAATTTTCAAATCAGGATTAAATATGAAAGCAGACAACTAACTTGCCCTCTGTGAGATAATACATGTTTCAAAATTAGCATGGATTTAAGATTTTTTCATAATGATTAACTCCTATTTAATTAGTTATATTGAAGACCGCACTAATTTACAAATTTAATAAACAACCAAATTAAAACTATAATTTCTGTTAAAACATCAAAAAAACACAGAAGAAATTTATAAAATCAACTTTCAGAAGACTGAAAACAGCTTTACAGAAATAAGGCATATACTCACCATAGTCTCCCAACCAAAACATTTTGATGATAATCGTAAGTTCAGGGATGAAAATATTTGAATCAATTGCATTAAAGTTGTTCACGTGAAGACCAGAAGAATTGAGGTTCACTGTTAAATCAAATGTAAATATGTTCACTGTTCACCTCAGACTCAGGTAAGAAAATGTGAAAGCAAATCTGGATCACAGCATGACTTGAGATACTGTATTTATACTTAGTTATCAGTCATAGGTGAGTAGGCAGAATTATTGCAGAAATAAATAGAAGCCATTAACTAATCCTCCGGTTGTATGTTGATTAAGACACATAAGTAGGCCAAACTAATGAAAGAAATGTAAATCTTTTGAAAAAGCTGATGACTTACGGAAAGCTTAGTTTGATTACCCAGCAAAGTTAATTGACTTTATTTTTCTGGCTTAATTGCTGTTAACGTGGAAACTTCCTTTCAAGGTGGGCTGCGCAGCCTTAGTTTCCTATTTTAAATTGCTAGGTTCTATGTGTATCCACACAATTTTAAAAAAATATCCCCTTTCACACTAGTTTAGTCTGGCTCTTCATAGTTTAAAAATAATGTAATTTAGTGGACTGGGCACCGGTAACCATGTCTGTAATCCCAACACTGTTGGGAGGCTAAGGCGGCAGATCACGTGAAGTCAGGAATTTGAGTCAGCCTGGCCAAGCATGGCAACAACCCTGTCTATACCAAATACACAAAATAAAAAAAAAATTATTTTAATATATTTAGAAAAGAATTCATTATCCACAATAAAAGTCTTTGGAGAAATATATTCACCATCATGTGTTTGCACTTAATTTTCCCTATATTATATAAGTATATCTCTAATTTTAATATTTAAACTATTGCATTTAAGGAACCACATTTTAGAAAAAACGCTGAAAGTTCAATGTATAATGGAAACCTATCTACGATAACATTCATATATCATTCCAAAAAATAACAAAATGAATCTATATTATATTATTTTACTGCTGCTTGCTATTTATTAACCAAATGTAGTGTTCATTTATAAAAATTTTTAAAATCTTTGAACAGAATAGGGAGCAAATAATCCTTTATGATAAGAACAAAATACTACAAGTGTCAATTGATGCATCATCGCATCGAGCTCTAGAACTAGCCCCAATAATTCTGAGTTAAAATGTGAGTAAACAGCCAAGAAAGCACGGTATGTCTGTAATGTAATACACACACAGAGCAACCACCCACAAACACAAATATATCATATATAGTAAATGAGCAGCTATATAATAAATATAATCTTCAGCATTCAATTTATTAAATATAAATCCTGATTAGCTTACCAATTATACCTGGTACTATGAGACATATATGAGAACCAATGCAGCTTGGGCTGCAAAATCATGCTAAAATCTACAGTAAGTCTAACTATATATGTGTGACTGTTGTATGAATCAGGGTCTTGTACTTTTGCTTGTGCACATTTAGTACACATATAAGAAGTTATAAAATAATAGAAGATATATATTAATAACTATAGGATTTCAGAATTAGAAATGAAGAGTTTTCCCCAACCCTAGCAATTCTTTTTTAATTAGAACATAGTAAGAGTTTTCAACAGCAGATTATTATTTATGATTATTTTTAGTAAGTTTGCCAGTTTCTTACACCTTTTATTATAGTCTTAAATAGTGAATATGAACAAAAATTGTCAAAATATTTGAGACCAAAATCCTTTCCCTAAGATTAGTAAATAATTCAGAGAAAAGAGATTTGATAATATTCCCTAATTTTCTCCCAGATAATAATTACTTAGTATATAATTTTATTACTCATTATTTTGTGATTTAGCTTTTAAAAACATGTCCTCAATGGAAATTATGATATCTAGTATTTGGTTTATAATATTCCGTGCAAAAGAGGGTCATGAGACTTTTGATACCAGTGTGTCAAAATCTTGAAAACTATTGGGAAAGATGGTAGTTAGTTAGCTAATGTAATTCTGTTTTATGTGTTTATGAAAATTTCCCTGATGAAAATTTTAAAATGTTTGGCTATAACTTATTTACTTATTCTTAAATATCGTTTGATTATCTACAATCTGTACAGTAATAAATGTTATCAATAATAAAGCTTTTTTCCCCCCATTCTAAACATTGTTTCAAGTCAATATACTTGTATAAATTAATTCTTACAACAACTCTATGAGCTTGGTACTGTTATTACCCATATTTTATCCACAGCATAGATAGATAGTAGAGAGGAAATGGAGTTACTCTGCAGTCAAGAATGTTGCCTAAAATCTCACTCTTGAAGTGGGAGAGTGAAATCTGAACCTAGATTGCCCAAAGTGGTATGGACTACTTTAGCAGTATTAATTCTTCAGCCCATGAATATAAAATATATTTTCAGTTATTTGTGTTGTCTTCAGTCTTTCATCAATGTTTCATAGTTTTTAATGTACAGATATTTTACCTGCTTGGTTAAATTTACTCCTAAGTATTTTATTTTTTCATGATACAATTTTAAATAAGATGTTTTCTTAGTCTGTTTTATGGATAGTTTCTTGTTAGCATATAGAAACACCATTGATTTTGTGTAATGACTTTGTAACCTACACCTTTACTGAATTTTTAAAATCAGTTATAACAGTTATGGAGTTGATAGGATTTTCTATGTATAAGATTATGCCATCAGCATACAGATACAATTTCATTTCTTTCTTTCATGTACAAGTGTGTTTTACTTCTTTCAGTGTATACTTTTACCAGCGAGTTTTTTTCTATTTTTATATATTTTCCTATTGCTATTTAGTGATCGTTTCTATTATCTTGAAGGAATCCTTTTAGCATTTCTTATAAGGCAGAGCTAGCAGTGATAAAGTCCCTCAACTTCTGTTTTTTTTTTAGAAAGGTTTTATCTCTTTTTCACTTTTGGAAAATAGGATTGCTGGGTATAGTATTCTTGGCTCACAGTTGTTTTCTTCTAGCTTTTTGACTATATTATCTCAGTCCCCTCTGGCCTCCAAGGTGTCTGCTGAAAAATCCATTGATAGTCTTATTAAGTCTCCCTCATATGTAATGATTTGCTTTCCCCTTGTCCTTTCAGTATCCTCTCTTTGTCCATAACATTTGACAGTCTGATTATGATGTGTTGATGCAGATCTCCTTGGATTCATTCATTAGGTATCCACTGAGCTTCCAGTTCAGCACAGCAAGGTGCCCATCCTCCTTCCAATGAAAGATTTCAGGGATTTATCACTAGAGAAAGGTAAGGGCGAAGGCACAGAAATTGCTGTCTCTCTTATTTGGGGTTGAGGAGTCTTATTTTTTATTTGCTATGTAGGCTCCCAACTAAAGGCTTGTTAGAGGCCAGGATCACAGGGAGTTTCTGGAAATCTGTGTATCCAAACTCTTCCTAGAAGTTGAAAGCTGGATTGATCCTAACGACTACAGATACTGGGAGTAGTTGTGTGGATTAAAACTTCTCTTTGTTCTTTCTGCTTGAAGGAAATCCTCTAATACCCTTTTCCTGCTGCTCCTCAAGCAAGGTAATTTAATAGACAAGCTATCTGGTAGAGATTATAAAAGTTGGGTGCTATATGTGTGGTACAAATCCTTCACCCCTCTAGATGCAGCTAGGAATTGGGGATTTCTTCCTGATCATAAGGCACAGTGCTCAAGGTGGGCTTCGTAGTTTATATCTGCCTTTCCTACCCATTTTAATGTGTGTATTTTCTCAATTATCCAGTGTTTAGGAGTCTTTCAACTAAATTCTGTCATTCTCTTAGAGAGAATTGTTCCATGTGTAGGTGTTAATTTGGTGGGTCTATGGGAGGAGGGATAGTTAGAATTCTCTTACTCTTCCATGTTACTTGTGTCAGCATCTAGTAAAATTTGAATTACTGTCTAATGTGCCATATTAAATAAACATTTAATCCTTCTTGGAGTCACATTTTATGATTCATTAAATTTATTAGCAAATATTTATTAGGCAACTAAAAGGTTTCTGACACTGTAATAGGTATTTGGGATACTTCATGAAGCAAGATAGTCAAAAATCTCTGCCTATGTTGCTTACATACATTAATGATTTGAAATTTTTATGTTATACATGATGAAAATATAATTAACAAAAGTTGTTTAGTATGTTTATATATATTTATATATGGTTGACATTGCCATTGCCTTTTTCAAGTACTGCAAATTGCCTAACACAGCAATCATAAGAAGAAGGCTAGACACAGAACATTTTTTTTCCCAATTAGACAATGATCTTCAAATTGTTTTGTCTCAATATTCCCCAAAGAATTTGTAAATCTATGTACCTCTTCTACTTTTTTTTACAAATGTCATATAAAATATTTTCATTCAAGTTTAAATAGTCACAGTTATTTTTTACGTTTCTCAAAGCATCCAATGTGATCTCAATACCATAGCAATTCAGTGTCCACTTAATTCATCTAAATATGTAAAATAAGTTCTTATTTAACAGTTGAATATTTTGCATCAACTCTCTCTTTCTCTTAATTCTTATTTCCATTCTATTTCCTGCACAGTCATTTATTATGAGGTAATTTATGCATGAATATCTTCTAGGGGATCACCTTATCATATATTTTTACATTATATATAAAACTTAAAGAAAGTTGCTTGTAATGATTTCCATCTTTATTCAAACTGGAAGCCATGGGCTCTTCCCATTAATCTTTGTTATTTTCATAAATAACCTTGATAAAGTAGTTATACCACATATTATTTATCCATTTACATGTTGATAATCATTTGACTGCTACTAATAAAGTTGATTTGGGGCTAATACTTGACATTTTCACCCTTTTAAGTTTTAGCCATTAAATTGTTGTGTGCTTGTATCACATCATGCTTCTAATTTGCAATTTTCTTATTACTAAGAATGTAATCTTTTTATATGTTAAATGGCCATCCTTACATGTTCTTATGCAAAGTGTTCAAATATTTTCTCCATTTTCAACAAAGTTGGTATATTTAGTATTGATTTGCAAGAGATCTTTATAAATTCTGGACAAATAACCTTTATCAGCTTTGATTTATAAACATTTGCTTTCAGTTTGTGGCTTGTCTTTTTATTTTTTAAATGTTGTCTCATGAATAGAGTAGTTTTGTTTGCTTTTAATTTATAATCGAATAAACTCCAATTAATTCTTCCTTTTCAAGCTTTTGTATTTAAAAAATTTTGCCTACCCCAAGATCACAATGTTTCTTCTAGAAATTTATAGTTATAACTTTTATGAAATATAATAAATGCTCAGTTATATTTTTGTATGGTATAGTCAAGTTTCATTTTTTTCTCTTCATAGGGATACTCAGTTGTTAAAGTACCATTTATTTAAAATAATTTTTTCTCATTGATTTGTTTTTACACATTAGTCAAAAATTACTTTAACATATATGTATGGGTCTATTTCTGGATTCTAACTTATGCCTCATTGATCTAGATGTCCTTCCTTTCACCACTACCACATCATCTTAATTCATAACTATAGATTTATAATTGTGAAAATCAAGTAATGTGATTTCTGCAGGTTTGTTACTATTTTTCTCCTCCTCCTTTTTTAATTGCTTTGGCTCCTGTAGGTTATGTTTTTTATTTTATAAATTATTAATATCCTTGTCAATTTCTCAAAAAGCATACTGGGAATTTAATTATAATTACATTAAATCTATAGGCTTATCTGGAAGAAGAAATAATACATTAATGTCTAGTCTTCTGATCCATGAACATAGTGTATCTCTCAATTAATTGAAGCCTCCACTTTCATTAATATTCTGTTGTTTTCAGTGCATTTATTTTTTACCTTAAAATACCTCATATTTTCTGATTTCATTGAAAATCATATATGTTATTTTGTTTTTGAATTATTTGTGTCAAAAAATATACTATTACATTGTATTCTGTGACTTTGCTAAGTTAAATTAGTTATTACAACTGTTTTGTAGAATTTTTAGAGCTTTGCACTTATACAATCAGATTATTGTTTAAATGTCTGCAGCCCACTCAAAATTAATGTTGAAATTTAACCTCCAATACAATAGTTTGAAGAGGTGGAGGCTTGAAGATGATTAAGTCATAAGGAATCCTTCCTTGTGAATGGCTTAAGGGACCTTATTAAAGAGGTTTCACACAGAACTCAACCTTTTTATAACTTTTTCTTTTCTTGTTTTTTTTTTTTTTTTTTTTTTTTTTTTTTTTTTTTTTTCTTTTTTTCTTTCCTGCCCTTCCACCATGTGAGGACACAGTATTCATTCTCTCCAGAGAATGCAAGAACCAGGCACCATCTTGGAAGCAGAGAGATTGGTCCCTTCTCAGACACCAAACTTGTCAGTGCCTTGATCATGGTTTTCTCACCCTCCTGAACTGTGAGAAATACATTTCTACTGTCTGTAAATTACCCACTCTGTGGTATTTTGCTATAGCAACACAAACAGACTAAGACTGGGTCAATTTTTTTTAAAAGGTAGTTTTACTTCTTTCTCTCCTATCTGAACTTTTAAAAAAATTCATTTTTCTTCTCCTGTGTTATTAAATATGAATTCCAGTATAATTGAATTGAATACATGGTAGAGGCAATATAGCCTTTTATGACTCTTAGGTGGAAGCATTTCATTTTTCATCACACTAATATGTATGTTATTAATATGTATGTTATTAATTATGGCTTTGTAATAGATGTCCTTTTTTAGGACAGCTGGGAAGTTTCCTTTTATTCATAGTTTAGTGGATTTAAAAATTCCTTTTTCTGAAACTGAGATGATCAATTTTTTTAATTCTATTAATATGGTGAGTTATTGTAATCTATTTTGAATGTTAAATTAACCTATATTTCTGGGAAAAACTTTACCTGGTCATTCAGCATTACATTTTTTATATATTGTTAACTTTGATTTGCTAAATTATTTTTTTAAAAATTTGCATATAATACTCACAAGGGATATTTGTTGGTAGCATTTTGTAAAATTTCATAATGACTTTGTTTAACTTTTTTATCAGAGCAATGCTGGCTTCTGAAAACAAGTTGAAAATATTTAATTTTCCTCTATTTAAAAAAAATTTGTGTAATACTGATATTTTTTCTTTTAAAATATGTGGTAGATTTTACCAGTGAAGCCAATCTTATCTAGATTTCTATGTAAAAGTTTATTTTATAAATTATGGATTCAATTTCCATAGCTGTTCAAATTTCTCTTTGATTTTATATTCAAATGTTTTTAATATGGACTTTGAAGGCTTTTCTTGTAAATTTAAAGGGGGACCCACTTAGAACTGGTTTCAATGAACTATATTTTTTCCTGGATATGCGCCACACTTTGCTGTTTCTTGGAATGTCTAGTAATTTTTGTTTTAAAGCCAACCACTGGTAATGAACTCTGGATAACTGTTGCATTCTTCTGAGGATTGCTTGATTTTGTTCTAATAGGTAGTCAAGTTGCCTAGACTCAGACAGAAATTGTGTCTTCCCTATGTTATGCAACAGTTGAATTTTCTGCTCTGGTCTTACAACTTCCAACCACTGCTTTTCTTATCTTGTTCCTTGTCGGGGGCGTTTCCATTTGCCTGGATTCACTGTTAGCCAAGTTTTGGGCCAGAGATTATATTTAGATATGTGGTCCTTCCATGCCTGTGGCCTACTTGTTTCTAGAAATTCACATCTAATTTTCTACTATGATTCTGGCTTTAAGCTCTCTTCTCATACTTTAAGCCAATAAGACTTCTTCTTTTGCCACTCAAACTGTGCCTGGTCAAAGAGTGCACTCAGTGACTCATCAAAGTCACTTTTTTTTTTTTTTTTGGCTGAGCTCAGTGGCTCATGCATGTAATCCCAGCACTCTGGGAGGCCGAGGCAGGAGGGGTACTTGAGATCAGGAGTTCTAGGCCAGCCAGGCCAGCATGGTGAAACCCCATCTCTACTAAAAATGCCAAAAATAGCCGGGCGTAGTCTACGGCGTGCGTCTGCAATCCTAGCCGCTCAGGAGGCCGAGGCAGGAGAATTGCTTGAACCTGGGGGAGGAGGTTGCAGTGAGCCGAGATCACGCCATTGCACTCCTGCCTGGGGAACAGAGCGAGACTCTACCAAAAATATAACAAAATTAGCCGAATGTGGTGACACGCATCTGTAATCTTAGCTACTCAGGAGGCTGAGACAGGAGAATCACGTGAACCCGGAGGCGGAGGTTGCTGTGAGCCGAGATCGCGCCACCGCACTCCAGCTTGATGGTGACAGAGGGAGACTCTTTCTGAAAAACAAACAAACAAAAAGTCACAAAATTCTCAAGAATAGATTTCTCTCCGATTTCTACCTGCCTTTTTATTATTCCCTACCTGTGTATTTCAGGACTTCTTTTGTACAAATATACTTTGTATCAACTGATGATGTGGTTAGAAATTTCCTCAGCCTGAAACAGAACATCTATTAACGACCAATAGCTAATAGTATACATAATGATGAGAAACTGAATGCATACCCCTAAGATTCGTAAAAGGCTGGAATGCCTGTTCTCCTTTCTTTTCCAGTCCTCTTGCTGCCAATATTTTACCTCTAAGTTTCGAATTGGTCTTTCAATCTTGAACTCTCATTGTTGGTACTTTTACCATGTAAGACAATGGTTTTCTACTGCTCGTTTACATCACTGTAGCTGTGGGGTTGACAGAGTCTTTAATTCAAAAGTCACACAGTCAGGCCTCAAAGCATCAAACTCACTCTTTTTCTGGAGCTGGCTTTTTTTTTTTTTTTTTTTTCCTGTTGGGGGAGGGCAGGGAATAACATTTGCTACAGCTTCTGTCTGATTTTGGACGATTTCTAAGTGTTTTTTGTTTTTTTGTTTTTTTGGGACGGAGTCTCGCTCTGTCACCCAGGCTGGAGTGCAGTGCCACCATCTCAGCTCACTGCAAGCTCCACCTCTCGGGTTCACGCCATTCTCCTGCCTCAGCCTCCCGAGTAGCTGGGACTACAGGCGCCTGCCACCTCACCCGGCTAGTTTTTTTATTTTTTAGTAGAGACGGGGTTTCACCGTGTTAGCCAGGATGGTCTCGATCTCCTGACCTCGTGATCCGCCCGTCTCGGCCTCCCAAAGTGCTGGGATTACAGGCGTGAGCCACCGCGCCCGGCCTCTAAGTGCTTTTATGTAGCTGATTTTTAAGTTTTATCTAGTTTCTGTCTGTGGGAGGGAGGGCTTACATACGACTTTACTTAAATACCATTACTGAAAGTCTTTCCTTAATACATTGTGATTTAATTTTTAAAAAATCTGTCAACATAAGCCTCTTAGTGTTAATTTTTTTTCTTGATGGAGAGTCCCTTAGATTAATTGTGCACAATATGCCAAAAAAAAAAAAAAAAACCCATAATATTTCCAGGTAAATTATAATACAATGAGATGGCGGCTAAGGTGTTTTTTCAATGAGTACATGCGTCCATGGATGGCTAAAGTTAGAGAAAACTACAGCATACGTTCTGGTTTTACTTCTTTAATAGGTACTTGTTCCTGAGAAGCATATTAAAATAAGTCTTTTGACAGGAAGAGAAGAAATTTCATTAAAGAAATGTGACTCAATTCTTTGAAGTCCTGAGTGATACTAACGTTATAATGTATCACCAACATAAATGTGGTCCAGAAGGATATGTCATTCAATTATCATCTTAATTTTTAATAAATACATCAAAAGAGAAGACTTCTCAATTACTATTAATTGTTTTGTTATCCTTTTCCTAGATACACCTTGTCATCAAAATTAAAAATTGACACAGAAAAACAACCCTATAAATGGGAAGCCTATTGGTCAAACTGTTTCTGTCACCTGGTAACAAAACCTATATAATAATGTATTAATGTTTAATTTTCTTAATTATCTTGAAGTCCCTTGAAAAGGACAAGCGGAAAGAAGTGCAGACATTTTAGAAATACTTATATAGATATACTAGTAATTTCATATCATGTTTGAAAATAGACTTGGCCCTTAAACTGTGTAGGCATTGGGGTGCTGACCCTATGAACTGTAAAAAATTTACGAATAATGTTTGACTCCCCCAAAACTTAACTAGTAATAGTCTACTGTTAACTGGATACCTTACTAATAACGTAAATAACCAACTCACACATATTTTGTATTTTATATGTATTATACACTGTATTCTTACAGTAGTAACATGAGTTAAAGAAAAAATGTTATTAAGAAAATCCTAAGGAAGAGAAAATACAGTCACCATTCATTATGTGGAAGTGGATCATCATAAAGTTCTTCATCTTCACCGTCTTCATGTTCGGTAGGGAGTGGCTGGTGTTGCTGTCTCAGGAGTGTCTGAGGCTGAAGAAAATCCACAAATAATCAGGCCCATGAAGTTCAAACCAACACTGTTCAAGGGTCAGCTATAATTAAGTTTATGATTTTGACTGGCAGAATTAACGCAGCACATCAACATCTGTGAGACAGAATAATTCATCGTCATTCAGTGAATCTGGTACTCCAAAATATTAGGCGTTATGTTTCAGAATGCAGTAAAGGACGTTTTGTTCTATACCTATACATAAGTTGAGGTGTTCTTCTTAGAATGCAGGCTTGTTTGCTTTGTGAGTATTAACAACAAATGAAGTGAGTAACTATTAGGCCGGTAAAAGTGCAGGGCTTACAAATTACATTATAATTCCTGTTAAGTGAATAGTTTATTATAAAATTCACATTTCTGTTATGTTTAGGTAAATCTAAAGTGTATACTTAAAACTTACATGTGAGGAGGGAAAGATATATGGTCAAGTCACAATAAATATAAGAAACACAGACACAGTAATACATTGTATTGATTGGCTACAATTTTAATATGTGACAGCGAATATCGAGTATGTGATAACCAGTTCTTTCTGAAAATCCTTGTTGGCTGTGTCACTCTCTTGAAGATGTTTTTCACATTTTATTTTTATCAAACTTCCAACCCCTATACTCTTTCACTCAACTAATTTTCAGCTGATCCTTCCCTTGTTGTTTTATTGAGGATACATCCATTAATGCAAATAGGAGATTTTTCACTCTTCTTCTATGTGTATTTGTACCTTTGTATGTTCTCCCATCTCCACCTTTCATAGTGCACATTGCTTCTAACTTAGTCTCCTTTTCCCACAGCTGACTATATGAATTCTTCTCACTTATCCAAGAATTTCATTCCTGAAATTATCCCATTTGTATACATCATCATTTTATTCTTGTATTATTTCCAACAACCCAAAATTATGTGATAGCACCTGTAATTTTCAAAAGCAAGCAGGCAACCAAACGGAAAATTTCCCCTGGTTTTGTATTATCTACCTGCTACAACTTCATTTTTGTTTTTCTGTTCTTTTCATAGGGTAAGCTTCTTCAGACAGTTATCTACACCTTCTCTCTCCACTTGTCTATTCTTACTTTATCCCATGTCAATCAAGTATTCCCACGCAACACTGAAACTGCTGTTGTCATAAATAATGGTCATTTTGGCAAGTCTAGTGGATTATTCTCTGCTCTCATCTCGACATAATTGTTTCTCCTTCATGATACACATTCTTCTGGAACCTACCTTCCCTTGGTTTTACTTTGACTATATTGATTGTATCTTCTTGGTCACCTTTATTGTAAATTCCACTTACGTTACTATCTTTACATTATTCGGTTTTTTGTTCATATTTTCACTAATGAAAATTATGTATATATGTTATTTTAAAAAATATGTTATTTAAAAAATGCCTCAATAACATTGCAACAAACTCTATGGAGTTAGAAAATGTCTTGGTCTTCTTCACTACCATAATGACAGCACATAAAATAGTGTATAAAACAGCTAAAACGACATCCAACAAGTATTTTTTGAATGAATGAATTTGATTTTTAAGAATCTGGAGCTGAGGGCAAGGCTATCATCTATGTTGGTGGGGCCATTATACTTTCCCTGGTGACCATCCTCTGTGGCAGGTCTCTTAACCTGTGATGTGTACACAGAACATCTATTAGCTTAAGAACCAATGTTATATGTCACCAGATTCTCTTTTCTTTGAATTTCTTTTTCTATAACTTTAAAAGTGTTATCACTGATCATTCTAGCTAGCAATATCTGTAACCTCCTTCTCTGTATACTTCATGAATCTTTGTAAAGCAAAATAGCAAAAACTGTCTTTCTTGAATTATATTGCTTATCATTTATAACAATAGATTTTTAGTGTAGATACCATGTATCCCTCTCAAAGTGTCACTACTTTTTAGGGCTTGTCAAGATAATTGATACTGAAATGTAAAGCAAATTTTCAGAATTGAATATCCACATATAATGTACTCTAGATATCCATGTTTTAGGTAAATGAACAAAATATGATTTTAAAAATTATCTTCATTTATGTACTTTGGACATATTCTGATATTCTAAAGTCCATTTAAGATTCATTCTAATTGGAAATTTGCACTGACCCTTTCCAATTTGTAGCAATAGAAGTCATGAATAAAATAATCCAATTTTATTATTTTAAAATTATATGTCCTAATCCTTGTAGAGGAAATTTAATTAAAAGTCAAAGAAAAACTAACTTACTATAAACATTTTCATCAGCCTGAAAATTAAATTCTAGCAATTAGTCATGTGTATTAATTTGAAACAAAGTTCACATCCTTGGAATAGTAATTTTCATATATCCCACACAGAGATTAGTAGTCAGAGGATCATTATCACTGAAAAAATATAATGTGCTGCTAAATTGGTCTCATCTGAATATTTTTAATAGGTAATATTACAATTAAAAGCAGAGTATATTAAAATAGCAAGTGTTTCTGAATCATATTTACCTTTTGGCTTATAAATACTTTTGTTTTGAAATAAACTACTTATTGTACATCTTACTTATCTTCAACATGATTAACCTGCAGTAGGGAAAGCTATGTTCTTATGGAACAAATGTGGCAATAAGTAGCACTTTAAACCTGATTGTATTTTTGTTGAAATCACTAAATAAAGTTTGTGTTATAATATGAGAATATTCTGTTTTCAATGTATACATATAATAGTCTTATTCATTGAAATAAAAAATAGGTTTTTATGGAAATACAGGATTTCATAAGAAATTTAAATATATTATAATTTATATATACAAGTGTTGTACTGTCATTTACCATGAAAGATCATGCCTAAATTACTGTAATGATGCAATTGTTCCAGTGATATAAGATTTTAAAGCAATGAATGTGCCAGTTCTGTTCTAAGCACTTTAAATGGTTTAATTCATTCCTTGAAACAACCCTACAAAGTAGGCACTATTATTATTTCATAATACAGATGGTGAGTCCATAGATTGAAAATTAGATTCTGATAACTGAAAGGAATCACAAGACTTCACAGAGCATCCTTGTATAAGACTTTTAAACACGGTAAAGAACACCGTTGAGTAGGAGAAAGAGTTGAGGCAAATACTAGGGGCCTGCTTGTCAAAGTCCTTCTTCCATGCACAGAGCGTGCTTCATCTCCAGTTCGGGCTTCTGTTTGTGCAATGAGCCTTGTTTTGGGAAAACTTCTTAAAAGTATTCTGGTGGAATCTTTTATGTCCTCAAGTTGTGTAGCTAAGTCAAGGTGAGTAATCAGTAATAGGAGTTAACTGTGTTATTTTGGGAGGTATTTGGGGTTTACTTTGTGAGTGCTGCACTTTCATGCCCACCTCTAATTCCATATCAAATTTCAGAATACAGAACCCTGTTGGAGTTCCCTTATTTTCCCATTATCTCAGGCTTACTTTTTGGGGGAACATATGGCAACTCTATTGGTTTCTACCAAAGAATTGGCAAAAGTCACTTTTGTTATTATCCAGTTCCTCTGATGCCAGAAGAAACATGACTCATTTCTGCTATTAAGCAGATTTATCTTTTACCTCTTCACCTAAAGTATGGTCACCAACACTTCAACAGTGTGGCAGCGTTCTAGATTTAATTCTTGTGGTGTTGGTCTTCCACCCTTGGGAACCATCTAAACTTCAGTTACTTGTTTGGCACCCTTTGGAAACTTGTCACAGGGACAAGTTATATCCTTACACAATTCCACAGGGAGACTTAATGTACATGTTCATTTGATGAGGAAATTATTTCCTTCATTTGCTTCCATGTAGGAATGATGATATGACATAACCCACGACAATAGGTATCTCATATCTCAAAATAAATTTATATCCTTTTGTAATAAAAACGATTTCAATTAAAGCCCCTATTATAATAACAAGCCAATGATAGTTTTCAAATGATGCTTACCTTGAAGTTGAAATAGGCTACTTTCTAGTCCCAAATACCAGCAATGACCGCTGGGTGTCAGTCAAGGGCTTTTGCCAAATGCTTGTTAGCATAGCTGCTTTGACTGGACATTTCCAGAATCATTGGATCATGGAGATAATAAAGTGACCATGTGCTTAGTAAGGTCACAGAGACCTGATTGTGCTATGGTTCTTTGAAACTCTTAAAAAAAAATAACGGCTGTTGCTCAAATCCATGTTTTTTTTTTCTTTGTAATTTGGTGAATAGGGGTTGAAAACATTTCTCAGATATTGTATGTGAATTTTCTAGAAACCAAAGAACCTAATCAATCTTTATACGGCTTGCTTTAATTTTGGAGTTCACAGAGAAAATAATTTATTTTTTGTTTTCTGGACGATGCCCTAGTCTCCTCTGTCTAAGAGATATCAAGGAATTTCACCATTTTTCTGATATCTGTATTGTACGATAGTTAATCAGCCATCTTCTGGAATCATATGATTAACAAGCATTTATAATGCAATTTTAGCTTAGTGTTCAGATTGATACATAAACAATATATCATTACTATCACAAATAGCCCCACTCTCCAATTGAATCAAATCTGTTTCATCTCATCAGGTACAGCAATAAGCAGGAGAATTTAAATGCCTTTGCAAGAGCATAGTAAATGTGTATTTTTCCATCCATCTCACACGAATGCAAATTGGCTTTAAATTCCTTCATAAGTAGAAACGGAAAAGAAAGCATTAGTCAAATTGGTCACAGAATAATAGTGTCCCTTAGCTTGTTGTTCAGCTTGAATAGTTAATACGATACTGTGCGCTACTCATGGAATGAGGGTTATTATTTATTATTATTTCTATACTCTATAGTGAATCTCTGGGTTTCATCATTTCTTCCACAAGCTATTAAACAAGGAAATTGTGGATATTAATATACCTACATCTAAAACATTTTTAATTGAAAACAAAATTTCTTCATGTGCCTCAGGTATCCAAACCTAGCCTATTCTAATTGCTTTAAATTGGCCGATTGAGTGGGCTTAGATACTTTTGAAATTTCCCATCTGCTATGCTCCAGTAAAAGAGGATTAAAAACAGATGTGTGAAACAACCTTTTTCCTAATAACCTGGATAAGAGTCCTTCATTCAGACATTAGATCCATTCTAACCATACATTCTGACAGAGCAATGCAACAACCTTACATAACTTTTGTTAATAAATGCCTACATTTTAGCCATACTTTTGCCTGCTATTCCTTGGAATTGCTCACTGTCTCTAACTCAATTCTATTGCTTGTTAATTTTTCCTTAATGGGCTTTGTATGATGCTATATTGGATGCCAGTGTCCAGAAAGCCAACTAAAGTTCCTTCACCTCCCTCGGGGCATTTTACTCACACCAATGGAAACAGCCTTGGATCCCTGGCTGGGGTGTTGAGTCAAGGGACTCTGGCCCCCCTGTCATCCAGAGTCAGAATCTTCTCTTTTTCCCCATACAATTTTCATGGGCATTGACACTCAGGGGATTATGAATTTCTTTTTGTACAATAATCAGATTCTTAAAATTTTATTGAGACTAAAATAAATTGAGCAAAACTGTCACAATTCCTTTACAGGTTGAAAAATTGATGGGACAGTCAGACCACCTAATCTTTACATAGCAATTCATTACAATTTTAGTGGTTATAACATCTGTCTCTTCCTCATTAATGTTATTTTTAATTAACCTTCTGAACACTAGTATTCAGTTTAAATTTTCTCAGGACTTTTTTTTTTTTTTTACCCCTTTTATCCATATTTCCTTTTCTTTTTATTAATCCTAATCATTTTTCCATCATTAACACTTATTTGCAGTAGTTGGACAAGGAGTCCTTCCATAGTTTTGTTCATCCCATCTTATCCCTGCAATAATGAAGTCAAATAAGGAGTCCAAGCAGTTGTAGCTCCTTACAGCATCTATTATATCTTGACCAAACCTGTAGAGTTAGGAAAATTTTTAGAATTACTGCAACTCATAAAAGTTACTTTTGTTCTTAACAATTCAGCAGCCCCAGAAATATTCCATTTAAAATCTAAGGGTGAATTTGGGGAATTTTCCTTTTCAAGGTTTATGTTATTTACCTTTGATTTTATACAGCTTAATGGATTTGGAGTTTACTCCTTCTATCCACGTTTCTGCAATAGCTACAATAAGTGAGGGTGCTGAGCATGCACTAACATGCCTGTTCATTTGACAGTATCCAATAGAGAGAAAGAGCTCTGTGACTTCTCATACACAACACTGATTTCAGTAGAGGTTCAGCAGTGAGTTGGCAATCAACTCCCAAGTGGCTTAACCGTTTAACTAACTACTCTTGCACTTCTGCGGTCTTTTAATTCCCGCCCCCATGTGACCTGTGTAAATGTGTTGTGATTCTTGTCGATGCTGAGGGGAGATTTTGGTTGAAACGGCTATCTTCCCCACTGCCTTTGGGCATTACAGTCAGGATCACATGCTGTACATCTGTGGTTGTGAACGCCATCGGCTGCTTTCTTATTGCTATCATTTTCTCTAGAAAAAAGCAGGATATTCTTGGCTGACTTTTCCTTTTGAAATTTCTTTTTTGTAATCCATTTAGCTCCCTAATTTCCAAGCCAGGAATTTTCCTCTCCAGCATCCACTGACAGGCATTTCCTCCCAGCAACGATTGCAATATTTGTGATACTTCACATCAGAGATGGACAGAAAGTCATTCTGCAACAGTACTTCCTGGTTTCCCCACCCTTTCTCATTCTTTTATTTCTACTTTTATTTTTTGAGATGTGGTCTTTCTCTGTCACCCAGGCTAAAGTACAGTAGCATGACCTTGGCCCACTACAGTCCCTGCCTCCTGGGCTCAAGGAATCCTCCCTCCTGGGCCTCCTGAATAACTGAGACTACAGGCACATGCCACTATGCCCAGCTAATTTTTGTGCTTTTGTTAGAGATGGGTTTTCGCCATGTTGCCCAGGCTGGTCTTGAACTCCTGGACTCAAGCAATCTGCCCGCCTCGCTCTCCCAGAGTGCTGGGATTATAGGCATGAGCCACCATGCCCGGCCCCTTTCTCATTCGTAATTCTCCCAAACAGAAACTTCACCATTACTTAAAAGTATAGAGTAAATGGTGCCAACTGCACAGATTACAACAGCTCACAAGTCTAACATTTGACAAGATTCACAGCATTGCCCAGAACATACACATAGAAGGTTGTAATAATGGCAAGAACAGAGTGGTAGAAGAATGTGGAAAAGTGTGATGGTCCTGGCGATATTTACAGGCCCAGCTTCTCAAGGTCTCTGTCACTTCCACAGGACACATGTCAGCTCCAAATTGCAACACCAATATCTGTGCGATAAAGTTGAGTTTTGGAAGATGTCCCTAAAACTTTCCAGGAGGATCTTTTATGTTCCCAATCACTTATTCAATTAAGACTTCCTCGCTGCTAATATGAGGTATAAGCCAATTTTACCAGTTTCTGCTATTGGGGAAATTTTGAACTTGAAATAGCACATAATAAATTATTAATTGTAACATCCCCTTTTCTTATCTTGACTAAAAGTCAGTTCCAGACTTTCAGCCGTCCCTGGAGATAGAGAGGTGTCTTATTCCAGCTGCAAAATATAGGCATACCTTGTTGTATTGTACTTCACTATATTGTACTTTTGCAGGTATTGCTTTTTTTTTTTTTTTTTTTTACAAGTTAAAGGTTTGTGGCCAACATGCATCATGCCAGTCTGTGGGCATCATCTTTCCAACAGCATGTGCTTCCTTCATGTCTTCATGTCTCTGTCACATTTTGCTAATTTTCACAATGTTCCAAACTTCTAAATTATTATTTCACCTGTTGTGGTCATCTCTGACTAGTGGTCTTTGATGTTACTATTGAATTGCTTTGGGTGTCACTCTGTTGACACATGTTGTATGTGTTCTGACTGCTCGGTCAATTGACCATTTTCCTGTCTCTCTCCCTCCCCTCAGGCCTCCCTATTCACTGCGACACAACCATATTGGAATTAGGCCAGTTAATAACCATATAATTAATGGTGTCTGTGTGTTTAATGAAAGGACAAGTAATACATCTTTTGCTTTAAAATTAAAGCTAGAAATGTTAAATCTTAGTGAGGAAGACATGTTAGAAGTTGAGATAGGCCAAAAGCTAGGACTCTTATGCAGAACAGTTAGCCAAGTTGGAAATGCAAAGGAAAAGTTCTTAATGAAAATTAGAAGTGCTACTCTCAGTGAACACAAAAATGATAAAGTGAAACAGCCTTCTTGCTAAGTTGGGGAGTTAAAGTGGTCTGGATACAAAATCAAACCGGTCATGACATTCCCTAATCCAGAGCAAGGTCCTAACTCTCTTCAATTCTATGAAGGCTGAGAGAGGTGAGAAAGCTGCAGAAGAAAAGTTGGAAGGTAGCAGAGATTAGTTCATGAAGTTTAATGAAAGAAGCTGTCTCTATAGCATAGAAGTACAAGGTGAAGTAGCAACTGCTGATGTAGAAGCTGCAGCAACTGATCTAGAAGGTCTGGCTAAAGTAATTGATTAAGGTGACTATAATACACAACATATTTCCAATTAGATGAAACAGCCTTGTATTGGAAGAAGATGTCATCTAAGACTTTCATAGCTAGAGAGGAAAAGTCAATGTCAACCTTAAAAGTTTCAAAGACAGGCTAACTATCTTGTTAGGAACTAGTGCAGCTGGTGACTTTAAATTGAAGCCAAGGCTAATTTACTGTTCTGAAAATCCTAAGACCCTTAAGATTATGCTAAATCTATGCTTTCTGTACTCTATAAATGGAACAACAAAACCTGTGTGACAGTACATCTGTTTATAGAGTGGTTTACTAAATATTTTAAGCCCACTGCTCAGAGAAAGACTTACTTCAAACTATTACGACCCATTGACCAGGTAGGTATCTAGTCACCAAATAGCTCTGATGAAAATGTACAAGGAGATTAATGTTGCTTTTATGCCTGCTAACACAACATCTATTCTTCAGTCCATGGATTGAGGAGTAATTTTTACTTTTAAATCTCATTATTTAATAAATGCACTTTGTAAGGCTATAGCTGTCATAGATAGTGATTCCTTTGATGGATCTGGACAAAGTCAATTGAAAACCTTCTAGAAAAAAAGTCATTATTCTAAATGTAGTTAAGAACATTTGTGAATTATGAGAGGAGGTCAAAATACCAACAAAAATGAGAGTTTAGAACATTACAATATTATTACAAAATACAACATTAATGGTGTTTGATGTCAACACTCGTAGATGACTTTGAGGGGTTTGATAGTTAGTGGACTTAAAAATTGCAGATGTCATGGAAATAGCAGGAGAACTAGAATTAGAAGTGGACCCTGAAGATGTGACTGAATTGCTGGAATCTCATGATAAAACATGAATGGATGAGAGCTGATTTTGTGGATGAGCAAAAAAAGTGGTTTGTTGAAATAGAATCTACCTCTGGTGAAGATGTTGTGAAAACTGTTTAAATGAAAACAAAGACTTAGAATATTTTATCAACTTAGTTGATAAAACAGTAGCAGGATTTGAGAGGATGGTCTCTGGTTTTTAAAGAAGTTCTGCTGTGAATAAGATGCTGTCAAACGTCACATGCTAAGAGAAACCTTTCATGAAAGAAAGACTCAATCAATGTGGCAAAAATTACCATTGTCTTATTTTAAGAAATTGTCCTGGTCACCTCAGCCTTCAACAACCACCAGCCTGATTAGTCAGCAGTCATCAAAATAGAGGCAAGACCATCCACGAGTCAAAAGATTGTGACTCACTGAAGGCTCAGATAATCATTAGCATTTTTAGCAACACTTTTAGTTAAAGTATGTACTTTGTTTTTCTTTAGGCATATGCTATTGCACACAAACAGTATAGTGTCAACATTATTTTTTTTTTTTTCTTTTTTTTTTTTTTTTGAGGCGGAGTCTCGCTCTGTCGCCCGGGCTGGAGTGCAGTGGCCGGATCTCAGCTCACTGCAAGCTCCGCCTCCCGGGTTTACGCCATTCTCCTGCCTCAGCCTCCCGAGTAGCTGGGACTACAGGCGCCCGCCACCTCGCCCGGCTAGTTTTGTATTTTAGTAGAGACGGGGTTTCACCGTGTTAGCCAGGATGGTCTCGATCTCCTGACCTCGTGATCCGCCCGTCTCGGCCTCCCAAAGTGCTGGGATTACAGGCTTGAGCCACCGCGCCCGGCCTTCAACATTATTTTTACATGTACTGGGAAACCAAAAAATGTGTGTGACTCATTTTATTGCAATATTTAGTTTTCTGTGGTGATGTGGTACCGAATCCTCAATATCTCCAAGGCATGCCTCTAACTATTTTACACAGGCATACTAAGGCACAGAAGGCATGGCCATAATTTACACAATTAGTAGGTGGTAAGGTAGTGTTGTGAATCCAAACATTCCAGCTCTGAATGCCTCCACTGAACTCCAAATCCTTGCTAATATTGCTGTAGTATTTTGTAATTGCCATTAGAGTCATCTAGCATTTCACAAGGCAAAGTCATGAAACTGACAGGTACCGGGGAACAAGAACCACAACTTAATCTTCCTCACATGCTAAACTCTGAGCACAGTGTCTGATGTATTCAAGGTAACTAATGTTTATTGTAATTAATAGAAATACAGCTAAATTCACTTTTTATATCCCACTTTGTATCATGCATATTCAAAAGAAGAGCTCCAGTCTGACTTAACTAATCATGCATAAAGAAAGGAGGTATACAACTAATTTAGACTCTGGGGTCAATTCTTATCCCAACATTCATCTGAGTCATGAAATAATTCAAATAATTCAACTAACAGATTCCTTTTGAGAAAATAAAGCTGTGTGTGCAGAATCCTGAAGGCTCTCTTTACTGCAGAGGCAGCCTATGAGCCACAAGGACTAGTTCTGGTTTTGAGGTGTAGAATCCATTACGCCAGCATTTTGCTAATGAAAAATACAGATGTGCATTGCAAGTATTTGTTTGAGTAGTTTGTAATTTTTAATTGATTTCAGAATTTGATAGGAAATATACTTCAAATGTAAACAAAACATTAATTTTGAGAGATCCCCTCTCTGTTCCCAAGTGTTCTCATTGTTCAACTCCCACTTATGAGTGAGAACATGTGGTGTTGGGTTTTCTGATTTTTTAAAAAAGTTATACTTTAAGTTCTAGGGTACATGTGCACAATGTGCAGGTTTGTTACATATGTATACATGTGCCATGTTGGTTTGCTGCACCCATTTACTCGCCATTTACATCAGGTATTTCTCCTAATGCTATCCTTCCCCCATCCCCCGACCCCATGACAGGCCCCAGTGTGAGATGTTTCCCGCCCTGTGTCCAAATGTTCTCATTGTTCAATTCCTGCCTGTGAGTGAGAACATGGAGGTGTTTGGTTTTCCGTCCTTGTGATAGTTTGCTCAGAATGATGGTTTCCAGCTTCATCCATGTTGTGACAAAGGACGTGAACTCATCCTTTTTTATGGCTGCATAGTGTTCCATGGTGTATATGTGCCACATTTTCTGAATTCAGTCTATTATTGGTGGACATTTGGGTTGGTTCCAAGTCTTGCTATTGTGAATAGTGCCACAATAAACATATGTGTGCATGTGTCTATATAGCAGCATGATTTATAATCCTTTGGTAATCCTTTGGGATTACCCAGTAATGGGATGGCTGGGTCAAATGGTATTTCTAGTTCTAGATCCTTGAGGAATCGCCATACTGTCTTCCACAATGGTTGAACTAGTTTACAGTCCCACCAACAATGTAAAAGTGTTCCTATTTCTCCTCATCCTCTCCAGCACCTGTTGTTTCCTGAACTTTTAATGATCGCCATTCTAACTGGTGTGAGATGGTATCTCATTGTGGTTTTGATTTGCATTTCTCTGATGACCTGTGATGATAAGCATTTTTTCATGTGTCTGTTGGCTGCATAAATGTCTTCTTTTGAAAAGTGTCCATTCATATCCTTTGCCCACTTTTGATGGGGTTGTTTGTCTTTTCTTGTAAATTTAAATTCTTTGTCATTTCTGGATATTAGCCCTTTGTCAGATGAGTAGATTGCAACAAAATGCCCCCATTCTGTACATTGCCTGTTCACTCTGATGGTAGTTTCTTTTGCTGTGCAGAAACTCTTTAGTTTAATTAGATCCCTTTTGTTTATTTTGGCTTTTGTTGCCATTGCTTTTGGTGTTTCAGTCATGAAGTCCTTGTCCATGCCTATGTCCTGAATGGTATTGCCTAGGTTTTCCTCTAGATTTTCTATGGTTGTAGGTCTAACATTTAAGTCTTTAATCTATCTTCAATTAATTTTTGTATAAGGTATAAGGAAGGGATCCAGTTTCATTTTTCTACATATGACTAGCCAGTTTTCTCAGCACATTTTATTAAATAGGGAATCCTTTCCCCATTTCTTGTTTTTGTCAGGTTTGTCAAGGATCAGATGGTNTGAACTTTAAAGTAGTTTTTTCCAAATCTGTGAAGAAAGTCATTGGTAGCTTAATGGGGATGGCAATGAATCTATAAATTACCTTGGGCAGAATGGTCATTTTTTGATATTGATTCTTCCTATCCATGATCATGGAATGTTCTTCCATTTGTTTGTGTCCTCTTTTATTTCATTCAAGAGTGGTTTGTAGTTCTCCTTGAAGAGGTCCTTCACATCCCTTTTAAGTTGGAGTTCTAGTTAATTTATTCTCTTTTTAGCAATTGTGAATGGGAGTTCACTCATGATTTGGCTCTCTGTTTTTCTGTTATTGGTGTACAAGAATGCTTGTGATTTTTGCACATTGATTTTGTATCTTGAGACTTTGCTGAAGTTGCTTATCAGCTTAAGGATATTTTGGGCTGAGACGATGGAGTTTTCTAAATATATGATCATGTCATCTGCAAACAGGGACAATTTGACTTCCTCTTTTCCTAACTGAATACCCTTTATTTCTTTCTCTTGCCTGATTACCCTGGTCAGAACTTCCAACACTATGTTGAATAGGAGTGGTGAGAGAGGGCATCCCTGCCTTGTGCCAGTTTTCCAAGGGAATGCTTCCAGTTTTTACCCATTTAGTATGATATTGGCTGTGGAGTTGTCATATAGCTCTTATTATTTTGAGATACTTTCCGTCAATACCTAGTTTATTGAGAGTTTTTAGCATGAAGGGCTGTTGAATTTTGTCAAAGGCCTTCTCTGCATCTATGAGATAATCATGTGTTTCTTGTCTTTGGTTCTGTTAATGTGATGGATTATTGTTAATGTAATGTTTATTGATTTGCTTATGTTGTGCATGTTGAACCAGCCTTGCATCCCATGGATGAAACCCACTTGATCATGGTGGATATGCTTTTTGATGTGCTGCTGGATTCGGTTTGCCAGTATTTTATTGAGGATTTTGCATCGACGTTCATCAGGGATATTTGTCTAAAATTCTTTTTTTGTTGTGTCTCTGCCAGGTTTTGGTATCAGGATGATGCTGGCCTCATAAAATGAGTTAGGGAGGAGTCCCTCTTTTTCTATTGATCAGAATAGTTTCAGAAGGAGTGGTACCAGCTCTCTCTGTACCTCTGGTAGAATTCAGCTGTGAATCCATCTGTTCTTGGACTTTTTTGTTTGGTAGGCTATTAATAATTGCCTCAGTTTCAGAGCCTGTTATTGGTCTATTCAGCAATTCAACTTGTTCCTGTTTCAGTCTTGGGAGGGTGTATGTGTCCAGGAATGTATCCATTTCTTCTAGATTTTCTAGTTTATTTGCATAGAGGTATTTATAGTATTTCTGATGGTAGTTTGTATTTCTGTGGGATCGGTGGTGATATCCCTTTATCATTTTTTATTGCATCTATTTGATTCCTCTCTCTTTTCTTCTTTATTAGTCTTGTTAACTGTCTATTAATTTTGTTGATCTTTTCAAAAAACCGGCTCCTGGATTCATTGATTTTTTGAAGGGTTTTTCTGTCTCTATCTCCTTCAGTTCTGCTCTGATCTTGGTTATTTCTTATCTGCTGCTAGCTTTTGAATTTGTTTGCTTTTGCTTCTCTAGTTCTTTTCACTGTGATGTTAGGATGTCGATTTTAGATCTTTCCTGCATTCTCTTGTGGGCATTTAGTGATATAAATTTCCCTCTACACACTGCTTTAAATGTGTCCCAGAGATTCTGGTATGTTGTGTCTTTGTTTTCATTGATTTCAAAGAATATCTTTATTTCTGCCTTCATTTCGTTATTTACCCAGCAGTCATTCAGGAGCAGGTTGTTCAGTTTCCATGTAGTTGTGCGGTTTTGAGTGAGTTTCTTAATCCTGAGTTCTAGTTTGATTGCACAGTGGTCTCAGAGACAGTTTGTTATGATTTCTGTTCTTTTACATTTGCTGAGGAGTGCTTCACTTCCAACTGTGTGGTCAATTTTGGAATAAGTGCACTGTGGTGCTGAGACGAATGTATATTCTGTTGATTTGGGGTGAAGAATTCTATAGATGTCTATTAGGTCTGCTTGGTGCAGAGCTGAGTTGAAGTCCTGAATATGCTTGTTAACCTTCTGTCTCATTGTTCTGTCTAATATTGACAGTGGGTTGTTAAAGTCTCCCATTATTATTGTGTGGGAGTCTAAGTCTCTTTTTAGGTCTCTCAGGATTGCTTTATGAATCTGGAGACTCCTGTGTTGGGTGCATATATATTTAGGATAGTTAGTTCTTCTTGTTGAATTGATCCCTTTACCATTATGTAATGGCCTTCTTTGTCTCTTTTGATCTGTGTTGGTTTAAAGTCTATTTTATCAGAGACTAGGATTGTAATCCCTGCTTTTTTTTTGCTTTCCATTTGCTTGGTAGATCTTCCTCCATCCCTTTATTTTGAGCCTATGTGTGTCTCTGCATGTGAGATGGGTCTCCTCGATACAGCACACTAATGGGTCTTGACTCTTTATCCAATTTGCCAGTCTGTGTCTTTTAATCAGAGCATTTAGCCCATTTACATGTAAGGTTAATATTGTTATGTGTGAATTTGATCCTGTCATTATGATGTTAGCTGGTTATTTTTCTCATTAGTTGATGCAGTTTCTTCCTAGCATTGATAGTCTTTACAGTTTGGCATGTTTATGCAGTGGCTGGTACTGGTTTTTCCTTTCCATGTTCAGTGCTTCCTTCAGGAGCTCCTGTAAGGCAGGCCTGGTGGTGACAAAATCTCTCAGCATTTGCTTGTCTGTAAAGGCTGTTATTTCTCCTTCACCTATGAAGCTTAGTTTGGCTGGATATGAAATTCTGGGTTGAAAATTCTTCTCTTTAACAATGTTGAATATTGTCCCCAACTCTCTTCTGGCTTGTAGGGTTTCTGCTGAGAGATCTGCTGTTAGTCTGATGGGCTTCCTTTGTGGGTAACCCGACCTTTCTCTCTGGCCTCCCTTAACGCTTTTTCCTTCATTTCAACCTTGGTGAATCTGACAATTATGTGTCTTGGGGCTGCTCTTCTCGAAGAGTATCTTTGTGGTGTTCTCTGTATTTCTTGAATTTGAATGTTGGCTTGCCTTGCTAGGTTGGGGAAGATCTGGATATTATCCTGAAGAGTGTTTTCCCGCTTGGTTCCATTCTCCCCATCACTTTCAGGTACACCAATCAAATGTAGATTTGGTGTTTTCACGTAGTCCCATACTTCTTGGAGACTTTGTTCATTTCTTTTTACTCTTTTTTCTTTAAACTTCTCTTCTCACTTTATTTCATTAATTTGATCTTCAATCACTGATACCCTTTCTTCCATTTGATTGAGTCAGCTACTGAAGCTTGTGCATGCATCACATGCCATGGTTTTCAGCTCCATCAGATCATTTAAGATCTTCTCTACACTGTTTATTGTAGTTAACCATTCAACTAATGTTTTTTCAAGGTTTTTAGCTTCTTGTGATGGGTTCAAACATCCTCATTTAGCTTGGAGAAGTTTGTTATTACCGACTTTCTGAAGCCTACTTCTGTCAACTCGTCAAAGTCATTCTCTGTCCTGCTTTGTTCCATTGCTGGCAAGGAGCTGTGATCCTTTAGAGGAGAAGGTGCACTCTGGTTTTTTGAATTTTCAACTTTTCTTCTTTGGTTTCTCCCCATCTTTGTGGTTTTATCTACCTTTGGTCTTTGATGATGGTGACCTACAGATGGGGCTTTGGTGTGGATGTCCTTTTTGTTGATATTGATACTATTCCTTTCTGTTTGTTAGTTTTCCTTCTAACAGTCAGGTCCCTCAGCTACAGGTCTATTGGAGCCTGCTGGAGGTCTACTCCAGACCCTGTTTGCCTGGGTATCACCAGCAGAGGCTGCAGAATGGCAAATATTTCTGTCTGATCCTTCCTCTGGAAGCTGCATCTCAGAGGGGCACCCAACTGCATGAGGTGTCAGTTGGCCCCTACTGGGAGGTGTCTCCAAGTTAGGCTACACGGGAGTCAGGGACCCATTTGATGGGGCAGTCTGTCCGTTCTCAGAGCTCAAACGCTGTGCTGGGAGAACCACTGCTCTCTTTAGAGCTGTCAGAGAGGGACGTTTAAGTCTGCAGAAGTTTCTGCTGCCTTTTGTTCAGCTATGCCCTGCCCCCAGAGGTGGAGTCTACAGAGGCAGGTGGGCCTGGTTGAGATGCGGTGGGCTCCACCCAGTTCAAGCTTCCTAGCTGCTTTGTTTACCTACTCAAGCCTTAACAATGGCAGATGCCCCTCCCACAGCCAGGCTTACCACCTCACAGTTAGATCTCAGACTAGCAGTGAGCAAGGCTCCCTGGGCGTGGGACCAGTTGAGCCAGGAGCAGGATATAATCTCCTGGTGTGCTGTTTGCTAAGACCTTTTAGGTGGCAGTGTCCCAATTTTCCCGGTACAGTCTGTCACGACTTCCCTTTGCTAGGAAAGGGAAATCCTCTGACCCCTTGTGCTTCCTGGGTGAGGCAGTGCTCCACCCTGCTTCGGCTTGCCCTCCATGACCTGCTTCCTTTGAGGTTACCTTGTGGTGACTCTTGCTATGGGTAGTCCTGTAGTATTTTAACTTAAAGGGGTTGGTATCTGTGACAGAATTTTATACCCATGTAAAACTACTCCTAGCAGTCTCAAACAGCATGCAGACTTTCAGGTATCTCAGATATGAGCCAGAAT
This sequence comes from Rhinopithecus bieti, assembly GCF_001698545.2. Classification (NCBI taxonomy): domain Eukaryota; kingdom Metazoa; phylum Chordata; class Mammalia; order Primates; family Cercopithecidae; genus Rhinopithecus; species Rhinopithecus bieti. The sequence goes on along the minus strand of NW_016808939.1, from coordinate 1,808,683 downwards.
TCTTGAAGTCCCCTCCTCATGTACTACCATTGCTTTGATTTGGTAAGTGTGTCAGCCATTCAAAAAGAACCATTTCAAGAAGGTATCAAGAGTTAGAGCTTTAAGTTGTATTTCATTTTCAATGGATTCTTCAAGGGTTGCTTGAGGAAGCATAATGAACAGCTTTTTGTGGAGTTTTCAGAAGAAATCCTTGTATTTCCTAGGACATGCGATATTTTGATGCCTGTATTCAAAGGGTAATGATCAAATCAGAGTAATCGGGGTATCCATTGTCTCAGATACTCATCTTTCCTTTGTGTTGGGTACATTCCAATTCTTCTCTTCTAACTATGTTGAAATGTACAGTAATTATTAACTATAATCTCCCTACAGTACTATCAAATACTAGAACCTATTCTTTCTATCTAAATGTATTTTTGTATTCATTAACCAAATTCCCTTCATACCCTCCCCCTACCCCAGCCTCTGGTCACCAACATTCTACTCTCTATCTCCACGAAATCCACTTTTTTAGCTCCCACATATGAATGAGAGTGTGTGGTATTTGTCTTCCTGTGCCTGGGTTGTTTCATTTAACATACTAACCTCCAGTTTTATCCATGTCGTTGCAAATTACAGGAATTCATTTTTTTAAGTGGATGGCTAATATTCTGTTGTGTATATAGAAGAGTTATGTACTACATTTTCTTTATCCTTTTAACTTTTGATGCACAAAATTTTTTGGCTATATTGAATAGTGATGGGTTAAACATGGGAGTGTAGATATCACATAAACCTACTGACTTCCTTTGTTTTGAGTATAATATACCCAGCAGTGGCATGGTTGGATATACGGAAGTTCTATTTTATGTTTTGGAGGAAACCTCATACTCTTTTCCATAGAAGCTGTACTACTCACATTTCTACCAACAGTGTATGAGCCTTCCACTTTCTCCACATCCTTGCCAGTATCTGTTATTTTTTGTGTTTTTGATAAAAGCCATTCTAGCTGGGATAAGATAACATCTCAGTGTGGTTTTGATTTGCATTTCCCTGGTGACTAATGATTTTGAACATTTTTCATATACCTACTGGCCACTGTATGTCTTCTTTTGTGATATGTTCAGTTTTCGCTCATTTTAAGATTGGATTATTTGTCTTTTTTGCTATTAAGCTGTTTGAGCTCCTTATATATTCTGCGTATTGATCACATGTATGCTTGTCAGAGGAATAGCTTGCTAATATTTTCTCCATTTCTCTTGGTTATCTCTTCACTTTGTTGATTGCTTCCTTTGTTGTGAGAAAGCTTTTTAGCTTCATGTAATCCCATTTGTCTGACTTTGTTTTTGTTGCTTGTGCTTTGGAGATCTTATCCAAAAATCTTTACCCAGACCAATATCCTGATGCATTTCCCGTCCCAATGTTTTCTTCTGATAGGTCCACAGTATCAGGTCTTTACATTTAAGTCTTCAATCCATTTTGATTTGATTTTTGTATATGGTATCAGATAATGGTGCAACTTCATTATTTTGCACATGGATATCCTATTTTTCATACACCATTTATTGAATAGACTGTCTTTTCCCATTGTGTCTTGTAGGAACCTTGTCCAAAATCAGTTGGTCATAATAAGTGGATTTATTTTTGAGCCTCTCTTCTGTTTGAAAGGTTTCTGTGTCTGTTTTTATGCCAGCAGACGATGTTTTGGTTACTACAGCTCATAGTATAATTTGAAGTCAGGTAGTGTGAGATCTGCAACTTTTTTTGCTCAGAATTGCTGTGGCTATTTGGGGACTTTTGTTGTTCCGTACAAATTTTAGGATTTGTTTTCTATTTCTGTGAAGGATATCATCGCTATTTTGATAAGAATTGCATTGTATCTGTATATCACTTAGAGTAGTATGAACATTTTATCAATATTAATTCTTCCAATTCAGGAGCACGGGATACATTTCCATTTTGTGTTTCCTCTTCAATTTCTTTCATCAGTGTTTTATACGGTTTTTGTAGACTTTTTTTTTTTTTTTTTTTTTTACTTTGGTTAAATTCATTTCTAGGTGTTTTTTGTAGCAATTGTAAATTACAAGGATACCAGTCATATTGGATTATATATTGGATTAGGACACACCTAAACAGGCTCATTTTAACTTAATCACCTAGCACAGACTTCCTGTTGATCAATAATTTATCTAATAGATAAATGAATTTTAAAATGATTTTACCCTGGTCTCTGCCTGGAGACATATTCTCAACTACTGCACAGGGAAGAGGAACCCAAGCTGAGCAGAATCTCTCTGAGTTGAGAAGACAGAGATCAAAGTTTAAACATGCTGGAGCATCTGGAATTTGTAGCTCTTTATAAGTAGAGGAGTATACAGAGCTATGCAAAGAAAGAGTTTGTAGTAGGCTTAAGAATGGCTTCTAATAATATCGAGTCCTAATCCTTGGAATCTGTAAATACTACTTTAAATGAAAAAGAGTCTTTGCAGATATGATTAAGAATTTTGAGAAAGGGAGATTATCCTGGATTATCCAAGTCAACCTTAAGTGGAATCAACAAAAGTGTCTTTATAATATAGAGAAACACAGGGAGTTTTGACAAACAGAAGTAAAGAAGCGAACATGACGCTGGAGGCAGAGAATGGAAAAATTCAACCACAAGGGAATTCCTGTAGCCCTCCAGAGCCTGGAAGATGCAAGAGTGAATTTTCCATTAGAGCTTCTAGAGGGAGTGTGGCCCTGCTGAACACCATGATTTCAGTTCAGTCATACTTATTTTAGACTTCTGGCCTCCACACTATGAGATAATTAATTTCTATTGTATTAAACAACTAAATCTGTGATAATTTATTACAACAGCCATAGGAGACTAATACAGAATCCAAGATATGTAAATAGGGTTTCTCTTAAATCCTTGTCTGAAGACTAACCTACAGAAGCATGGAGTGAAAATTCACAAGGTCAGGCAAAGAAAACTGTCAGGAAGCTGTAAGCTAAAACATTCCTAGAGGTCAGATAGAGTGGGAGATGACCAACTTCAGCCAGCAAAAGTAGAGAGATCTTAGTGAGTACTTGGATCATTTAATGGAGACCCCAATAGACAAATCCCAAGGTTGCCAAATTGAAAAAATAAAAATACAGGATGCCTAGTTTGTTTGAATTTCAGATAAACACCATTTTTATATATGCAGGTCTCAAATATTACAATTGAAGTTTCAGTGTAATGCCCCAGTTTTTAATTTATAATAACACATGAGGCATACTTATCATAAAAAATTTTTTTTTTCTGTTTATCTGAATTTCAAATTTAACTGGGCTTCCTATATTTTCTCCAAATTCTAACCACTTCAAATACATCCTATCAAAGCTTAGTAACAAACCAAAAACAAGTAACTTAACTCCCTGCAAACTCAAAGTTCAAAATTCTATAGAGAAAGGCAACAAAATACAGATAGTTAAACATGTAATAAATGCAATGATGGCATCTAATGACATAATCATGTACCAAAAAAGGAAAAAAACCTACCAATATAATATGTGATCCATTAGCTGGATAAAAACTATTTCATAAAAATGTAGAACTATTTCATAATGTAGAACTATTTCATAAAATGGTAGAAATACAGAAATTAACAGACACATTTCTTAACAACATTGCAAAATATTCAGAATTTAAAAGTAATAATAAAATCAGGAGAAAAAATAAGAAAAACATGTAAAACAACACATAGACAAGCATATAAACAAATAGAACTTGAGAAATTTAATATAAAATGGAAATATGCTCATTTAGGTTAAATACAAATTAAGCATTTCAAAAGGAAAGATATGTGAACTTTTGAATACAGTGATATCAACTATGGATATTGATGCACACAAAGAAAAACAAGGCTGGGTAATTTGTGGAACAATATCAAGCTCACTAACTAACATGTAATTGAAGTTTCAGAAAAGAGGAGAGAGAAGCCAGGGATTAGAACAATTATTTGAAGAAAAGTGATTTAAATTTTTCAAATTAAATGAAAGGTATGAACTAACAGATGCAAAAAACTCATCAAACCTCAAGCAAAATAAACACATAGAAAATATCAAGAAGGCCAGGCACAGTGGCTCACACCTGTAATCCCAGCACTTTGGGAGGCCGAGGTGGGTGGATGGACTGAGGTCGGGAGTTCGAGACCAGCCTGGCCAACTTCGTGAAACCCTGTCTCTACTAAGAATGCAAAAATTAGCTGGGTGTGGAGGCGGGCACCTGTAATCCCAAATTTAACTGGGCTTCCTATATTTTTCCTATTTGAGAGGCTGAGGTAGGAGAATTGCTTGAACCCAGAAGACAGAGATTGCAGTGAGCTGAGATTGTGCCACTGCACTCCAGCATGGGTGACAGAGACTCCATCTCTAAAAAAAAAAAAAAAAAACAAAACAAAAAAACAAAAAACAGAAAGAAAATATCAAGACATCATAATTGATAAATCAGTGATCGGTATATTACTATATGTAAAACATATTGGACTATACAATTTTACTGTGTATACTTAAATATTTCAGCAAAGTCATTTTGAAAAAAACCAAAATGGCCCAGAAGATAAAAAGCCAAAATATCTTCTATATTTCTACAAGAAAATAAAGCAAAGTATATATACAGAAATTTTCTGCCTTCCAATGAAAGCATATCATGACTTAATTGTTGTTCCTTATTATTTGTCTCTTTTTTCGTTTACTTTAGAAAAAGTAGTGATCAGCAGAACAGCAAGAATGTTGTTTCCAGTTTGCAAAGTTAGTCTGTAACAATTGCAAATCATTCATCAACTTAAAATAGCAAGCATTTTACTGTGACTAAGAAATAAGTTATAACCACAAACATGGGGGATATTCGGGATGGAGTGTAATTTGAGTACAACATTAGACATTTTCATGCGGGGTTTGTATGAGTAATGTGCTACATTTTGGCAAGACTGTTTTCTTGTTTTCTTGATAAGCCCATTTCATTTCAATTAAATTAGTAAATATAGAATGCTTAATGTATTCCCACATTTTCTCCAAGGTTCTGAATTTAAACTAGATTAAAAAGCCATTTTCATGTTTTAAAAGTCCACATTTAAACAAATGCAATGATGGGGAAAAAATTAAGTGGATAGTTAAATAATAAAAATCCATGTGCCCATGGATTTTCCAGAAGAAAGAGTAAATTAAAACACAAATTTGTATGCAAAAAATCAATTTAGATTGATTAGAACTAAAACTGGCACCCAGATTGTTTTCATGCAGAAAAGGAAGATTGTTGTTTATTTTATCTCTTTCCTCAAATCAAGCAAAATTGAATTCAAAATATATAAAAACCACTTTACACTTTTTTGAAATGATTATCCTTTATTTAATATTGATGCTAATGTTTAAACCTTTGGCTTTATTTTTACCACATGCACAGAATGAGCAAGAGTAGAGAGCTCCCAGTATTCACTTGGCCCTGTGCTCTCATCAATGCAATTTTGATAATGATGCCTCTCTGCTTAAGATACTATTGCTTTGCAGCCATAGTGAAGAAAGCTACATAGGAAAATACTTTGGAAATAATGGTGTGCTGTATAAATATACGTCAGCAGAAAAGGTAATAAAAAACATACTAAAATGTAGGAGCTTTATATTTTAAATAGGCTCTGTAATTTATAACAGATTAAATAAATTAAGCTATATGATTATTTAAAGAAGGCTAAAGAGCCTACAATGAATCCGTTGGATAGGTGCACAATAATTAAATTGTATAAATGCCATAGAGAAAAAACATAGCAGGAAAGGGAAATAGCTACTGTCACAGCTGAAGGAAGTTTCCATTTTAAACAGAGTAGACTTATTGAGTACATGGTGGAAAGGAAAGTTCACTGAGTAAATGACTTTTAAGACAAAGACATGAGATGAGGAAGCATGCCCTAATGATATTGGGGGGAAATATGTTTCATGGAGGAAAGAAAGTAAGGTCAAAATCTCCAAACTTACAGTGTTCCAGGCACATTGAAGAAGATAGTGTATATGTAGTTAAGGGAGACAGAAGAAAGTAGTAGACAATAGGATCAGAGAGCTGAGGCAAGTTCTAGACACATCTGGAGACTTAATTCTAAGAGGGTTCAGATGGGTTTTGGCCATGGAGGTGACATGATCTGATTTATGTTGTAACTGAATGACCCTCACTTTTGGGTTGCTAATAGACCAAAAGGAGGTAGGGAAACAATCAATTAAAGTGGTTAGGAGGTTAAAACTATGAAACAATCATCAGATAAGCCAGGGCAGTAGAAGTAAAGGTGGTAAGAGATACTCAGATTTTGAAGGTAGAGTCAATTTGATTTCCAGATAAATTAAATGTGGGATGTAGAGAAAAAGATGAGTCCAAGATGACTGCCCTGTTTTTGGCTTGAGTATCTGGAAAACTTTGGCTTGTAATAATTGATAGGAGAAAAAATGAAGGAGTTTGTTTTTGGAAGGAATGAGAGTTGCATTTTTTGACATATTAAGCTAGATCCTGTTAGACTTTGATGTAGAGATTATATCCAGGCAGTCATATTGACTAGACCAGGTTTCTGGTATGAGTGAAGACTGAAGATATATATTTGGGGAGCCTCAGCCTATAGGACTTGTTGAAAGCCACAAGACTGGAAGAGGTCACTAAGGGCAGGTGTGTGGAATAGCCATCCGAAGATTGAGACTTGAGACAAATAGCTTTAAGAGGACTGGAAAATGAGAAATGAGTAGTCACCAAGTAATAGTGAAATTAAGAGTGTGATATTTTGAAAGTCAAGTGAAAAAGTGTTTGAAATAAGTGATCAGTTTTGTTTCTTAAAAGCTGTCAATACATCTACAAGAAAATCAAAGCCTAATTATTAGATTTTGGTGGAGGTAGTTGATAACCTCCATAAAAGCACCTTTTGTGAGTCAGAAAGGCAAAGACTGATTAAAATGGATTTAAACCCCATAAGGTTTGGTGTTGATCGCAAATCCTATAAAAACTCAAGAAACGTATTGTAGAAGGTAAGCTCAGGACCACATTTTGTAGCAATCAGTAGCTCTTCGGTGAACTCCTCTTTACCTTTTGTACATTCAGGGTCACAGTGCTCTTATGTTGCCCTTGGTTAGGTTGGAAGAGCAAAGGGAACAGGCTAAGAATAGTCTTACTATTGTGATAGATTATGGTCTAGGATAAGTTGAATTTTTGTTGTTGCTGTTGTTGTTGAGATGGAATCTTGCTCTGTTGCCCAGGCTGGAGTGCAGTGGTGCAATCTCAGTTCATTGCAGCCTCTGTTTCCCGGGTTCAAGCAATTCTCCTGTCTCAGCCTCCCAAGTAGCTGGGACTACTGGTGCACGCCACCATGCCTGGCTAATTTTTGTATTTTCAGTAGAGACGGGGTTTCACCATGTTGACCAGGATGGTCTTGATCTCCTGACTTCATGATCCGCCTGACTTGGCCTCCAAAGTGCTGGGATTACAGACATTAGCCACCACTCCCAGCCAATAAATTGAACTTTTAATGGGAATATATGGAAAAGGCAATGGTTAATGCCTGAAATAATATGCTCTTTGTAAAATTGTTTGAATTAATGAAATAATAATTTTTGTGCAGGAAACATTTCTTGAATTCTTCCATTCAGACCATATAGGCAACATCTATTTCACTCTTGCTAGTGGACAAATTGATGATGCTGGAAAAGGAAGCATCTAAGTTGTTTGATTTTATTGCTAGTATTACTTTAGTAGAGATTGTAAACAAAAACAGACTATGTATTTAAAAATATAGACCTGTCTACAGCCATAAAACATACAGACTATTAAACTTGCCCAACTAATCTTTGAATTTTGCAGTATATATTTGAATTTCCATTAAAAAAAGATTCATCCTTTCAGCACACTTTGGTTTATGATAGTAAGTCTATCATAAACATGGTAGATGCTTTGTACTATTTACTAAATCATAGTTTTCTAAAAACATAGAACAGTATTAGGTGCTGTCTTGCTAAGCCTCAAGTAATTATATCCATGTTATGTAATCTCTTAATCAGTAATAACTTTTGTAAGTAGGGAGATTTTCTGATGTCTTATCTCAGTATGAGTTAGTGACAATTTAAGTCTGTTTTGTCTTATTTTGATTAGTTTATATACAATATTACGCTTTGAGAACAAGAGAGAGAACATCTCCTTAGTTCATGAAGGGAAAGAAATTAGACTACAACTGACTGTAAAGCAAAAGACACTCTGAATGGATAACACTTTCTGTTTCTTGCTTTATTTACTATTATTCTGCTTCACTCTTAACTTTCACAAAAGTACATCAAAATCAGTCAGATTGTGAAACAAGGCAGTAATCTGTTGTTTTCAACCAGCAAGTTAAGTTGTATTCATCCTCCCTCTCTCCATTCCATCTCCACATCTCGTGACTCAAAATCAGATTTTAAATGTATCCCCAATTTGGCTAATTATCATTAGCTGTGCTAAAATGAATCTAACTTTGAGTGGAATTTGGTGTGCTCATTTCTAAGATTAAAAAAAAATCATTTCATATAAATCCTACGTATTTTGTTAGCACAATGTAAAGGAAAAGATCCTATGACTCTAAAGAAAGGGCAAAACACTAAGTGAAGATGCAGGTAGATGAAGGCTCCCATACAGTTTTGTCAATCAATTTATCATCCATGGTGATCTCATTCCTGGCACAACCTTGTTTAATCCTTGAGGATTTGCCAAACTCTTTCATCCCTTTTCCTGATCGAGGTCTTCTGTTACTTTATTTTTTATTTTTATTTTTGAGATGAAGTATCCCTCTGTCGCCCAGGCTGGAGTGCAATGGCATAATCTTGGTTCACTGCAACCTCTGCCTCCCAGGTTCAAACAAATCTCTTGCCCCAGTCTCCCAGTAGCTGGGACTACAGACATGCACCACCATGCCTGGCTAATTTTTGCATTTTTAGTAGAGATGGGGTTTTCACCATGTTGGCCAGGCTGGTCTCAAACTCCTGACCTCAGGTGATCCGCCCACCTTGGCCTCCCAAAGTGCTGGGATTACAGGTATGAGCCACTGTGCCCGAACTTCTGTTACTTTATAGATTACTTATTACTTCTGCTTCATTGTAGATCCCTTTGTGTTTATAGTTCTGTCAAACCATGTACCATTAAATTTGTTCCTATGTTTCTACAGAGAAAGCATAATATAATCAAACATCACTGGATTCCTTGGTGGTCAGATTTGGGGTTTTGTCTAGCTGTACATACAGATAGTTGTATGACTTAGAGATGTTTCCTTAATCTTGCTGGGCCAGTTTTTCATTTATAAATAAGGGGAATTCACACTGACTAGTAGTTTACTCACCACCACACAGTGGCCTCCACTCCCACCCCTATAACACAAAAGAAATATTAAGAATAAACACTGAGTTGCAGACCTTAAATTTTGCTTAAAAAAAGAGGACTTCAAAAAAGGACTTACTCTCACCATCATTTAATAAAGAGAAGGCAATTTAATTCCAGCAATTGCCAATAAGACATCATTTTAAAGTAAAGTGTCATATTTTCTAAGAAATTGCTGCTAGCTGTAACTTTTTCCCCACTGCTATGATTTTGCCAGGCATCAGCATCCATCTACAGACAGGTATTTGGGAAGCAGTAGTCCAGTCCAGCGGTTCTCAAACTTTGCAGGCATTAGGATAACCAGTAGGATTAGTTTAAGCAGATTTAAGAGTCTCATCCACAAAATAGGTCTTCTTGGAGCCTGAGAATTTGCATTTCTAACGTATGTCAGGTGACGCTGATGCTACTTGTTCAGAAACACACTTTGAGAACCCTATGTCTAGATAATTTCTAATATCCTTACCGTACAGACTTTTATGAATGTGCTAATTCTTCTACAACTAAGTGTAAGCAAATTACAGACAGCATAAATTGTTATAAATGAACATCATTTCCATCTACTGAAGATTTTTAAACATCAAGATGTTAAAAGCCAATTTATATAATATATTCAACTTGTATTAAATCATGAGAAAATTTGAGCAAAAAATATTTTTTTTTTGCCATGCAAGAGTTACAAGGTATGCAGTATTTACACAAATAAAATTTATGATTATATAAAAAAAAAACCATAAAAGAAAAGGGGTTCCACAAAATTCTCTTGTAAATATATTTTAAAGTTCAGAAAATCAGAAATCAGAAAATATGACCATAAAGTGAGTCTTTTAAGGTCTTGTATGTACCGTTGGTTTTGGTTTTTAAATTTTGTATGTGATTTATATGAAAGGGAAATGGTTGCACAGAGCCTTCCATTTAATTTTAAATAAAGTGACTTTTTTTGAAAGAACAATCTCACTATATTGAAAAGCACATTTTTTGAATGAGCAATGTAACCATGTTTCAGGATATGAATATTCTGTAATTGCTTTCAAAACTAGACAAGGAGACAGTCAGGCATAATGAATAGTGTCGAAATATAACTGTAGTGGTAGTGTGTAAATTCTGAAGGAAGAATATTGGACCCTAACATTCTAATCTCATAGATCTTTAACTTTATTCCCTATTCCCCGACCTTGGAAGCAGGCTGAACAAGCCTAAGGAGCAAAATATCTACCTTTTAATATTCAGTGGTTAGCTTGACAACTGGTAATTGGTATTAACTGTTATTTCATTTGTAAAGTTAACTGATTTTTTAAAAATAAGCAATTTTATTAACAGCTGTTAAATATATAATCATGGGCATTTTGGAACCATTGTTATTGTACATGCAGGTCATTAAAATGTCACTGTAATTGCTTTTATGCTTTGAACTACAATATCCATTCATCAAGCAAATGTATTACGCATAACTTTCTGAGGGTTAGGAGTATGAAAATAATTTCTTTTACTTATTTATCATCTTCTCCTTTTCCCAGGTTTTATCATCTATGTATATTTGTGCTCGTCTTTTTAAAAAAACTCTACTTTTGCTGATTATATTTTAGGGAAATAGTATCGGTAGATATTCACATGAGAGAATTAAAGAAAATTACAATACAAAAAAGGTTATTTGCAATTTATGTTTTTGACAATATACATGATCATTTTTCCTTGGATCTAAGGCTTTGGGTGAAGAGCTGATAAATTTTACAACTCCCTTGCAGGAAATAATTAAGGGCAAGATACATTTTTTAATGGAGAAAAGCACAGTATTAACCTTAGGCAGAATTTTACATTACAAAAGACAAGAAAAGAAAGAGTAAATACCAAGAAGGGACCTGTTATTATTCTTCATCACACTGATACACATAGCCGTAAAGTCAGGCTGCTTTGGACGACATTGTCCTTTCTATTGATTGAAGGTTTCACCTATAAATTCCAGGATATTCTAGTTACCACCTCTAATATTTCAAATAAGGTCTTCTGGTTAAAACATATGATCAAAAGTAGCCCCCAAACAGGAGCAACAACAACAGAAAACTGTTGAGTGATTAGTTTAATTCAAGTGGGAAATAATAATTGTGTAAGAGGAGAAGAGAAGAAAGATTCAAGAGATATCCTGGATATAGTGTTTACAAGAGATTTAGTAATCATCAAATACACGGTAGCACAAAGTAGATGTGGGTAAGCTCATGGCTCAAAGTAGATGTGGGTAGCTATACGGCTTTTATTCTATTAACAAAGATAGAATAATTTGGGTAGTTGAAATGCCAGTGATCATTTAGAAATAAATAGCCAGTGGCTAATTAAAAAGAGAAATATAGAACTTAAGAGAGAAATTTGAAATGGAGATACAGATTTGGATGCACTCAGTTTACAAACTGCAAGCTGACAGTACAGTTACAGTTGCAGACTTGATTATTAAAGGAGAGTGCATGAAATAATATGAGAACACAATTGGAGCCGATTTGAAGGGAACACTAATACTTTAAAGGAATTGAAAGAGAAACCATTCTATCTCATCGTTAAAGAAGAAGTAATACCAGTGCTTCAAAAAATCATCCAGAAAATAGAGAGAGAGAGACCACTTCTCAACTTATTTTGCAATACTGGTAATACCAAAGCCAGATAGTTACAAGAAAGTAATGGGCTAATATCATTCATAAGTACAGATCAAAAACTTCTCAAATAAATATAAGTAAACTAAATTCAACAATGTATAAAAATGATTATAAATCATAACCAAGTAGGATTTATCCCAGAAATTCAAGATTGGTTTAATATCAGAACATTAATTAAAGCCATATGCTATATTAATAGAATAAATAGAAAAATGGGAATATCATTTGAGAATATCCAACATCTATTCATGACAAAACTCAACAAATTAAGAACAAAAGGAAACTTTCTCAACCTGATAACTGGCATCTATGAAAACACTACAGCTAGCATCATACTTAATGGTGAAAGATGAAGTGTTTTTCCCCTAAGCTTGGGACCAAGGCAGAAATATTCACTCTCACCACTCCAATTCAATATTGAACTGAAAGTTCTCCAGCACAATAAGGAAAGATAAAGAAACCAAACTCATCTCAATTGGCAAGGAAAAAGTAAAACTGTCTCTATTTGCAGTGACATGACTGTGTATGTAGACAGTCCTAAGTAATCCACAAAACCACTTCTATTGCCAATAAACAAGTTCTGTAAGTTCACAGGATGTAAGAACAATCTATAAAAAACAGTTGCATTTCTGTGTACTAGCACTTGAAATACTAAAGGACTCAATTCATGTTAGCATCAAAAGGAATAAAACGAAGAAAAATAAATTTAACAAAAAAGTGTAAGACTTTGTACACTGAAAACTAAAAGTATTGTTGATAGAAAGTAATGAAATTCTAAATAAATTGAGACATCCTATGTAAATGGATGGAAGATTCAATATTGTTAGAAAGGCGGTCTCCATAAAAACCCCAGCAGGCATTTTGCCGAAATTGATGTGCTTATCCTAAAATATATGTGGAAATGCAAAGGATCCAGAATAGCGTCAACAATGTTTAAAGAGAAGAATGAACAGAAGAACTTATACTTCCTCACTTCAAAATGTACTATGATGCTAAAAGAATCAAGACAATGTGATATTAGCATAAGCATAAATATTGAATCTATGGAATAAAATTATAAAAATTTTATCTTTAAGGTCAAATGATTTCCAACAAAGAAACCAAGGGAATTCAATAAAAGGGTAATCTATTTCAAAATAGTGCTGGGATAATTGCATATTCATAGTCAGGAAGATGAATTTATACTCTATTTCATATAACACACTCACAAAAAATAGCTTGTACATTTTGAACTAAATATAAGACTTTAAGTTATATGTATTTTAAAAAACTTAGATAATCTTTAAAACCTGAGTTAAGCCAAGAATTCTAAGTTAGGGCACCAAAAGCATAATTAAAAACAAGAAGAAAGAATAAATGAAATAAACTTCATCAAAATTAAAAATGACATTTGACCTTCACAGCATGGTATTAAGAAAATGGAAAGCCACAAACTTGTGTAGAAAATATTTGAAAATCAAATATGCAACAAAGGACTTGTGTACAGAACAAAATAAGACCCTGAGAACTGAATAAGGAGATGAACAACTCATTTTTAAAATGGGCAAAAGCTTTTAATAGACACTTCACCAAAGATAAAGTGCCCAATTAGCAAATGAAAAAAGTTCATCATTATTATTAATTAGAATAGTGCAGATTAAAACCACAATGATGAACCACTTTATAACCACTAAGATGTACATAGTAATAATTTATTAAAAGGAAAATAGCAAGGATGTGGAGACATTGGAACACTTTTACATTGATGGTGGGAATGTAAAGTAGTACAGCCTTACTTGGGAAGAGTTTAGCAGTTTAAAAGAAATTGACTAATGTAAAATTTACCTTACAATCCAGCAATTCTATGCCTCAGTCTCAACCCCAAAATTGATGAAAATATATGTCTACACAAAGACTTGTACCTGAGTGCTTATTTGCTATATGTATGCATACATGTATTGTTAGAGTACTCATTGTGTACACAATAAGTAGTGTACTTTTTCACACTAATTAATAAGTAGTATTATTTACAATAATCAAAAAATACAAAACAATCAAAATGTCTGTAAATTGGTGACTGGAAAAAAATGTGGTACATCCATTCAATGGATTGCTATTCAGCAATAAAAAGGAATAAACTATTTGTATATGCTATTACATCGATTAGCCTCAAAATTAAGAAGCCAGATTCAAAAAACTATATATTATATGTGTATTAGTCTGTTTTCTCATGCCGATGAAGACATACTCAAGACTGGGAAGAAAAGGAGATTTATTTGGACTTACAGTTACACATGGCTGGAGAGGCCTCAGAATCATGATGGGAGGTGAAAATGCTTCTTACATGGTGGCAGCAAGAGAGAATAAGGAAGAAACAAAAGCAGAAACCTCTGAAAAACACATCAGCTCTCATGAGACTTACTCACTATCACGAGAATAGCACAGGGAAGAATGGCCCCCGTGATTCAGTTACCTCTCCCTGGGTCCCTCCATCAACATCACAGAATTCCGGGAGATACAATTCAAGTTGAGATTTGAGTGGGGACACAGCCAAACCATATCATTTTGCCCCAGGCCCCTCCAGATCTCATGTCTTCACATTTAAAAACCAATCATGCCTTCCAAATAGTCCCCGAAAGTCTTAACTCATTTCAGCATTAACCCAAAAGCCCACAGTCCAAAGTCTCATCTGAGATAAGGAAAGTCCCTTCCACCTATGAGTCTGTAAAATCAAAAGCAAGCTAGTTAGTTCCTAGATACAATGGGAGTACAGGTATTGGGTAAATACAGCTGTTCCAAATGGGAGAAATTGACCAAAACAAAAGGACTAAAGGCCCCATGTAAGTCTAAAATCCAGTGGGGCAGTCAAATTTTAAAGCTCCAAAATGATCTCCTTTGACTCCAGGTCTCACATCAAGGTCACACAAGAAGTGGGATGCAAGAAGTGGGTTCCCATGGTCTTGGGCAGCTCTGCCCCTGTGGCTTGCAGGGTACAGTCTCTCTCCTGGCTGCTTTCCTGGGCTGGTGTTGTGTGTCGGTAGCTTTTCCAGTTGCAGGGTGCAATCTGTCAGTGGATCTACCATTGTGGGGTCTGGAAGGTGGTGGCCCTTTTCTCACAGCTCCACTTGGCAGTGCCTCAGTAGGCACTCTGCATGGGGGCTCTGATCCCATATTTCCCTTCCACACTGCCCTAGCAGAGGTTCTCAACGAGGGCCCTGCCTCTGCAGCAAACTTTTGCCTGGACATCCAAATGTTTCCATACATTCTCTGAAATCTAAGTGGAGGTTTCTAAACCTCAATTCTTAACATCCGTGTACCTCAGGCTCAACACCACGTGAAAGCTGCCAAGGCTTGGGGCTTCCACCCTCTGAAGCCATAGCCCGAGCTGTACATTGGCCCATTTCAGTCACGACTGGAGCAACTGGGACACAGGGCACCAAGTCCCTAGGCTGCACACAGCATGGTTACCTTGGACCTGGCCCACAAAACCACTTTTTGCTCTTAAGTCTCCAGACCTGTGATGGGAAGGGCTGTCATGAAGGTCTGTGACATGCCCTAGAGACATTTTCCCCTTGGTCTTGGGGATTAACATTAACCTTCTTGCTACTTATGCCAATTTCTGCAGCTGGCTTGAATTTCTCCCCAGAAAATGGAATTTTCTTTTCTATTGCAAATTTTCTGAATTTTTATGCTCTTTTTCCCTTTTAAAACTGAATTCCTTTAACAGTACCCAAGTCACCTCTTGAATGCTTTGCTACTTAGAGATTTCTTCTGCCAGATATGCTAAATCATCTCTCTCAAGTTCAAAGTTCCACAAATCTCTAGGGTGGGAACAAAATGCTGCCAGTCTCATAACATAGCAAGAGGCCGGGCGCGGTTGCTCACGCCTGTAATCTCAGCACATTGGGAGGCCGAGGCAGATAGATCACTAGGTCAGGAGATGGAGACCATCCTGGCTAACACGATGAAATCTCATCTCCACTAAAAAAATACAAAAAATTAGTTGGGCATAGTTGGGCACCGAGTCGTCCCAGCTACTCGGGAGGCTGAGGCAGGAGAATGGTGTGAACCCTGGTGGCGGAGCTTACAGGGAGCCAAGATTGTGCCACTGCACTCCAGCCTGGTGGACAGAGCGAGACTCTGTCTCAAAAACAAACAAACAAACAAACAAAAAACATAACAAGAGTCACCTTTGTTCCAGTTCCCAACAAGTTTCTCACCTCTGTCTGGGACCACCTCAGCCTGGATTTTATTGTCTATATCACTATCAATATTTTGGTCAAAGCCATTCAACAAGGTGGTAGGAAGTTCCAAACTTTCCCACATTTTCCTGTTTTCTTCTGAGCCCTTCAAACTGTTCCTATCTATCTGTTACCTAGTTCCAAAATTGCTTCCACTTTTTCTGGTATCTTTTCAGCAAAGCCCCACTCCTGGTACCAATTTACTGCATTAGTCTGTTTTCACTCTGCTGATAAAGACATATCCAGGACTGTGAAAAAAAGAGGTTTAACTGGAGTTACAGTTCCACATGGCTGGGGAGGCCTCATAATCATGGTGGGAGGCAAAAGGCACTTCTTACATGGCAGTGGCAAGAGAAAATGAGGAAGAAGCAAAAGTGGAAACCCCTGAAAAACCCATCAGATCTTGTGAGACTTATTCACTATCATGAGAATAGCAAAGGAAAGACCAGCCCCCATGATTCAATTACCTTCCCTTGGGTCCCTCCCATAACATGTGGGAATTCTGGGAGATACAATTCAAGTTGAGATTTGGGTGGGGGCACAGCTAAACCATATCAACATAATTCTATGTATAGAGGATAGGGACAGGAGGCAGAGAAATTCCAGGCAGAAGAGGGCGGGTCCCTGGTGAAACCCCATCCTCAATTCAAAAAGCGTGAAACCATAGCCCAAAATGAGAACTTATATCTCTGTTTTCCTGCTTGAATGTTGCCTTTTCCTAAACCATCCATGGCCCACCCTGCCTGCAAAACTGTACCTTGTAAAGACTACAGCTGCATGTTAGAGAAGTGACTTGACTTCAGAGGAACAGCCTGACATGGTAACTTCAGAGAATAACCCAGTTGGAGACAGCTGGACTTCAGGGGAAGATTGCCTTCACCCCTGTCCCCTTTTTAGCTCCCCTCCTCACTGGCAGCCACTTTCATCAGCAATAAAATCCCCTTATTTACCATCCGTCAATTGGTTCATGTGACCTCATTTTTCAGAGACACCAGACAAGAGCTCGCGAACCACAAATGGTGATACAAAAGGTTATCACACTGGCCCTTTGCCCTCACTGGCAGAGGGCAGTCGCCTCACGTGAAAAGGCAGAGGGCTCACTGAGCTATTAACACTGAAGCTTTCTGTGGATGGCAGAGCTAAAAGAGACCCCCTCTGGGGCTTTGGGAGTCACAGGCACCCCATCTGGACGCTGCCATGGGATCTGTAGGAGTTCACTCCTGCCAGGGCTCTTTCTGGCTCCTGCACCTGCTCACCTATGGCTCCTGCACCTGCTCACCTATGCACTGCCTCCCGCATGGGGTGGAATGCAGTGGGTCTGAGTTAGTGGGGTTTGATCCTGCCAGTGCCAAGACAGTCAGCTGGTTCCAGCACTCATGCACCTCAGTTACCACCTTGTTCACCCGTGTGCTCCCTCCCACAAGGATTTGACACCCACAGGCTGAGTAAACGAGGGCAAGCCCCACACAAGTCCCACGAAGGGGTCAGGGAAATATCCTGCTTCATAGAGAGACTGAAAGATTAGGTTTTGTGTCCAATGTGGGGGTAGGGAGGGTGAGAGGGTTAGGTAGGACACCAGAGGAAAGGCAGGTGATCTCACAGGGGCAGATGGATGCTTTTTGTGGTGATAGAAATGCTCAAAACTGGATTGTGTTCATGGTTGTATAACTCCGTTAATTCATTAAAAGCATTTAATTGTATGCATTATTTTGTCTGAAATGCAATTCAAAGCTAGAGAGACAATAAAAATCAAGGGAAAGAAGAGATGTTTATTTTCGTTTGTTATGTTCCAAAGGCAAACATTCTCAAAACAGAATTCTGTGAGCATTATTACTATATAAGTATTTTTGAAAGCATAAAGGGAAAGACATTTCATTAAACACTTCTGTAAGTGTATGTAACACATTAAATCTTATTAAAAATGAAACATATATGTAAAGTGTAAATGCAGATAGCTTGAAGAGTTTCCCATCATAATAAGCGTAAAAAGGATAAAGCTGGTTGATAAATACATTTATTATGTTATACCATATTTAATTCAAAAACATCCTACTGAATAGAGATAAACTGAATCTTTCAAATGTAAATGAGATACTTATTTTCAGTATAACTTTAAATGAGAATGACATAAATTTTATTTAGCTGTAGAAATTCATTGAACTTGAAACCTCTTTATGATATATGTGGCCCTCTTAATTACTTGTGGGTACATAATACATGAATTCATATATTCAAATAATTTAGATATCATGACCGGACACGGTGGCCCACTCCAATAAAGATTTAAAGAAAGACATTGGCATTTAATATCATAAATAAATGAACAAAGGCCATAATTTTAAACTAATTTAAACTAAACATCAGTTTTACAGGAACAAATGTTTTCTTTTTCCCATCTGAACCCTCTGATAAGAAAAGCCTACTTACTATAGTGAGCGAGTGTGTGTGTGTGTGTGTGGCACAAGGGGATGGTGGGTGGAGAGGGAGCATGAGAGCAGAATTGGAGGAAAATAAATTCAATACATAATTCCTCCTAAGAGATTTGTCTTAAGTGGTTTCTTGAGTACATTTTCCTTTACTATTTTTCCCAATTATTGCTTGTGTGAGAAGCATGAACTCATCAGAGAAAAAAAACCCACTAAGAAAACTTGCAGAAACTCGTTATGCAAAACCTTGAAAATGCTTCTATGATTTCTCCTTGATCATTACTGAGGCAGAAGTTAGAAATGCTATTTATTTATTTATTTGCAGAAATTCTTCATCAGTTGAAACTAAGATGTAGGTAGGTGCCAAATAAGCAAATAACTAATTGAATACTTAGAGGTTTTATTGCTATATTGTTCAGTTTTATAAAAAGGGCATTAGCTTTTACTTTGAATAAGAGTTTTTTTTAAATTTGATAGTGTCATAATTTTTGACTCAACATTGTAACACTGTATTGCTAGGCATGCGAAGAGCAAAGGCTGGACATACGTAGACAATTTAATTAAATTGAACCTAATGGTGAAATATTACAAATACTTTTCATATGAATGTTTTATTTTGTGAAGATCTGGTACGATTTTGCATGTAGTGATTTCTACCTTTTTCTTTAAAAAAGTGAAGTTAACTAACATCTGTTTTCCACTGATGGCATTAAGAAAATATGGTTTATAATGAAAGTGTTTTTTAAAAGAGTAGGAGGATTGTTTCCAGCTGCATCCATGTCCCTACAAAGGACGCAAATCATTCATTCTTAGCAAACTATCACAAGAACAGAAAACCAAACACCGCATGTTCTCACTCATAGGTGGGAACTGAACAATGAGATCACTTGGACTCGGGAAGGGGAACATCACACACCGGGGCCTATCATGGGGAGGGGGGAGGGGAGGGATTGCATTGGGAGTTATACCTGCTATAAATGGCGAATTGATGGGTGCTGACGAGTTGATGGGTGCAGCACACCAACATGGCACAAGTATACATATGTAACAAACCTGCACGTTATGCACATGTACCCTAGAACTTAAAGTATAATAATAAAAAAAAAAACTTAAAAAAATAAAGAGTAGGAGGAGAGGATACAAATTCCAAAATTATCATTACGCTAGATTGATTGCTAAATCCAGTTTTTAACTGTGAAATTAAAGCTAACATAAGCCATGATATATCAAACACTATAGCCATGTATATTTTCTTTCCATTCCTATCAGTACATCTATATTGTGCCTTCTGTTGAAATAATAAAATACTAACTTTATCCTTGAGATTTTATCTCCTCAACTTTCCAATATTTGCTACATGTTACAAACTATTTGCTATACACATATGATAGTTATGTCTTTATTTTTTATTTCTATAATTTGGATATTATTTTTAATTATTCTACTTATATTTTATTGTTTAGATAATTAATATAAACTGTTTTAAATTTTTGCTTTAATGTGCATTTATATACACATACATACATGTACAAATATATATTGTATTGAGGTGAGGATATTTACCATGACATCTGCTCCCTTAAGACATTTTTCAGTGCACAATAAAATATTGCTAACTATAGGCATGATGGTGAACAGGAGATAGCTATACCTTATTTATCTTGCATAACTTGGATGTTATCTTCTTACTATTTTTCGTTGCAGTATTTGTTTGTGAAAGAAACTACAATTTCTGGAATGATAATTATGCTTTTAGAGCACTGACTAGCCTACTAAGAATTTTGATTTTTGTTTCACAGATTTACAAGGGCTTTTGTAATAATAACCTCCAAAAAATGCTTCCCTTATAGCAAAAGACTTAGGCTAAATTAATTCCATAATAGATCATGAAAAGAACATTTTTAAAAGTATTTTATTTACCAATATACAGAATGTCTGCCTGCTTCTGAATTGAAAGATGAATACTTTTCACTGTTTACCTTTGCTCCACTCTTAGAAATTAAGGTTAATTATGGATTATCAAAATATAAATAGAATAATAACATTTGAAATAATATTTAGGTCAATAAAATAAATTTTCTAGGGAAATCTACTTACTATTTTATGTTTTTTTTTTTTTTTCTTTGAGACGGAGTCTCGCTCTGTCGCCCTGGCTGGAGTGCGGTGGCGTAATCTTGGCTCGCTGCAAGCTCCGCCTCCCAGGTTTACGCCATTCTCCTGCCTCAGCCTCCTGAGTGGCTGGGACTACAGGCGCCCGCCACCGCGCCAAGCTAATTTTTTGCGTTTTTTAGTAGAGACGGGGTTTCACCATGTTAGCCAGGATGGTCTCGATCTCCTGACCTCGTGATCCACCCGCCTCGGCCTCCCAAAGTGCTGGGATTACAGGCGTAAGCCACCGCACCCGGCCTATTTTATGTATGATTTTACGATAAAGTTTTAGAAGCTAAATTACACACACACACGCACGCACGCACACACACACACAAACCGAATGGATTTTTCTAAAGGAAACAATCCATTAGGGAATTTGTATTAAACATTGGAAGTTTTGCATTTTGTGGATGTGGTAGATTTTAATATTTGGAAATAATAGGATAGTGATTGTCAATTTAATATAAAATTATTGGTATGTTTATTTACAAGTCTAAAGTTATTTTCCTTTTTTTGTTGGTTGTTCTAGTATGATACATGGTTGAAAGGGAAAAAAAAGGTCAGAGACGATTTTTTGACCATTTATTATGTTTTAAAATAATTGAGATACAATATTTAGGTTTTTTTTGGGACAAGTTCTATTAAATAAATAAAACCTTTATATATGTTTGTCCAAAATTACCCTGTAAAATTTAAATTTTCATTCTCTAAGAACAGTGAAAAAATGCTTTCCTATACATGAATTCTGGGCATACATTTCATTTGAAGTGTGCTTTGTTAAGAGCAGTTTACTTGTAATATTTTCAGAGCATAACTTTCTCCTCAGATTCTGGGGCAGCTTGCTGTATACCTCTGTATGTAGTAACCCCACTGGCTGCATAGTATTTTCTGTAGCATTTTGTGTAGCATCAAATGTACAGAGCTCTCAAGTCTAGGTCAGAAATTAAGAGTTTGTTTGGTTTTGTCCATGTGGACTACATAGTTCATTTAGCTAGCATAATTTTCATGCCTTGGCTTTTGCCAGTGAAGGTATTAAGACGAATTATATTCCCAAGTATCTGTTGTACGTGACAAGTCTAACCCCCACACATTACAAACTACACATTTAGGAAATGTTGGCTCTGCTGTTTACCCAGTGTCTTACTCTATTTTGTGGTGCTATAAAAATACTTCAGACTGGTAATTAATAAAGAAAAGAGGTTTATTTAACTTCACAGCTTTGCAGACTGTGAAGTCCAAGGGCATGGCCCTGGCTTCTAGTGAGGGCTTTCATGCTACGTCACAATGTGGCACAGAAGGTCAAAGGGGAAACTGATGGAAGCAAAGAAGGAAAAACCTGAGGAGTTTTGTGGCTTTACAGCAACGCACTCTTGCGGGAACTAATCCATTTCCATGAAAATTAATCAAGTCTCACAAGAGCGAGAAATCATCCCTACTTTGAGAACAGCACCAAGCCATTCATAAGAGACCTACCCCCATGACCCAAACACCTTCTACTAGGCTCCACTTCCCAACACCACCAAATTGAAGATTGAATGTTAACATGAGTTTTGGTGGAGATGAACAAATCATGTCCAAACTGTATCAACAGTCTCAAAAGCCAGAAACCAGTGTTATGTATACAACATTTAATAAGTTACCAAAAGCTAAAATTCTGCTCTGGTATTATTGTCATGTAGTTTATCATCTTTGACATTACTAGTTTGATCTATTGGAACAATCTCCTAGTTCTTATCACTAAGTTCCTTCTTTTGGCTAATACATTTATTCCATTTTCACATTACTGCAGAGTTCTCTTCCCAAATATATTTTTCTCCTAAACAAAATTGATTTTGGTAATAGTTAATGTTTTTCTTGCCTGTAGGATAAAACCTAAATTTCTTATTTTTTGATTTTGTGAGACCATTTACAATATAACACTGACTTGTCACTCCAGCCTTGTCTGTAGTCATAATTGAAAAATCTCTCCTTCTGAACACATTGTTTTTTGAAAAACTTTTATTTCCCATGTTTTATAATTAAAATTTTTTATTTCATTAGTTTTAGGGTTATAAGTAGTTTTTGGATATATGGATGAATTGTACAATGTTGAAATCTAGAATTCTAGTGCACCTGTCACCCAAGTAGCATACTTTGTACCCAATAGGTAG
Organism: Rhinopithecus bieti; assembly: GCF_001698545.2. Taxonomy (NCBI): domain Eukaryota; kingdom Metazoa; phylum Chordata; class Mammalia; order Primates; family Cercopithecidae; genus Rhinopithecus; species Rhinopithecus bieti. The sequence continues at coordinate 1,785,730 of NW_016808939.1, read as the reverse complement.
TTGATTTTATTCCTCACTCCCCTCATATCCTCCCCCATTGAGTCTCCAATGTTCATTATACTGTTTTTACATGCCTTTGTGTACCCATAATTTAGCTCCACTTATAAGTGAGAACATGCAGTATCTGGCTTTGATTCCTGAGTTACCTCACTTGGAATAATGGCCTCCAGTTCCATCCAAGTGCTGCAAAATACATTATTTTATTCTTTTTTAGATGGCTGAGCAGTATTCCATGGTGTATTTGTGTGTGTGTGTGTGTGCACGCATGCACGTGTTGTGTATAAAACCACCTTTTCTTTATCCACTCACCAGTTGATGGGCACTTAGGTTGATTCCATAGCTTTGTAATTGTGAATTGTGATGCAATAAACATACACATGCAAGTGTCTTTTCTGTACAGTGACTTCTTTTCCTTTGAGTAGATAGTAGTGGGATTGCTGGATGAAATAGTAGATTTGCTTTTAGTTATTTGAGAAATCTCCATACTATTTTCCACAGAGGCTGTACTGATTTACATTCCTACCAGCAGTGTATAAGTATTCCTTTTGTCAGCATATCCATGCCAACATCTATTGTGTTTTAAGTATTTAATAGTGGCTATTCTGGCTGGGGCAAAGTGATATCTCACTGTCATATTAATTTGTATTTTCCTGATGATTAGTGATGTTGAGCACTGTTTCATATGTTTGTTGGCCATTTGTACATTTTTGGAGAAATTTTGATTCATGATTTTGCCCACTTTTTAATGGAATTATTATTTTTTCTTGCTTATATGTTTGACCTCTGTTTTGTCTCTTTTAAGTATTGTAATGCATTGAGACGTTGTCTAAACTTGCCAGGTCCTTCAGGGATATACCCTTGAAATGTTTTCACTTTGTAGGCACCTATTCATTCTTCAAGGTTTAGCTAATGTGCTTCTTCCTCTGAGGTAGGTTGAGTATTAACACAGAAAGATTTTTAAATAAATGGATTTAGTTTATTATGGAAAATAAGAAACTAATTTATATTGTTAGTAATAGTGTTTTAAGTTTTGAAAGTTACCATTTTTTATAATATCCATAAAATAACTATAATTATTTTTAAATTCTAATGAGAGTCATCAGCTTTAAATAGAGCGTTGAGTATGCTATCTGGGTAATATGCATTTTATATCATGATATTTATTTCCCATGATATTTTGTTAGTGTTTCTGCCGATGTTTTTCATATCTGTTATAAAAATTCTCAATATTCATCTTTAATGAGATAATATCAATTAATATGGTTGTCTTACTTAGATGTATATCATTACATTTATATTCTATAATTCTCAAAATCTCTTATTTCGCAATGATGCAATATTTAATTAGTAATTTTAAACATTTCACTGTCAGCTTAGCATTATATTTTGAAGCAATTTTGATAATTGGATGCATAAAATTTACTGCTGGCTTATAAATTATTGAAGAAAGAACATTTTGAAAATGAAAATTGTACAATGACATGCACTTTGCAAGTTAGAATTTTACAGTCTTGTAGAAAATTAGTGAGTATAAATCACATTTTCGTAACATGCTTACATCTGTAATATAGAGGTGTTTCTTTTAATAATTTAAGGATTTATGTAAAATACTTTTAAAACAGGCAGATATTTTATTTTACACATTATTTTAAAATTAATTGCTTGGTTTTAAAGTGATTACAAGTTCATATGAAAACAGAATTTTGAGAACATGTAAGTTTATTATTATCATAGTTTAGGTGTGAAGAAAAGGTTATTCTCATCATAATTAAGGTTATATATATGTGTATACACCTATTATATATTAAGGTAATATATTATATATTTTATATATATAATACACATGTACACACACTAATCTATTATTTCAAGCTTGCAATGTGTTTGGTCTAAAAGACTTGCAAATTTCTTGTTGAGACAAATATATATATTTTTGGTGGGGGACAGTTTTTATTTTAATATAATTTCAATAGTTTAGCAAAATTATAAGAGTTATATAAAGAATATTCACCTAACCAGTATCATTTGTCAGTATTTTGTCCCATTTGCTTTCACTTTTGCTCACTTTTTCTCACTTTCATTCTCTTTCCTTGTTTCTCTCTCTCATGTTCTCTCTCGTCATTTATTTTTCAAACAAACATAAATATATGTACACATACACTTGTGTCATTTGAGACTACAGAAATTGAAAGTAAATTGCATTCATCAAAACATGCCCATTTATCCCTAAATATTTAATTCTTAGTTAGCTAAGGACAAAGAAAATTTTCTTTCTGAATGACAGTACACCTATATAAATTGGGAAATTTAATATTATACATTATATAATCTACATTCCATACTAAAATTTTTCCAATTATCCCACTAGTGTCATGTATGGCTATTTTGTTCTCAAATCTAATCAGGAATCATGCATTGATTTCAGCTGTAATGTCACTCTCCTTTTATCTGAAAAAAAAGTTGTTGAGTTCTGTTTTGTTTTGTTTTATGACCTTGACCTGTTGAAGATACAGACCAATTATTTCATAAATTTTTTAAACATGTTTTTGTCTGAGAGTTTGTCATGATTATGCCAATGTTAATCACTTTTGTGAGGAACACAGAAAAGAAATACTGTTTTCTTTGTGTTGTACCAGGAGGCACGTGGTTTCAGAATTCGGACTGGAAGTGCATTTTTTTTTTTTTTTTTTTG
>NW_016808939.1:1736358-1782069 GCF_001698545.2 Rhinopithecus bieti | reverse complement strand
ATTTATGTAAAATACTTTTTAAAACAGGCAGATATTTTATTTTACACATTATTTTTAAAATTAATTGCTTGGTTTTAAAGTGATTACAAGTTCATATGAAAACAGAATTTTTGAGAACATGTAAGTTTATTATTATCATAGTTTAGGTGTGAAGAAAAAGGTTATTCTCATCATAATTAAGGTTATATATATGTGTATACACCTATTATATATTAAGGTAATATATTATATATTTTATATATATAATACACATGTACACACACTAATCTATTATTTCAAGCTTGCAATGTGTTTGGTCTAAAAGACTTGCAAATTTCTTGTTGAGACAAATATATATATTTTGGTGGGGACAGTTTTATTTTAATATAATTTCAATAGTTTAGCAAAATTATAAGAGTTATATAAAGAATATTCACCTAACCAGTATCATTTGTCAGTATTTTGTCCCATTTGCTTTCACTTTTGCTCACTTTTCTCACTTTCATTCTCTTTCCTTGTTTCTCTCTCTCATGTTCTCTCTCGTCATTTATTTTCAAACAAACATAAATATATGTACACATACACTTGTGTCATTTGAGACTACAGAAATTGAAAGTAAATTGCATTCATCAAAACATGCCCATTTATCCCTAAATATTTAATTCTTAGTTAGCTAAGGACAAAGAAAATTTTCTTTCTGAATGACAGTACACCTATATAAATTGGGAAATTTAATATTATACATTATATAATCTACATTCCATACTAAAATTTTCCAATTATCCCACTAGTGTCATGTATGGCTATTTTGTTCTCAAATCTAATCAGGAATCATGCATTGATTTCAGCTGTAATGTCACTCTCCTTTTATCTGAAAAAAAAGTTGTTGAGTTCTGTTTTGTTTTGTTTTATGACCTTGACCTGTTGAAGATACAGACCAATTATTTCATAAATTTTTTAAACATGTTTTGTCTGAGAGTTTGTCATGATTATGCCAATGTTAATCACTTTTGTGAGGAACACAGAAAAGAAATACTGTTTTCTTTGTGTTGTACCAGGAGGCACGTGGTTTCAGAATTCGGACTGGAAGTGCATTTTTTTTTTTTTTTTTTGGCTCTCCTGGGATGTAATCTTCTATTGGTTCCACTTATCTGGAAAACTCTGACTAATATAGTGGATATGGAGTATATGTAATCCTTGATAATATTTAACAGAAAACAGATTAACGTGCATTCAAAGGAAAACCAATGGTATGTAAAGAAGTCTTCAAACCAATTCAAGAATTGCTAAAGGATAATGAGAGACTTCGTTCAGAGAGAAGTAGGTCAAAAAGAGAAATGATAGCATTCGATATTGAGAGATGTGTCATAAAGAAAATGACATCTGTTATTTGATATTGTATATTTGACTGATTGAAAGAACAGATTTGTTCTGAATTGTGAACCAGCATAAGGTATGACAGTACAGGTTACAGGAAGACAGGAATATATTCCTAACCATTGAATTCATATTGTTTTATTATAAGGAAATAAGCTTCCTGGTGTTGGTGTGCTTAAATAAGAAACAGATAAAAATATCTCAGAAAAAGTTAAAAAATTAAAATAATTGCTTTTCTAAAAATTCCTCAGCAATATAATGTAATGAGTCTCTATTCAAATCGATTTGAAGGTACAGTAGTTTGTATCTTATTTTTTCTTTTCTTTGAGACAGGGTATCACTCCGTCACCCAGTCTGGAGTACAGTGGCACAATTTCAGCTCACTGTAGCCTCAACCTCTCGAGCTGAAGTAATTCTCCCATTTGACTTCCTAGCAGCTGCAACCACAGTAGTGTGCCTCCACGCCCAGATCAATTTTTGTGTTTTGTAGAGACTGGGGTTTGTCATGTTGCCCAGACTGGAGTTCGTATGTTTGACCTTGCTTTCTTGTTTAGACTATCTTCAACTATGAATGAACTTATCATTTTCTTCTAAATTTATTGATATTTGTTTCCTGGATACAATGAATCTATGATTGTATATTATTATTGTGACTTTTTTATATGTGCAAGATAATATGGATAATAAACTTTTGCTTCAATTATTTATTTTAATGAAAAATAGAACATATACAGATAATTTCACCTGGAAACAAATGTAACCTCCCTCTATAGATTAAAGGGAATGGTGATAGTAATAAATTATTTGTGATCCCAAATACTATCATAAGTTTTAGATTTATCACTTGTACATCTTCTCAAAATAAGGCAATACCAAATTCAGCATTTTGCAAAGTTATAAATAATAATATAACTGCACAAAACTTTAGATTTTCTACTGAAATAGAAAAAAAATTCAAAACAAATTTTACTTTTGTTTGGAATGAACTACAGGCCCTTCTGTTGATTCTATCCAATGTTTCCTTTATTTAAAAATTATAATTTATTTTTTTTTTTTTTTTTTTTTTTTTTTTTTTGAGATGAATTTTGCTCTGTCACCCGGCGGGCTGGAGTGCAATTTCGCGATCTCCACTCACCGCAACCTCTGCCTCCTGGTTTCAAGCAATTCTCCTGTCTCAGCCTCCCAAGTAGCTGGGATTACAGGTGTGCACCACCAGACTCAGCTAATTTTTTGTATTTTTAATAAAGACGGGGTTTCACCATGTTGGCCACGCTGGTGTCAAACTCTGACCTTGTGATCAGCCCACCTCGACCTCCCAAAGTGCTGGGATGACATGCGTGATCCACTCCACCTGGCTACTGTAATTTAATTTTTGGAGTTAGAACAAATCCCAGAGGTTACTTAGATGAGATCAACATTTTTATTTTGAAAGTGAGAAAAGTTCTGTTAACTTGCCTGAGTTTACAAAATTCTTCCCCTAATGGCGTTGAAAGTAGAATTAGTAAGCAACCTATTTTCTCTACTCTTCTGCACTGATTCTGCAAAATGAAATACAGGTGTTGTCTTATGGGCTGGCTTATACATCAGTTACCCCCTACAAGTCTGCCTTTACATAGGTCCACATCTCTGTCTGTAGATTCCTTTTCATGTACAAGCATGAAGCATAATCACTTACTATTTTCTATTTGAAAACCAAATCACTAACCGATATCAATGATATCTAGCTTTAATTGTTTGAACTGGATTCGGTCTTTCCTTTTCTAAATTGACTAAAGTTTGTTTAACTTCAGGTTTTAAGGTGGCTTGTGGTTTATTTACCCAGTTTTTAAAAATATCACAAATGTATTCCTATGGTTCAAGATTCTTACTTCACTCAAAGCTAATCACTTGCCCAACCTCTCCTACTGTAAGTGCTAATATATTACTAATAGACGATAAGATGTACTCAGAAATGTTTGTGCTTAAAAGATTTTCATCTTACAGTGTTAACCTTTTTTCTTTCTCTCTACTTTGAAAGCTGCAACTCATTTTTGAGTTTCTTTTCTTAACATTATCACAGATTTTGTGCTTGAGCACATCTTTTAGCTGTTAAAACTCAGTTTTTCTTTGAGTTTAATGCAAAACTGACAGAATAATCTTAAATGTTTAGTGAAATTATTGCCAGATTGTAAATCCTTATGGAGTTATGCTAGTGAAGACAAAACATTTCAACATTTGTCTTAGATGTTTGCTAATGAAGACAGTCTTTTAAATTTGCATCATTTCAACTCTTATTCTTTAAAATACATATTCAGCTGAAGAAAACACAGTAGTGTTCATATTCCAACAACCTTTTTTTTTTTTCCAACCGACTATGCATGGAAAACATAGTCCTGTGTTGCCAACATTGGGAAAATGTTCCTTCCGAGGTGCTCTGCAAGCCTTCTGTTTACCACGAACTTGCTTAAACACATTCAAAATTTCATACTCAAGATTTTTCTCAAAACAGAGAAAATCTGTTAGTAGCAGAATTAGAATTGTCATGAATGATACACTGTTACTATAATGTACAATATGAAGATTTTTTCTTCTGACAATACCCTTTAATGCTTACTTTATTTATTTATTTATTTATTTATTTATTTATTTATTTTTGAGATGGAATCTAACTCTGTCACCCAAGGCTGGAGTGCAGTGGCGCGATATCTGCTCACTGCAAACTCTGCCTCCCGGGTTCACGCCATTCTCCTGCCTCAGCCTCCAGAGTAGCTGGAACCACAGGCACCCACCACCACGCCCGGCTAATTTTCTGTATTTTTAGTAGAGACGGGTTTCACCGTGTTAGCACAATGATCTCGATCTCCTGACCTCGTTGTCCACCCGCCTCGGCCTCCCAAAGTGCTGGGATTACAGGCGTAAGCCACCGCACCTAGCCTTACCATTATTTTTAAAATAAAGAACATTTTATTCTTTCATTGCTCTCATAAATTAATAGGAAACTAATCATTTAAATGTTTTGAAATGCATTTTCGTATCTCTGTGATATATAATGTGTTAAGTGTTTTGTAGCAATAGCTAGAACCTGAACAATTTACTGTATTATGGAATTTTTTTTTTTTTTTACCTCTGATGACTTCTATGTTTTCCAGAGAACTTTGTCTAATTTTAAGGATCCCATACCACTGTCCTTCTCACTGTTAACATTTTTCCTAATGACTCCTTATATTACACCAGTAAGAAAGTTTGCATGTGACGTATTTTAGGGCTTTCTCGTAATTTTATGAGATCAGGGGTATTATTCTAGGTTGAAAAACCTTAGGAACAAAGTTTTTGTGATTCGTGGACCCAGTAACGAACTTTAACTGTCAGTCAAGTTTGATTCAGGAAGGACATGATTGAAGTAATGAGATTAATTTGCTGGATGCTTATATAACACAATTTAGAAGCTTGGAAACCAGAGAGATTATAAAGGTCTTTCTGTTCCTGCAGACTCAGGTATCCGTTTGTGTCAGAATGTTGCCTCATGGTATGAAAAAGGAGAGGCAATAAATGTAAATAAACATTTATATTTTGATGATGAGATAAGTGTTGGCCAGGTAAAATTTGTAATTGAAATGTCATGCTTAAACTTTTGTTTCTGTCCATGAATATTCCTCATGCAGAACTTATTCTGTGCTAAAAAAATTGGATAAAATAAATGAAACATCTGTTTTCATGCACTGGCACAAAAGCCAACACAGGATTGAAAATCTTGAGAAAAAGACATAAATGAGTGGAGCCCTAAAATTGCCCGGGGCTTTTTTTTTTTTTTTTTTATGAAGTCTTGCTCTGTTGCCCAGGCTGCAGTGCAGTGGCATGAGCTCAGCTCACAGCAACCTCCCTCCACCTCCTGGGCTCACGTGATTCTCCTGCCTCAGCCTCCTGGGTAGTTGGGATTACAGGCGCCGCCATCACGCCTGGCTAATTTTTTGTACTTTTGGTAGAGAGGAGGTTTCGTATGTTGGCCAGGCTGGTCTCGAGCTACTGATCTCAGGTGATCCACCTGCCTTGGCCTCCCAAAGTGCTGGGATTACAGGTGTGATCCACCGCGCCTGGTGGCCCTGGGCTTCTTAACTCATACTTTTCAGGCCACAGTAGAAGAAAGGAGAACAGAAGCAGAACAAGGCAATCTCTCAAGGTGAGACAAACAAGTGAGCTGTGGGAAGCTGAGGTAAAATTTACAGGGAAGACTATCACAGTGGAGATAACTATGAAGGAAAAAGTGCTCGAGAAATCAGGATAGGAATCCAGTTAAGTCTTTTACTATTTATTGATCTATACCTGCAGAACTCCAGGGATCTAAGCAAGAACAACTCTTGGAGAGTTGTAAATTGAAGAATTCCCAGTGCTCACACAGGATTGGGAATTATTTGCATTCTCTTCAGCCAGGTAGGTGACTGCCTTAAATACTAGACATAATATATACAATGTCAAGCATCTGACGCAAAACTACTATGGAAATTATCAAATGCGATCCATAACCCAGGAAGAAAGAAAATGCATTTATAGGAAAAGATGTATAAACAACAGGATGACGGAGATGATAGATTTACTGGTAAGAACTTAGCTATTATAAATATAATAAATATGCTCAAGAATACAGAGGGGAAAAACATAATTAGAAGAGAAATGGAATATGTAGAAATGAAAAAAGATGACGTTTCCACATGAAAAATGCAATATCTGAAATGAAAATTTCAATCAGTGAGCATGAGATAATGTGACATTGAAGAAAAAACAAACAAACAAAAAAGGATACCACTGAACTTAAAGTCATAGGACCAGACACTATTCAGGGCAATGTACAGAGATTTAAAAAAAGATGAAGAAAATGAACAGTCTTAGTTACTCGTGGGACAATATCACGCAGTCTGGCATATGTGCAATTGTAGTTCTAGAAGGAGAGGAGTGAGTCAGTCAGTGTAGAAAACAATTTGAAGGCATAATTTTGATAGACACCAATAATCTACAAATAATCACTTGACAATAGCAAGCTCCACCTCCCAGGTTCATGCCATTCTCCTGCCTCAGCCTCCCTAGTAGCTGGGACTACAGGCGCCACCACCTCGCCCGGCTAGTTTTTTGTATTTTTTTAGTAGAGACGGGGTTTCACCATGTTAGCCAGGATGGTCTCGATCTCCTGACCTTGTGATCCGCCCATCTCGGCCTCCCAAAGTGCTGGGATTGCAGGCTTGAGCCACTGCGCCTGGCCAAAACCCTTATTTTTCTCTGTAAAATGACAACCCATCTTTCTGGGACCCCTCTCTACTCCAGAGAACTTTCTTCCATTCACTTATTAAAATCCTACTTTAACCTCATCTTTTGAGTGTCCTGTCCACATCCTTGATTTCCTGGGCCATGAGACCAAGAACCTCAGGTGACACCTCAGACACTGAGACCATTTCCTTTTGGAAGCTCAACCAGGATTTCATTGAAAAGGCGACTTGGAGCAGACCCCAACTCTTTACTTTCATTTCCGAGCCCTCTGGTCCTTATTTTTATCAAATCAAGAAAATCACCAGGCATCTGTTGGTCATCTAAACATGACAAGCATGGCCACCTGTCTAAGACACAGATGACAGGCTTGCTGGGGAGGACTTAGCTAATACCCCAACACACTCAGTGTGCTGGGAATGTTGGCTCTTCTCCAGACTGGTTTCCTTTCATGGAGAGCCTTGCCTTTGCATGGGGCTGGAAAAGGTCCTGAGGCAACTGAAAGTTTCTGGCTGGGGCCACACCCTGTTGTTACCTGAAGGCTTCTGGACTAACTGCAGCCCCTGAATGCTCAGTGGGTATTGGCAACAGAACCTCCAAACTTTTCCTATCACAGTTTTCTCCCTTTCTTTCCATGGCTACTGTGTCTCCTATTCCCTCTCTATATACAATGGTGTGGCAGTTTTTAACAACTTGGGGAAATAGACTTGTTAGGAAGGATTAACAAGTGCCTTAGCAATCAAGAATGTAGCTCGAGAGATTACTGTTTTTGTAATTTTTTAGAAACAAGAGGATTTCATGATCTGGGTCTAAGAGATCATTTAACTCCCAATGGTGACACTTCCTAGGGTTAGACAGGGGGCTATCCCCCGCCTGTTGGGGGAAACCCCATCCCCAATATTTAACATGGGTTCTTTTCTATTTCCCTAAACGTCTGCTGGTCTGAGAAATAAAGGGAAAGAGTACAAAAGAGAGAAATTTTAAAGGTGGGCGTCCGGGGGAGACATCACATGTCAGCAGGTTCTGTGATGCTCCCTGAGCTCTAAAACCAGCAAGTTTTTATTAGTGATTTTCAAAAGGGGAGGGAGTGCATGAATAGGGTGTGGGTCACAGAGATCACATGCTTCACAAGGTGATACAATATCACAAAGTAAATGGAAGCAGGGCAAGATCACAGGACCACAGTATGGGGCAAAATTAAAATTGCTAATGAAGTTTTGGGCACACATTGTTATTGATAACACCTTATTAGTAGACAGGGTTTGAGAGCAGACAACTTGTCTGACCAAAATTTATTAGGTGGGAATTTCCTCATCCTAATAAGCCTGGGAGCACTACAGGACACCAGGATTTATTTCATCCCTTTGACTTTGACCGTAAAAGACAGCCGCCGCAAGGGGGCTGTTCATAGGCCTATACTCAGGGGCGCATTCTCTTTCTCAAAGATGTTCCTTGCTGAGAAAAAGAATTCAGTGATATTTCTCCTATTTGCTTTTGAAAGAAGAGAAATATGGCTCTGTTCCACCCGGATCACTGGCAGTCAGAGTTTAAGGTTATCCTTCTTTTTCCCTGAACATTGCTGTTATCCTGTTCTTTTTTCAAGGTGCCCAGATTTCTATTATTCAAGTGCACATGCTCAACAAACAATTTGTGCAGTTAACGCAATCTTCACAGGATCCTGAGGCAACATACATCCTCCTCAGCTTACAGAGATGATGGAATTAAGAGATTAAAGTAAAGACAGGCATAGGAAATCACAAGCGTATTGATTGGGGAAGTGATAAGTGTCCATGAAATCTTCACAATTTATGTTCGGAGATTGCAGTAAAGACAGGCATAAGAAATTATGAAAGTATTAATTTGGGGAACTAATAAATGTTCATGAAATCTTCACAATTTATATTCTTCTGCCACAGCTTCAGTCAGTCCCTCCATTCGGGGTCCCTGACTTCCCGTAACACTGCCCCCCTGCCCTGCCAGTGGGTGGCCCCCTCTTCATTTGGGCTCTTTCTTTTCCCATGTGAGGAGTCAACACTGCCCAGTTGAACTAGATAGGCTTTCTATGAGAGAAACTAACTTTCTCCTACTGGGAGGCAAGTTGTGGGGATGGCCTGTTATACCTCAGACCTCTCTCTCAACACATTGTCTAGAGAGCATTTGGAAACAAAACTACAGTCTGTTAGTTCCAGGTTTATAATGCCGCCTAGTGGAATAGAAATCTTCTCCACGGGGAAACTTGGCTGTTGGCCAAAAGCCTCTGCTTTCCCAATTCTTTTACCTATTGAGCCCCTCTACTAGAGACCAGAACTTATGTCCTCTCTGTGAATAGGAAAACACTGCCTATGACGCAGAGGAGAGTGCAGTTCTTCTAATACTTTATATTGTCTCCATCAACAGATTTTGGCCTCAATACTGTCTCCATCAACAGAAAGATAGTCATGATCCTTATATTCTTTTGAGACACCTCTTCTGCCTTCAACTAGAATAACATTTAAATAAAGAAGAGATTCTATGTTTAAAAGTCAATCAACAGACTAAGGATAGATACTTTAACTTGGGCCATAATAACAGAATATAGGACTCAACCCAGAATGCTCCCTTCACTGAAGGGCCTGGCTCAGATACAACAGTTATATAGTCTTTCCTGAGATCCTTCTATAGTAGGGACATGCCAACCACACAAATCTAAGGAATCAAAGGGGTGTTCTCAGCAGAGGACTAGGGTCTCACACAGATGAGTGTGACCATTCCTGCTTGACCCACTCCTCTGGGTCCATGTGTGGAGGTCACACTTACATCCATGGATGACACCTTTAATAGATGCTGAGGCACAGGCAACAAAGGAAGAAGGATAATAGGGGGGATGTCCCCACTGCCTTCCTCTCCACCTGGGTCACTCCAAAGGGAGAAGACTAATGGACACCTTTCTAGATGGTTAACAAACCATCTTCAGCCTGCACTCCTCTCAAATGCATGCTGAAGCACTGGAACTCCTTTGACCCTGAAATTCTGAAGAAAAAGCAGCTCACATTCTTTTGCACAAGGATTTGGCCTTCTTACCAGCTTGAACATGGACAAACCTGACCTTCTGAGGGAAATCTTGATTTGAATACTATCCAACAATTAGATCTTTTCTGTAGATGGGAGGGCAAATGGTCCGAATTCCCCTATGTACAGACTTTCTTTGCCCTGTGGGACAACGCAGACCTCTACAAGTGATCCACAATTGACCCAGCTCTTTTAACAATCATATCACCATGGGGAATGCTTTCCCAGAGCTAAGAAAACAAGTTCCTGGGTTATCCTGTGAAACAACTATTGAGTGTCTCAGTCTTTTTGTCCCTTTTATCTGGGACCCCCTCCTCCAACTGCACCATTGGCTCCTCCAGTTGAACACTTTCAAAACTCCCCACTTCCCCAGTTTCACTTTTACCACTACAAGAAATGCCTGATGGGTGTGGTGCCACTAGGGTTCAGGTTCCCTTCTTATTATAAGACCCTAGACCAATAAAAGGAGACCTGGGTAGGTTCTCTGATGACTCTGACAGTTATGTAGAGGCTTTCCAAAATTTAGCCCAGTTGTATGACCTCACATGGAAAGATGTTATATTACTCTTAAACCAAACCCTAAGAGCCACTGAAAGGCAGACAGCTCTAGAGGCAATAGAAAAATTCAGAGAAGAACAACATGTTTCTTATGACAGGCCAAAAAGGAAAAGAGGAGATAAGGAAGGTAAGAAAATTACGGAACAACCATTCCCAATAGGATGAGAGGCAATACCGCTTGAAAATCCTGACTGGGACCCTAGTGAACCCACAGATGAATGGAAAATGAAACACTTTTTAATGTACATATTGGAGGGCCTACTAAAAACTAGGGCCAAACCTCTTAATTGCTCTAAATTGTTCACAATAGATCAGAGACCAGATGGTAATCCCTCAGTTTTCATGGAAAGGCTGAGAGAGGCCTTAATAAAACACACTTCCATGTCTCCTGACTCAGTTGAAAGACAACTAATCCTAAAGGACGAGTTTATTCCTCAGCCCCTGATATTAGAAGAAAATCACAGAAACAGACTATAGGTCCAGATAGTACTTTGGAGAACCTCCTGCAGGTGCCCACCTTGGCCTTTTACAATAAGGATCAGGAGAAGGCTGAGGAAAAACAGAGGAAACACAGGAGATGGACAGAGGCCTATAAAGTCTAGAATCCCCAAGGCACATCCACTAATTACTACTGGTGTGGCAAATCAGGACACTTTCAGAAGAACTGTCCAGACAGTAAGAAGAAGCCACCTCAACCCTGTCCAGCCTGTGGCAGGAACCACTGGGGATCATATTGCCCTTGGAGACATAGGTCACTGTGTCCAGAACTGGTCTCACAAATGATCCAACAGGACTGACAGGTCCCAGGGCTCAATTTCCTGACTCCAGTGGCCCAAACTGCCATTACTGCCCAGGAGCCCCAAGTGATTCTGGAAATTGAAGGAAGGAGAGTAGACCTCCTTCTAGATACTGGAGCCAGTCTCTCTGTTCTCATATACAATCCAGGCCCCCCCTTGTCCCAAACACAACCGTGAAGGGCATCTCAGGAAAAGTATAGTCTCACAATGTTCTGCATTCACTCAGACTGCCCTGCTGAATTTGGTCTTTCTTGACTCACATTCCTTATTTATGCTGCTTTTATCTCAGAGAATGACTCTATGACATCCAAAAGACATCCCATTCCATGGCCTATCATACTTGCCTATAAAGGGTCTAACCTCTATTGAAGGCATGTTTAAATGTTTTCCCAAGAGGAGGCAGAGCTCTATGCAAATAAGAAAATGTGGTTAGATCACTGCTTATGTGATTCCATATACTTTGTAATAATTAAAGAAACTTGTCCATCGGGTCACACAGAGGATTTCCTAACTGGTGGTGGTTGCTATATGTTGACCTAAATTTCACTTTGGACTCAGTAAAAAATATAGAGAATGAAATATAAATGACTTCCTTTAGTTTTAAGTAAAATATATGAAAATTTTGAGAAGAGTCATGTATAGCAAAAATGTGAATGTGTATGGTGGCATATGCCAAATTTCCAGGATCTTTTTGTCACACAATGTCATAATAGCAGCTATGGTAAAGATATGATGGTGAGAGCACTTGCAGCCCTATCCTACAGTTTTCACATGCTTACAATTCCACAGGGGGAAAAATGCCACTGCTGAGAATGCTTATGCTTCTTTCCTTTTCAGTCTATGAGAAAGTATGAACTGATTTTTCTTTATTTCCTTTTCTACAACAGTGAATATATGAAAGTCATTATTTTCCTCCTCTACTTTCCTCTTATTGCTTTTTAGATAATGTTTAAAAACCTATTTGAAATTTACATTTAACATCAAACAGTCAGCTTTTATGTTCACTAGGCCTTACATCTCAATAAATCTATTGGTGAAGAAAGAACTAGTGTGTATGTTTTGTGTTATATCTCTATGTGTGTGTGTGTGTGTGAGTGTGTGTGAGTGTGTGTGTGTGTGTATTCATACTATCTCTTTTTATTACTGGATTTAGAACAAAATAATTTCATATATTCTCTGAGTGAACAGCAACTATCTGGGGCTGGTGGCATGGGAGTAAGAAGAATTTACCAAGACAGTTGTAGGTAAAGAAAGACAGATGTATTAAAGAAAGTATGAAAACACATTGCTAGAAGGAAATAGGTAGGTCAGCAGAAGAGGAGCTGCCTGCCAGGAAACAAAGGGATGCTGGGCATTTTATAGTCTGTAACTTGCGCTGAAGAGTGCCACATGCAGTACTGACAATGCCAAGGTTGCAGGGAGAAAAATACCTTTTTCATCATCCAAGGTATTTGATGATAAATTGAAGTGTTTGATGATAAGTTGGGTGGGGGAAGATTGTGATTTATGAACATTGTCTGTGCAGGAGGGCTACATGTCCTGGATCACGAAGAAAGGCAAACCTATACTTTATTTGCCTTCTATTTTTGCTTTCCCTTGGTCTTGCCAGCCTGACTCCTTTTCCCTAATTTGGACTCCAGATATATGACAGTGAAAGTGAAGTGACAAATTGAAATTATGTATAATTGACGTAAGATTTTTCAAATTTATCTGGATGAATTATTATTCCCTCAAATGCTTTTATGAGGCAAAGTGAGGAATTATGGATATGATTAATTTATACAGAAAAAAGCCAAATCTTATTTAAAGCAACAGAAGAATCATAACCCAGTTATATCTATTCTTGCACACACACATACACACACACACAGAATCTTAACCCAGTTATATCTACTCCTACACACACACACACACACACACACATATGCAAATACATACAAATATATACATTTATGGCTCCTAAAACAAATTATGAAAGTTCTCAATCAGATAATTAATTTATATTTATATTTTAAATTTGCAGAAATAAGTTTATATGTATAAGGATCTCTCTGAATTTGCTATTTTAATCTGCTCAAATATGTGAGATACATTCTGTGTTGTTATGACTTTTGCCTATTTTAAATTTATGTAGTTCGCATGATGTCATTGTAATTATATAGTTCTTCTTATAAATCACAAATGTCTCTTCCTCAATAAAACAATGTAATATATTTCATGTGCTAGTGCCAGAAAAAAGCACACCCTCAAAAGTATGAGGAAATATTCAAATATGATTATCTGTTATGGAACTCCAAGTAGGTGTTCATTATCAGTGGGCAGTACTTCCCCAAGTGGTAGATATAGGACTCCAGGATTCTTCTATCCTGTGTTTCCATCATCTTAAATTTATGGCCACCAAGAACACTGTGTTCATAGGCATCTGACAAGACTAGGAGACAAATCAAAAAGAGTGTTATCCATGGGAGTTTTTCATAGGGTATGTTGGTGATGTGATTTGGCTGTGTCCTCACCCAAATCTCATCTTGAATTCCCACATGTTGTGGGAGGGACTTGGTGGGGGGCGGGTAGATGAATCATGGGGGCAGGTTTTTCTCATGCTGTTCTCATGACAGTGAATACATCTCACGAGATCTGATGGTTTTATAAGGGAGAGATGCCCTGCACAAGCTCTCTTCTCTTGTCTGCTGCCTTGTAAGATGTGACTTTCACCTTCTGCCGTGATTGTGTGGCTTCCTCAGTCATGTGGAACTGTAAGTCCATTAAACCTCTTTCTTTTGAAAATTGCCCAGTCGCAGTTATGTCTTTATTAGCAGCATGAAAACAGACTAATACAATAAATTGGTACCAGTATAGTGGGTTGCTGCTGAAAAGATACCTGAAAATGTGGAAGCAGCTTTGGGACTGGGTAACAGGCAGGGGTTTGAACAATTTGGAGGGCTCAGAAGAAGACAGGAAAATGTGGGAAAGTTTGGAACTTCATAGAGACTTGTTGAATGACTTTGTCGAAAATGCTGATAATGATGTAGACTATAAAATCCAGGCTGAGGTGGTCTCAGATGGACATGAGGACCTTGTTGGGAACTGGAGCAAAGGTGACTCATGTTATGTTTTAGCAAAGAGACTGGAGGCATTTTGCTTCTGCCCTAGAGATTTGTGGAACTTTGAACTTGGAGGAGATGATTTAGAGAGAAATTCCACCAAATTTCTTCTGGTGGAAGAAATTTCTAAGCAACAAAGCATTCAAGATGGACTTGAGTGCTGTTAAAGGTATTGTTTTACAAGAGAAGGAGAGCAAAAAGTTCAAAAAAGTTGCAGCCTGACAATGTGATAGAAAACAAAATTCCATTTTCTGAGGAAAAAATCAAGCTGGCTGCAGATATTTGCATAAGTAATGAGGAGCTTAATGTTAATCCCTGAGACAATAGGGAAAATGTCTCCAGGGCATGTCAGAGGTCTTCACAGCAGCTCCTCCCATCACAGGCCTGGGGGCAGAAGAGGAAAACGTGGTTTATTGGGCCAGGTCCAGGGTCCCTGTGATGTGTGCAGCTTAGGGACTTGGTGCTCTATGTCCTAGCGGCTCCAGCCGTGGCTGACAGGTGCCAAAGTAGAGCTCAGGCCATGGCTTCAGAGGGTGCAAGCCCCAAGCCTTGGCAGCTTCCACGTGGTATTGAGCCTGTGAGTGCACGGAAGTGAAGAATTGAGGTTTGAGAACCTCCACCTAGATTTCAGAAGATGTATGAAAATACCTGGACATCCAGGCAGAAGTTTGCTGCAGGGATGGGGCCCTTGAGGAGAACCTCTGCCAGGGCAGTATGGAAGGGAAATGTGGGGTCAGAGTCCCCACAATTTCCATACTGGGGCACTGCCTAGTTGATCTGTGAGAAAAGGGCTACTGTCCTCCAGACCCCAAAATGGTAGATCTACTGACAGCTTGCACCATGCACCTGGAAAAGCCACAGACACTCAGTGCCAGCCCATGAAGGCAGCCAGTAGAGAGGCTGTACCCTACAAGCCACAGGGACAGAGCTGCCCAAGACCATTGGAACCCACCTCTTGCATCAGCATGACCTGGATATAAGATCTGGAGTCAAAGGAGATCATTTTGATGCTTTAAGATTTGACTGCCCTGCTGGATTTCAGACTTACCTAGGGTCTGTAGCTCCTTTATTTTGGTCAATTTTTCCCATTTGGAATGGCTGTATTTACCCAATGCCTGTATCCCAATTGTATCTAGGATGTACCTAACTTGCTTTTTATTTTAAAGGCTCATAGGTGGGAGAAACTTCCTTGTCTCAGATGAGACTTTGGACTATGGACTTTTGAGTTAATGCTAAAATAAATTAAGACTTTGGGGGACTGTTGGGAAGGCATGATTGGTTTTGAAATATGAGGACATCAAATTTTAGAGAGGCTGGGGTGAAATGATGTGGTTTGGCTGTGTTCCTACCAAAATCTCATCTTGAATTCCCATGTGTTGTGGGAGGGACCTAATGTAGGGTAGTTGAATCATGGGGGCAGGGCTTTCCCATGCTGTTCTCATGTTAATGAATAAGTTGGACAAAATCTGATGTTTTTATAAGGATGAGTGTCCCTGCACAAGCTCTCTTCTCTTGTGAGATGTGCTTTTCACCTTCTGCCATGATAGTGAGGCCATCCCAGCCACATGGAACTGTAAGTCCATTAAACCTCTTTCTTTTGTAAATTGTCAAGTCTCAGGTATGTCTTTATCAGCAACATGAAAACGGACTAATACAATTCGAATTGACACACATTCTGTTGGGCCAAAACCATTCATGTGATTATACATTCCAGGGAAACTAGAAATTCTGCTTTGTTTATTGCCCAGGGAGAAGATGAACACTATAGTTCATCTAAACCTTATAGTTCATTAACAAGATAATAGAATATAATAGTTTATTATTTCTTAAAATGTCTTTGAACTTGACAAAAGTGTAATAAAAAAGGTGTTTGTTAATATTAATTTAAATTACTTTATACTAAAACCCTACTAGTTTTTCTTAGTCTGAGAATGCTTTTATTTATTTATTTATTTTATTTGTATACATTTAAGGGGTACAAGTGCAATTTTGTTACATGGGTATATTGCATAATGGGAAAGTCTGGGTGTTTCATGCATTCATCACCTGAATAATGTACATTGTATTCATTAAGTAATTCGAGAGTGCTTTTTATGTTAGACACTCGATGATTATCTGATTTTATGTTATGAGGTAACCAAATTTTTCTAACGTTTAAAGACCATGTTTACATTTCATACTGAAATAAAAAGTCATTTTCTATGACCTTTTCCATGCCAATTCATTGGCTACAGTGTTATTAGAATACTGGCTTGAAACTCCTTTCTGAGTAAAGAAAATATATTCTATATTTTCACATAATTATTTTCTTACTGTATTAACTTACCACTATCAAAAAGGTACAAATTATTATTGTAATACAATATATCTTGTAGGGATGAAATATATTTAAATGTATTTAGTAATTTGGCCTGTTTTAAAATATTGTGTCTTCAAACTGAGGTTAAAGTCTTGTATTCTTGCTAAGATAATAAATTTCCAAAACATTATAATAAAAGTCAGCTTTTGACAGAAAATAAACTTTATTTTGATTCTAAAACATTTTAAATAGATAAGTTTAGTTTTTTTCATGATAAATGTTTAAGAATCTACTTATAAATGGCTATTATTTTGCTATCTAGTATTCATTATATTTATTTTGGTAGTGTTTATGGTTCCTGTTATATACATCCATATATTGTTATTTTATTCCACTGAGCAGAAAATTTTACTGTTTTATATAATGGACAATTTATATGACCATGTAAGAAATGATTTTATACATCAATTTTCTTTGAAAGATTTTCTAAATAAAGCTGAACTTTTAGTTGATTTAAAAAAGCCTGTGTTTAGAAGGTATATTTAAGTTGTTTTGCTCAAAGTATTTGTCAATGTCCCATTTTATTATGCTTCTTGAAATAGCAGGAATGTGAAAAATAATGAGAAGTGTAATTCCACTCTGGTTTATAGAGCTTGTCTTTCACATAAATATGCTTCATAAAGGAGAAAATATTTGTAAGACTCTACTCAAAAGTGAATAAAACATGGATTTGTATTAAATCGTTAGAATATATAACAGATATCATCATGTATTAATATGCTGTCTATTATATCCATGTAAATGTTTTCTATTCTCTGGGACAAAACTTATAGTTACATTTTCTCTTCACAAATGGCAGTAGTTCAATTTCACGGTGATTTAAAACTACAGTTTTGCACATTGAGCCACTACTCAGTTCAAAAATCTCCAATGATGTAGTGAGTGAAATCCAAAAGTCTTATCATAAGCTCTGTTCTATCTCACCAAAACACTATTATTTTAAGACCTTTGATATAACTTTTGTCTGAAAGTTTCTTCCCACAATGTATCAGTTAGCTTTGTTGTGTAACAAAGTGTTCTAAAACATGGTGTTAAAAACAACATGCGTCTATCAACTCACAACTATGCAGATCAAAAATTTGGCCTGGGGTAAACTATGTGATTCTTCCATTAGCTAAATTTACTCATGTGTTGCATTCAGCTGCCATGTGCTGGGGATGGGGGTGGGGATAGATAATCTAGAAAGATATTATTAGGATCTATTAATTTTAATGCACATGGTCTTTCATTCTCCAGCAGGCGATCTGAGGCTTGTTCACAAGGACCCTTGTTAAAATTTCAGAGAGAGAGATAGAAAGAGAGTGAGAGAGAGTAAAATTACAGAAGACCTCTTAAAACCTAGGCTTAAAACCTGCACAATATTACCTGGTTGTATTTTATGTTTCAAAGTAAGTGACAAAGAATAGGAAAAAAGACTCTATCTATTTATGGCAAGATCTGGAATGTCAATTTCAAAGAAATGTGGCTAGAGGAGGAGAGTTAGGATATCTTTCCAAACAATTGCCATAATAGCTATGTGGTATCTTAACTTCCTTCAGGGCTCTGTTTTTAGGTCACCTTGACATAAAGGCTTGTCCTCATCAGCTTGTAATAATGAGACTCTGATGGAGAATAGCTAAGGGAAATTGAAGTGATTTCATGAGGATGAATAACACTGTTATGTTCTGGAAATCTGCAGGTAAGTCTGGGGGGCATTATGTGGATGTCAGAGAGCTGGGATAAGAAAAGAGATGAAGCGGCCGGGCGCGGTGGCTCAAGCCTGTAATCCCAGAACTTTGGGAGGCCGAGACGGGCGGATCACGAGGTCAGGAGATCGAGACCATCCTGGCTAAACACGGTGAAACCCGTCTCTTTACTAAAAATAACAAAAACTAGCTAGGCGAGGGTGCGGCTCTGTAGTCCCAGCTACTCGGGCGGCTGAGGCAGGAGAATGGCGAAACCCGGGAGGCGGAGCTTGCAGTGAGCTGAGGATCTAAGGCCACTGCACTCCAGGTCCAGGCGACAGAGGCGAGACTCCGCCTCAAAAAAAAAAAAAAAAAAAAAAAAAAAAAAAAAAAAAAAAAAGAAAAAGAGAGATGAAGCCTGGGGAAGCCTGCATGAAGTCAATGGAGTGTGCCTGGGTGAGGAAACAGAGGAACTGTGGGGAACAATTTCACTTGCTTTTGATTTGGCCCTATGTTGTTGTTCTACACCTCAAGACCTGGGAAGGATTGATTATCATTTGGGATAATGAAAAGAGTGAATAAAGAGTGGTAATAGGTATATGTTATTTAAGGGACCACCTCCAGCTATGAGTGTGAGTATATACTTGTCAGGAGTAGTAAGGAGGAAAATCAATTGCATTCTTTAAATTTTACTCAGATGATGACTCTTCAATCAACATTCTATAAAAATATTTTAAATTAACATAAAAAGTTACAAAGTTCTTGTTAATCTTCTACTAAAAACAGTACAGCTAGGTAGAAGGAAAGGGTACTAAGTAGATGGAAAAGTTAGAAAAGATAGAAACAAGGTATTATATAAATTAGTAGAGCATAGAACTCCACATGTCTATTAGAGAGATGTAGTAAGCATAGGCTTTTGCTAAGCATAGGCAAAGTGATGAGGAGCGAGGAAGAATTTATTGCTGCTTTGTGACAATATATTTCATAATCACATCCCTTTATATTCTTCTACTGCTATGTGTGAGTGCACATGCATAAAAGAATTGAACCAGATTGATGGGAATTGAGGGGTAAATAAACATGGCATGTGGACAGAAAATGGTGGTTCAATGAGACATTCCTTTTCACTTGTCCTTGGAATGGTGTAATTAAAAGTTAAAACTTTAAAGAAGAAAAATGAGTTCTTAAGATAACACCGAACGTGTATCTCTTACAAATGCAACTTTGAATAGAGGAGATAGTTTTAATTCCTTCCTGACACATCTGTTTTCAAGAAGATTGTTTCACAGTAAGTAAGAGGGATGCAGTTTGTGCAGCTGCAGGACCAGAATATAACATTGTGGGGCTCATGAGCAAGAAACCTACATCTTCAAAATCCTTCTTTGTTCAGAGAAAAAGAGACACAGAACAATTCTGTAGCTACTGCGTGTTCTTCACTGAGTGCTCCTTTGAAGTTGCTGGTTGTGGTAACCATTAATAATGGGCTTCTTGGATCTCCTTAGCTGACTTACAGCTTAATTAACTGATGTCTCTGAATCTACCACTACGCTTATGAGGTGGCCAGACATCCAACACAATGTTCTCGGTCACCGATGGAGCAGAGCCTCGGTACAAGGAAGATCCATTCCTGTGAGACATAAACTCCTCTGACAAGTGACTTTAGCTCATGGACTCTCCTTTGAGCTCAGCTGAGCTTTCTTAGAAATGCACTGCAGTCTAAGTTTCTTTATATGAATCTTCTCTTCCTTCCCTCTCTCTTTCACAGGGAGCAGATTTTCATCTCTAATGGCTCTTTAGTTTCCTCTGGTTCCCCTTCCATTTTTTGTCTCATAGTCATTTTCCTTGATAAATCACTGGGGTGGTTCTGGAACACAGGCAGTATGGGGAGGTACTAGAACTGGCTGACTGTACAGTTTGGGTATTTGTCCTTTCCAAATCTCATGTTTAAATTTGATCCCCAATTGTGGAGGTGGAGCCTGGTGGGTGCTGTTTTGGCCATAGGGATGGGTCCTTCATGCATGTCTTGGTGCCCATCCACATGGTAATGAGTGAGTTCTGACTGTATTAGTTCATGTGAGAGCTGGTTGTTTAAAGGAACCTGACATCTCTCTTGCTCCCTCACTTGCCATGTGACACACCTGCTCCCCTTTCACCTTCTGCCATGAGTAAAAGATTCCTGAGGTTGAGTAGACGCTATTCTTGTACAGCCTGCAGAACTGCGAGCCAAATAAACTTCTTCATGAATTACCCAGCCTCAAGTATTCCTTTATAGCAATGCAAAGTGGACCAACACACCCACTGACTGCCTGGTAGGAAAAACAAAACAAACAAAACAAAAAGCACATTCTATTCTGAGTGGTATATGAGACAAAGGAAATCCCTAGCCTATTTGTTACATATTTGCTAAAGAGTCCACAGGAGGTGACCTGGGGAAATAACCCAGTGGAGAGGAGTGCTCTTGCTGGTGTAATGAATGAAAGATGCAGAGAAACAAATCCTACAGAAACTGTGAAGGTGCTTGGGTTGTGCTTAAGTTGTATTGATGTTCTACCTAGGACTAACACAATACTGGGACCCACTGAAAAGCAGTCAAAGACTAAATGTGAAAGGCAGAGGGTTTCTTTGGTAACATGCAATTAAGTCTTTACCTCCTGCAGTGCAATGGTGGAAACAACTGAGCAACAAATACAGTATTTGAAGGAGTTGAAGAGTTGCAGAGATGTTTAAAGGCTTGGCCAAGACAGATCTGTTTTCTAAGTTCAGGGTTCTGATTGAGAAAACCCACAACCCAGACATGTGGGATGGAGACATCCCCTGAGGATATTGGCTAGTATCCTGGAGTCCTTGTGCTCCAGAGGATGGGAGATACCTTTTATAAAGATTTGTGGACCTATCTTTTCAGTGAAGTTTGTAAAGGTTCAATGGTCAGGGGCATGGCAAGATAACCTCTAAAAGGAAGAAATGGTGGGATCTTGCATTCCCTGTCACATAGAAATGTGCAATCACAGAGCCAGGCAGACCTTTTAGGGTTATGGAGGCAAAATGTTTCAACACACAGGAATACTGTTACTTCGCAGAAACCAGACGACATGGAATACAGCTGGTGGTGAATGGAGCTTTCAGTAGGAAAGGGCTCCAACAGGTCCAGGATTTGGTGTAAGCAGCCCTAGCCCTTGGCATGGCAGAACCAATGGTGTTGGAGGTGACAGTGGTGGACAAAGATGCTGTCTGAGTCTCACATCAAGGCTTCATGGGAGAATTACTGTCCAAGCCCTAAGAATGCTGGAGAAAGGTCGTGCCATCTTCAGCAGAGTATTGTACACCTTTTAAAAAATGGCTCCTGGTGGTCGGGTGCAGTGACTCATGCCTGTAATCCCAGCACTTTGGGAGGCAGAGGCAGGCAGATCATGAGATCAAGAGATTGAGACCATCCTGGCCAACATGGTGAAACCCTATCTCTGCTAAAAATACAAAAATTAGCTGGGTGTGGTGGCGTGCGCCTGTAGTCCCAGCTACTTGGGAGACTGAGGCAGGAGAATCACTTGAACCCAGCAGGCGGAGGTTGCAGTGAGCTAAGACCACAGCATTGCACTCCAGCTTGGATGACAGAGCAAGAATTCGTCTAAAAAAAAAAAAAGTCTCCTGGCATTCTGGCATGTTAAAGGGCCCTGATAGACACAAAATGCTTGGTCACTGATCACAAAGTGACAGTGGGTCTGGATCTGCCCATTATGTGTTGAGTTCTGGCTGACCCACCTACTCAAAAGTTGCCTAGGCCCCACAGCCATCCGTCATAAGATAGCAATAAAGAAATGCTGTCTCTAAGATGGAGCTTCAGCAGGAGCAGTAGGCATGAGTAAATCTCGTGAGTACCTAGCCCAGACCTTCATTCCAGTCCCCAAAATTTCACTAGTTCTCTTCCCCCATCTTGTACTTATGTCTATATGTAGGTTGTTGTTGTTGTTGTTGTTGTTGTTGTTTTACAACCAGCTGAAAGAAGAGGAAAAAAAAAAACTCAGTTTATATATGGGTCAGTTTGATTCATGGCTATAAACTGAACATGGTCAGTATTACAGCCACATTTAGGTACGATGTTAAAATACAGTGGAGAAGAAAAACTTTCTCCATGTTGGAGACGCAAAGTAGTGCACTTTCTCATTCTTTTGGTGGGGGAGGAAAAGTGACCTGAGATGAGAATGCATACAGGTTCCTGAGCAGTGGTCAATGGCCTGGCTGCCTGCTCATCAGCTTGGAATGTAAAGGTCTGGTGTAGAGGCATGTGAATGAACATAGTAATGCACTCAAAGTGGAAAGAATTTTGTGCCCCTGTGGTAGACAGAATAATGGCTGCCAAATATAACAGTGTTTTGAGAGCCTGGAACCTCTGAATGTTATTTTATATGACAAAAGTGACTTTCACAGATTTAAGGATTTTGAAATAGGAAGATTATCGTTAATTATCCAGGGGGCCCTAAATGCAACCGCAAGTGTCCTTATAAGAGGAGCGCAAAGAAAGATTTGATTACAGAAGAGGAGAAGGTGATAGGACAGTGAAAAAAGTGAAATGTTGGAAGACACCAAGTTGGTGGCTTTGAAGGTGGAGGAAAGGACCACGGAGCTAGGAATCCAAGGAATGTGGCCAGAAGCTGGAAAAGGCAAGGAAACTGCTTCTCCTTTAGAGCCTCCAGAAGTAACCAGCCCTGGCAACACTTTGTAAGAGCTTTCTAAGACTCATGTCAGACTTCTCATGCTCCCCTAAAGCATAAGGGAGTAAATTTGTTTTAAGTCACTCATTTTATGGTAATTTTTCAGAGGAGCATTAGTAAATTAATATAGTCATAGTTTATCACCTGCCAGAAAATGTCTACTATGGAAGCAAGCCTACAGACAAATGTCTACTGAGCAACCAAGTGGGCAATGTGACTTGGCCAGTGAGCGTTTGCCAGCCTTTGTTATAAGATGCCCCCAAACTGGCGCTGTGGATTCACAAGTGGAGTTTCCATGCTAGCAAGGATGGGAGCGATGCACAGACTCAGTGGCATGGACTCCCACTTACCAAGGCTGATATAGATACTGCTGTCTTTGAATGTCCAACTGATCTACATGGAGACCAACACTGGGCCTCTTATATAGCACTATTCCTTGGGAAAACCAAGCATCCACTCTGTAGTAGACTGACTAAATTAGGTTCCTTTTCATCCTGGGGCCCTTGGCTCAGTCTCACAAGAATGAATACCTATTCTGGGTATAGGTTTGCCATTCCTGTCTGCAAACATCATTATATAGGGGTCTGGAATGTCTGATCAATATATTGCAATGCTGTTCTATAAGACCTTCTTTCAATGATTTCAGCTTTCCTTCATGGTGTTCAGACCTGGACCTTAGTGGTCAGACAGCTCTTCAGCCTCCATTGACTCCCTTCCCATCTCCCTACACAATTCTTATTCTCCAGTAATTCTCTGACACATTTATTCCCAGCTTCATGTCTGCCTCTTGAAGGATGTAAAGTAACACAACAGCTGTGATATATGAGCCTCTTAGGAGAAGGTTAGACAGCCTTTGTGCTACACAGTGGGACTTTTATTTTACTGGCATAATGCAGAGAAATGGGGAAATAACTTAAAGTTCTGCAGCAAAGAGCAGAGGTAGGTGTTAAGGATTGACATTAAGGATTGACATCGTTTGTGCTACTGTGTTACCATAGCACAAATGCAGCCTGGTGTGGGCACAGAAGGCACAGAAAAGACAGACTCATCTTATGTTAGAGCCGCTTTGATTTCGGAAATTGTGTGTGTCAATCTAGCTCAAGGAATTTTTTAAAGCTATGGGAAAGCAGATTTTTGTTACAAAAATCTGGCATCTTCCACTGGTCATGATATAGTGCTACAGATTAATCTCTGAGTAATCCAGTGGATGGAAAGGAAACAGTATTGAATTCGTATTGGAGGGAATCTATGGTGAATGCTGTCACTACAAGAAGATTACTATTCTGGACTGCATTGTTTGTGTATGTAAGATTGTTTTGGTAAAATACAGCCTTGTGCCAGTACACAGAATGGTTGAAGTGGGGCTCATGTGAAAGTTCATTACTCACGACCATGACCCTTAGAACTACTAATGGCTCTTCTTATTTGGTGAATGTATATTTTTATTCTATGTCTACCTTCACTAGACACAGACCTATAAACAGTACATTCAAGTTTTCTTTTGGAAGACTGCTTATCAAGGACTTTTGGATTTATACTATTATAACATTGATCAAGTTGCCTGCTTTTGTAACTTGCTGACATACAAAGATAGTTTGAAATCATCAGCCAGTGCTTGATCTACCAATGCTAGATCTAATTTGGGCCTGTGTCTACTCACATTTAAAGTACACAAACGTATCCGATGTTCGAGCTTTCTGCTTCTGGTATGAAAATTTATATTATTAAATGGAGAAATTGTTCAAATATAAAACATTAATGGATTTTAGGAATTATCATTCCACAAGGTAACTTATGGCATGTAATTGTTGGGTCTTATAAAGCCTTTTAATATTTTTTTCAATTTTAATCCTTATTTCACAATCTTAATACTCCTGCCATCCTTGTAACTTCAGGTGTTGTTATAAAATATACAATGTTATTTGTATTTATGCTTTATGAATTTGCATAATAATATTGTGCAAAATATGTCCTTTAGTTTCTTTCAATGAGCGGTGATTTTTATTATCTAAGTATGTCACTTGGCACATACTGAGTTTGCAGCTTTTAATTGCTTAGTAATAATCCATACTATCTCTTTAGCCTACTTTTTTTATCCTTTTCCTCAGTCATATGTTCCCGGAATACTGAGGTCTTGTAATTCCTCCCACCCCAAATAATCATGCAGGAAAAACTGTCATTCATGTTTCCTCAGGGACCCTTGACTACACTTCCAGATACAGATGTGTCATTGGGTCTAAAATTATTTAATTTTTGTAAATACTATCATATTTTCTCCAGATCATCTTCGCATTATACTTCTATCAGTAGTATACAAGTTTTGCTATTTTCCTTAATTTCTTTTCCAATATATGGCTTAGTCCAACTTTCTAAATTTTGTCAACCTGAAGATCTCTTATTGATTATTTAATTTGTGTTGTCTCATCAAAAATAAATGTTCACATCTTATCATATACTTATTAATCATGTCATTGCCTGTTTATAGTCTGTCATGTTTTTCTTTCAGTTTCCTGTATTTTGCAAATTGCTTCTTTTTTGTCCTAAAAATTAATCCCTTGAAACTTCAGATATTGTAAGTATTTTTTCCCAACCTTATATCCCTCTGCTAACTTTTCTCAGATGTCTTTTGTTTAAGTGAAATCCTTTGTTGACGGAATCAAAATTACAAATTTGGCTTATGTGCATCTTTTTTTTTTAGGATTTCTCTCCACCAAGCTGCAAGTACCTCTTCTCTGCATTTTCTCCTAATCAATATATAGTTTTACCTTTCACATTCATATTATAATGCACTTAAAATCTACTTTTAGTCATTGTACAAGACAGGCTTCATTTTTAATGTTCTCAATTAAGTGAGATATCTACTAAAATAGTGTCTCACGTCCTCATTTACTGCTGGTGCTAATTTTACCACATATCAAGTGTCTATGTATACCTTGGACTCTCTCTGAGCGTTTTATTTTCTTCCATTAATTTATTTGCCTCGTCTCATTGTTCCTTATTGTATTATAGTATGCCTAGGCCTCTGGTCGGAAATTCCCCACAAATTTAAAGAAATCTCCTAAAATTTGAAGAAAGTCCCTCAACTTGTTAAGCAGGTTTACATTACACTATGGTAATGAACAACTGTCTGATCCTTCAGTGCCAGAAAAACAACGGTTTAGTTCTGTTCATGAGGCACACCCACCCTTCAATTCATAGGGACTCTTTCATTTTACCAGTTGGAAGTGACAATGATGGATGATATGCCATGATTTCATAATGCTCTCAACCTGAACAGGTGCTTCCACATCACCATGGCAAGGGAAAACAGTGCCAGTGACAAATGGACTGGCAATCAGATGCTAGAGCCCCAAAGTGGCATATGTCTCTTTTGTTCTCATTTTATTGGCTACACTTAGTCACACAATTATATATAAGAACAGGAAATAGGGAAGTGTATTAGTCAGGGTTCTCTAGGGGGACAGAACTAACAGGATAGATGTATATATGAAGGGGAGTTTACTGAGAAGTATTGACTCACGCAATCACAAGGTGAAGTCCCATAATAGATCGTCTGCAAGCTGAAGAACAAGGAAGACAGTCTGAGAACCAAAACCTTAAAACTAGAAAAGCCAACAGTGCAGCCTTCAGTCTGTGGCCAAAGGCCTGAGAGTCCCTGGCAAATCACTGGTGTTAAGTCCAAGAGTTTAAAAACCGAAGAACTTGAAATCTAGTGTTCAAGGCCAGGAAGCATCTGGCACGGGGGAAAGATGAAGACCAGAAGGCTCAGCCAGTCTACTCTTTCCAACTTCTTCTCCCTGCTTTATGCTAGCCACGCTGGCAGCTGATTAGATGGTACCCACCCAGATTGAGGGTGGGTCTGCCTCTCCCAGCCCACTGACTCAAATGTTAATCTCCTTTGGCAGCACCCTCACAGACACACCCAGGAATGAAACTTCGCATCCTTCAATCCCATCAAGTTGACACTCAATATTAATCATCACAGGAAGTATATGTGTCTAAAAATGTCTAAAAATGTCCTGAAGCAGCGGGAAAGCTGTTCTAGTTTCTGTGTGCAGCCGGTTTAACTACTTATAGAATGTATCCTTACCTAATATATTTATAACTAGGATTTATCAAGTTTTAGAAAAAATCTTTAGAGATTTAGATTGTCAGCACTGAATTTTTGAGCAAATCAACCAATTTTGAAAAATCAGGTACTAAAATGTTGAATTATTCCACTTAAAGCCAAAGTGTGGAATTCCATTTTTTTTGGATGTTCTTTATGCTTCCTAACAGATCTTTATAATTTTGTTATTTTTGCAAATACTATCTTATTTTCTACTATGTATTTGATTGATTATATATGGTGTTCAGAAATACAGTTGATTTTTGTTTGATAAGTTTCATTTTGAATGTTAATAATTTGTTAATGTGTCTATTTTCTATATATATTATCATACCGTGGGCAAGTAATGAGGACCTTTAATTTTATCTTTACATTTTCTTAACATTTTTAGTTTTTCTTATCTTAGTATATTAACAATGTTATCTTGTCTTATGCAACACAAGATCTGTAATAGTGGTTATCCTTGTTTCTGATATTATAGAGTATTTGACTAAGTTTCTACATTAATATTGTCGGAGAGCTTTTGTATATAACCTATGCTAGTTTTCCCTCTTTCAATTAGCGTTCAATAATTATTTTCTACTATATAAGAGAGGGTAGATTATTATCCTGTCAGTACCTGTTGAGACGTCATGTTTATAGGAACAAGGCAAATAGTGTTTTTGTTTAGAAATAAAAGGGCATTTGTAAGGAAGTAAAGGTTGTTCACTTTTGGCAATTTGTGTGTGTGTGTGTTTTTAATTCCTATGTTAAAACACTTTCTATTGAGGAGTCTTTTAGAAAATTTGTTTCAACGCATTGTTGGTATTGAAACCCCTGGATAATTTTAAAAACTGCTTTTATTAGCATTTAGATGAATGTAGCTTATAAAGTATGTTAAAAGAAAGAACATAAATCAATGAGATGAATGTGAAAATATTAGCGATATACTTACAAGAAAAAGAGCATTACAACTATTAAGGATAGAAATATTAAGATTTTGGAGATTGGGGAATACAGTTCGTTCATCAATATTATTGCAAACTTTTCAATTTCTTTTATTTGGTTTCTTGTTTATATAGGGTTATTTGGTTGGAATGACTATCAAACTTTAATAAGGGGTTAATGATGTAATAGGAAAAGTACTAGTAAACAAATTACCAGAAAAAAAATTCCTTAAACTTAAAACTTTATTAAACTAATATAGTCTTTTTTTTTGTTGTTATTTTTTTTTTTGTAGAGACAGGGTCTCAGTATGTTGTCCAGGCTGGTTTCAAATTCTCGGCCTCAAGAGATCCTCCTGTCTCTATTTCTCAAACCCCCGGGATTATAAGTGTGAGCCATTGTGCATGGCCTAACTGACATATTATAATAGGCTTTATTGAGAACTCTTTTTAATATTAATAATGTACATACATGAGATTTGGAAACAATATATTTGACCATTGATTCTTTTTTTAAAACATTTGATTGCTTTAGTACATCAGCTCAAATCACTTCATTTGATTGCTTTAAAGTAACGACTTCAGTACTTTGCTTTATATTACAAAAATAAAAATGCATTGCTTTTGGAAGATCATCTATACATATTATATTTCTACTTGATGGATACATGTTGATTGGTTTGAGAAAAATTTAGTTTCTATATTTTACTTGTGCACTTCATTTTCCCCCATGCATTCTTTATCAATATAAATATTCATGTTGTTTATATATACATATAATCATATAAAATTGAGAATATAAATTTAGGTCTCTTTATGTATTATGTATGTATACCATATATCATACACATATGATGTTATATATGCATAAAATGTTATATAAAATATACAATATGTACATAATATATGTAAAACTAAATTTATATTCTCAATGCCTTTGAATCTATTGAGATGATAATATTTACTTTTTCTGTCTGAAAAATGGTAATTGATAGAACATCAAACATTCATAATCATACTTTAAATGTCATTCTAACACCTCTTCCTACTCCTAATACTATGACCTTCCAGCAGGAACTCTGGAGCCCAATTGTGGGTTCAAGTCCTGGCTCTGTCATTCATTTTGCTACGAGACCTTAGTTAGGCTGTTAACTTCTCTATATTTCAATGTCCTTATCCTAACAATGAAGATGACGGTAATTATTTTTCTCTTGGGATTGTGGAAAGAAAGGAATAAGGCAGAACCTCAAAGCTCTTTTAAGGATTAACCTTACCAACACCTTGATTTCAAATTTCTAGTCCCCAGATCTCTGAGACAGTAAATTTGTTATTTTAAGTCACCTAGTTTGTGGTACTTTGTTACAGCAGCCCTAGAAAACTAATCTGCCATGTAACTATATATTAAATGTAAAACTATACTCACATATTTTAGTTTAATTTTATTTATTTATTTATTTTTAGATATGTAGTCTCGCTCTGTCACCTAGGCTGGAGTGTAATGGTGTGATCTTGGTTCACTGCAACCTCCGTCTCCCAAATTCAAGCAATTCTCCTGCCTCAGCCTTTAGCTGGGACTACAGGCACACGTTGCCATGCTCAGCTAATTTTTTGTATTTAGTAGAGACAGGGTTTCACCATGTCACCCAGGCTGGTCTCGAACTCCTGAGCTCAGGCAATCTGCCCTCCTCAGCCTCCCAAAATGCTTGGATTACAGGCATGAGCCACCACGCCCAGCCATAATATTTAAATATGTAATGTAAGCTGTGGCTGTGTTTTTGATGCAAAAATATTTGAGATAAAATGTATAGATATATGGAGTTGAAATTATGTGGTGGTTTAGCTGCCAACTTATAGACACGTAAAAGTCATTTTAGTTCAACCATTGTGAAAACAGTGTGTGTGATTCCTCAAGGATCTAGAACTAGAAATACCATTTTACCCAACCATCCCATTACTGGGGATATACCCAAAGGATGTATAAGTCAATGCTGCTATAAAGACACACGCACATGTATGTTATTGTGGCACTATTCACATAGCATAGACTGAAATCAACCCAAATGTCCATCAGTGACAGACTGGATTAAGAAGAGTGGCACATATACACCATGGCATACTATGCACCATAAAAAAGGATGAGTTCATGTCCCTTGTGTAGGGGACATGGATGCAGCTGGATAACCATGCATTCTCAGCAAACTATCGCAAGAATAAAAAACCGAAATACGCATGTTCTCACTCATAGGGGGAAACTGAACAATGAGATCACTTGGACTCAGGAAGGGGAGCATCACACAACAGGTCCTATCGTGGGGAGGGGGTGGGGGGAGCAATAGCGTTAGGAGATATACCTAATGTAAATGACGAGTTAATGGGTGCAGCACACCAACACGGCACATGTATACTTATGTAACAAACCTGCACATTGTGCACATGTACCCTAGAACTTAAAGTACAATAAAAAAAATCATTTTTAATTACAATTCTCAAAAAAATAAACAACAAAAATACAAATATTTAAGCCACATGCATGTAATACATTTTAAGCATGGTTTTGAGCTTATTTGTAATCATAATGAAATGCCTGTAGCAAATTTAGGAAGGAATCATAATCTTTCAATAAAACTCTATCTAAAATGTGTGAACTGAAGTTCATTCTCAGCAGGACCACTATAAAGAACACAGTGCAAGTTCATGAATGCTAATGACATTAATTCTACTCTAAGACTATTTGAAGAGATACAAATGTAATAAAAATTTATGTCCATTCATTGATGTGCACATATATTCCAAGAGAAGAAAAACTATTAATTATGTACTTTTATAGAATGGAGCTATTAAAGTGCTGCAGTTCATTCAGAATAACTAATGTATATCTCTAAAAGAATATTTTATATCTACAATAACATGATTAATGCAAGTATAATGAATACCAGGTTAATTAATAATATCTGGCAATTTATATCAAATTGTTATCAGTCACATTTTAATGATGCATTAATTATAATTAAATAATTACAAAAATTATTGAAGGGCATATGACACACTTTTACATCAATTTATTTCATTAGGAGCCACAGTAGTCAAGTAAAGCAGACAATTAATAATGAACATTGAGTTTTTAAATGTTTAACAAACCTTTTATTATTGTAGATCCAATTTTTATGATATGTTCAGGTTTCAGAGGAGGAATTATTTTCATCCCAGTGGGATAATTTAACCAGCATATACTTAATGTATAATGTGAGACGATCACTGAAAAGTGAACATTGATTTCAGAATTCAGCCCAACATTTCTAATATTTTTCCTAAATCTGAATTAAGTTATACATTAGAGAACCATAGATTAAAAACTCAAAGCAACTTAAAAACATAGACTAAACAATGAAGTCATTATATATGCGATTTCGATTGTTGGAAAATGTCCTGAGAAAAGAGACGAAAGGAAGAAAAATATTTTTCTTTATGTTCAAAGGAGAAATAAAGCCTCTCATTTATTTGCTTGTTTGTTTGAGACAGGGTCTAGCTCTGTCACCCAGGCTGGAGTGCGGTGGCGAGATCATAGCTCACTGCAGCCTCAAACTCCCTGGCTAAAATGATCCTCCCACCTCAGTGCCCCGAGTAGCTGGGACCACAGTTGTGCACCACCACACCTGGCTGATTTTTTTACTTTTAGTAGAGAAGAGGTCTCACTGTGTTGCCCAGGCTGATCTTGAACTCCTGGGCTCAAACTCTCCTCCCACCTCGGCCTTCCAGAGTGCTGGAATTACAGGTGTGAGTTACTTCTCCTGGCCCTGACTTTATTTCCACGAAATATGAAATTGTCCCACACCTCCAGTGTGTAATAGGCAATTTTGTGTGTCACCTTTCAGTTTCCACTGTCCTCTCAAACAACCCAGGTCCGTGCTTAGTTTCATAAGCCGTTCTAATTGTCAATCTCCGCTGAAACCAGAGCCCCACTCTACCCCTCCACCGAGGTCCCTGCCTGTAAGTATGTAAAGGGACTGGGAAAATAAAGAGAGCTACGTGAGCCAAAGTTAAATACCACTTTACATGGATTTGTCTCTTTTAACCCGTTGCTTTTAAATTGTGTAATATCTGGTATAGTGGGATAGCTTCTGGTTTTGTTTCAGCATTTAGAGTCTTTCTCTTTTTAAGAAGACCACAATGTCAGAACAAATTTGACATTTGAGAAAAATTAAAATAACAGTAAAAGCTGCTAATATTTATTAAAAGCTTGCTATCTGCCAGGGACATACCTATTAAGTGCCCAGGGTCACTCACCCAAACAGGGACAGAGCTGGGATATGAATCCATGTACTTCAAGGTCTTTGTTTTAAATCTAAGAACAAAAAGTTCTCAGATTCTATTAAGTGCTAAGAGACCTCATAATTCTTGCCTCTTTTTTCAAGAATATTTATTTCTTAATAATAATGCAGATAAGTTGCCTGTGAATTAAGTATTGACAACACAACTTCACTTTTCTTACTCAGAAACAGAAATTCCAGAGTCATTAAATAATTTTCAAACCTGCAACATTTCTGAATAATCATTGCTTTATGTAGGGCTGAGCACATGGTCACAGAAAACAACACTTGTAGGAACACAGAGAACTCTGAAAGGAAGGTCTCATATCTTTGGAAATAGAAACCTGACCTCTGGAGCTGAAAAACACGCCATATTTTGGGAAGGAAAAAAGTGAGTAAAGATGAAAATTTTTGAAAACATTGATTGGAATATAATATCTTTAAATTTGAAGGAATCTATGCCATTGAGAAGCTCATAAATTATAAGGAAAATAGTATGGTATAATGGAAATAGCTCAAAAACCATTGTCAACAACTCTTAAGTTAAATCTCAGCTCCTCCACTCTCTGCTTTCCTGAATTGGAATAAAATAATTAATTTCTTAATTAATCTTCAGTTTCCTCATCTGAAAAATATGGACAGCTATACATATATATATACATATACATATACATATACATATACATATACATCATATACATGTGTAGCTGATAGGTAGTACCTGATAGGTAGTTTTTTATACTCAATCCTATATCTATATATACATATATATACACACACACACACATATTTATATATATAATTCTTTTTCTCCAGAGAACCCTGAAAATACAAATGGTTTTTCCGTATTATCATCTCTTCCCATTTTTTTTTCTTTTTCAGTAAGTAAACGTCAACTGTCTGAAGACGTAATAAAATGAAATTAGTGGGACTCCCTACTGTCCACTGACCTCTTCTAAGACTGCTGTTACTTATACTGAGCTGATTGTTTTCTAGGGATTCTTCTAACTGCTTTACTTGTACTTATTTATGTAATTTTGCAATGGCCTTACCTAGCCTTTCATGCTAGGTACTAGTATTACTCTCCCAGTGTTAACATTGTAGTCCTCAATGTATTATCAGCTGTTATACTACCAGAGTTGTATGCAAAGAAGGAATAAAGCCTGTTTTTGCCTTTTATTTTTTAATCACCTGTGATTTTTCTACTTGGATTCTAATGTTTTTCCTAATTTTTGCTTTCTTGGCCTGCTCTTTCCAGCCTGAGAGGAAAGCTACTAATTATTTTCTGCTCTTTGCCTACACTATGTGGGATTCTCATGGAATCAATCTTTTTCTCATGTTAATGTGATCTGCACACCTATATGTACTGAATTTGTGACATACAATTTCCTTAATTAATTCAACAAGTATTCGATGAAAACCGAGCCAGGCATTCTGCTTTAAGCAGGGTAAGCAAATCATAGAATGGTGTATAAACCTTTGCCCAGTGGATTCTAGCGTGGTGGTGAAAATAGACATTAGTCAAATGATCACAAAATAATCGTTTTGTCTAAGATGTGCAGCAGAAAAACTGTAGGATGTCCATATTAGTGGACTGACCCTGTGTAGGAACCTGTTTAACATTGGAATCAGTGGACTGGGAGGGGCTGACCCACCCTCAATCTGGGTGGGCACCATCCAATCAGCGTAGCTAGCATAAAGCAGGCAGAAGCTGTAAACAGCAGACTGGCTGAGTCTTCCAGCCTTCATCTTTCTCTCATGCTGGATGCTTCCTGTCCTCGCACGTCAGACTCCAGGTTTTTCAGCTTTTGGACTTTTGGACTTACACCATTGATTTGCCGGGGGCTCTAGGGCCTTTGGCCAGAGACTGAAGGCCACACTGTTGGCTTCCCTGCTTTTGAGGTTTTGGGACTCATACTGGCTTCCTTGCTCTCAGCTTGCAGATGGCCTGTGTGGGACTTTACCTTGTGATCTCTTGAGTCAATATTCCTTAATAAACTCTCCTTCACATGTACATATATCCGATAAGTTCTGTCCCCTTGGAGAACCCTGGCTAATACAGTGCTAATTAGAATTGAGAAATGACCTTTGCATTCATCAATATGAAGGTCGACACTGATTTTAGTCTGTTTTTTCAAAGAGAAATGGTGACAGAAGGCAATGGTAGAGTTTTGAACAGAGAGTGCTATGTAATGAGACTGCTGGTATGATTATTTTTCCTTTACTGAAGCATATATTTAAATCTAAGCAAATATACATATATTTGCTTATATTTAATCATATATTAAGTATAAGTATATATACTTAATATATGCTTAAATATATGTAAGTATATAAATAAGTATATATGCTTATATTTAAATATAAGCTAATATATGTGTATTTGCTTAGACTTAAATATATGCTTAAGTAAAGGAAAAGTAATCATACCAGCAGTCCAAGGAATATTGGAAGGTAGCTTAAGGGAAACTTAAATGTCCAGAGCAACATTCCCTAAAATGTGTCCCACAGAATGTTAGTGGAGATTATTAGGGGATAAAGGGGTTCAGTCAGTAACCAAAAACGTTTGGAAAACATGGGGTTAAAAATAGTTAAACATATTTCTTTTTTTTTTTTTTTTTTTTTTTTTTTTTTTTTTTTTAGGCAGAGTCTCGCTCTGTTACCCAGGCTGGAGTGTACAGGATTTCTGCAGTGTTGACCTTCTAGGCTCAAGTTGTCCTCCCAGTTCAGTCTGCCGAGTAGCTGGTACTACACATGAGGGCCACCAGGCTGGGTAATATTTTTATCTTTTTGTAGCAGTGGGGTTTCACCATGTTGCCCAGTCTGTTCTCAAACTCCTGGGTTCCAGTGATCTCCTGCTTCAAGTCTCCCAAAGTGCTGGGATTACAGGTGTCAGCCACTGCATCCAGCCTTAAATATATTTCTTTACTCAGCTCCTCTCAACTTCTCATAGACAAATGCAATTTTTAATATTTAACGGAGGAATAGAGTATATAGAGTCTCCTAATTGTTTTACCTAGATTTAAAAGACCATTATTTTATTTTTGTGGGTTGCTATTTAATTATTAGACTGTATTTTTAGGGCAGTTTTGGTTTACAAAATAACTGAGCATAAAGTACAGAGTTTACATATAATCTCCTACCCAGTTTTGCCTATTATCAATGCTTTGCATTAGTGTGGTACATTTATTACAATAGATGAAGCATTATTGGTGTAATAGTTTTAACTAAAGTCCATAGTTTACATAAACATTCACATTCTGTGCTATACAATCCTATGGGTTTTGACAAGTGACCAATATTACGTATTCACCATCACAGTCTGCGGAATACTTGTACTGAGTTAAACATCCCTTTTCCCCACATCTACTCATCCTTTCCTCTCTCCTCCCAATCCCTGGTAACAACTGATATTTTCCACTGATATTTTACTGTCTCTGTACATTTGCCTTTTCTGGAATTCTGGAATGTCTTATAGTGGAATTATACAGCGTGTATCATTTTCACAATTAACACTTTCACTTAGCAAATATCCATTTAGGATTTCCCCCATGTATTTTTTGGCTTGACAGCTTATTTTGTTTTATCTTGAAATAATATTCCATCGCATCAATATACCTCAATTTGTTTATTCATTCTCCTGTTGAAGGATATGTTGGTTGCTTCCAATTTTTGGCTATCAAGAATAAAGCTACTCTAAACATTGATGTGTAGGTTTTTGTGTGGATTTATGGTTTTAGTTTATTTGGGTAAATACCTACGAGAACAACTGCTAGATCATATGGTAAGACTAAGTTTAGCTTTGTAAGAAACTACCAGATTGTCTTCCCAAGTTATCCATAGGATTTTGCATTCCCACCAGCAACGAATGAGAGTCTTTGTTGCTCTACATTGTCATTAACACTTGGTATAATCAGTGTTTGGAATTTTAGCCATTCTGATAATTGGCATGTAATGGTATCTCATTGTTTTAACTTGCAAATACTTAATGACATATGATGCTGACATTTTTTCATATGTTTATTTCTATCTATATATTTTCTTTGGTGAGGTGTTCATTCAGATGTTTGCCCACCTTTTAACTGGGTTGTTCTTTTCTTATTATTGAGTTTTAAGAGTTCTTTGTATGTTTTGGATTCAAGTCCTTGGTAACATATGTGTTTGGAAATATTTTCTCCCAGTATGTAACTTGTTTTTGCATTGTATTAACTGTTGAGGTTTTAAAATAATTAAAAACAATTATAAAATTTTAATTCCCCATATTTATTTATTTTTACTCTGTACTAGCTGTAAACTCATGCACATTTCACTTCAATTCAGAATTAATAGGCTCCTTTAAAATGACATATACTTAGTGCTTTGCACTTTTGCTTTCACCAGATAGGGAACTAGAAGGGTGAATGACTTTGCTCTTTCAGGCTATGATACTAGTGGCTGCTCTATATTGCCTGGATCATTACAGATTACATATCGGAATAAATTGCATATTCTTTTATTTAATCTTTAATTTAATCTTCACAATGACCCTAAAATTAGAGATTATTATCTAGATTTGCAGAAATATAAAATGAATTGTGAAAATTTAAATAATTTGCCCAGAAAAAAAATTTTAGGAATGGGCATGCCTCAGCTTTTAGCTAATCTCTATGTGCCTTCAAAACCCATTTTCTTTCTTTTTTCTCTCTCTCTCTCTTATTCTGTTTTGTTTTCTTTTTTTTTTCTGCATTACACACATGCACAGAAAAAGAGTGGAGTCAATGCAAGACAGATTCCTTAAAAGTGGCCAGGTGCATGACTCCCCCAGAAATTACATTTATATGCAAATAAGAGTGAAGAAAATTGTTATACCATTGCCTAAATCAATTGCTCTCAAAATGGAGTCCTCAAACCACCACGGCAGCATTACCTACAAACTTGTTAAAAATTTAATTTTTTACTGTTTTTTTCTGATTGTGTGTGTGTGTGTGAGAAACACTAAGATGTACTCTCTTGGCATATTTTAAGTAAACATTATTGCTAACCAGAGTTACCATTACATCTCTAGAATTTATTCCTTATTGTTAACCACAGTTACATTAAATCTCTTGAATTTATCCATATTATAACCGAAAGTTTGCACCCTTTAACTCTTTACCTATTCCTCCCACCTCTATTACCTGGCAATCACCATTCTAATCTCTGTTTCTATGAGTTCAACCTTTTTAAGATTCAAAATGAAAGTGATATAATTCACTATCTTTCTGTGTCCCCTGGCTTATTTGACTTAGCATAATGTACTGTACCAGGATGATTCCAACAATAAATTTTTCCTGAAATTAATTTGAGAACTATTTTTGAAGGAAAGTACAATGTGATTGGTTGATATAGAAGTCGTTGTCAGCAGTCATCAGCTCCAATAATAAAAGTAAATCCTTGTTTACATATCTAATGCCCTAACTTACTTGAACCTTTGTTTCCTCCTATTGTCTAGAGAATATAATAATTAAATAGATAGTACATGGAAAGTGGTGGCACATTCTTTCATCATTGTAAGAATTTCATAAATTATGGATATTCCTGCTACTACTAACACCATTATCATCATTCTTTCTTTAATTTTAATTTCAATTATTAGATTTTGTTACTTGCAGAATGTGAGATATTGAGCAAATCAGGTACCTTCTGGTTTACCTCTGGTTTCTTAGGAATAAAATTGGAATTACGATAAATATATTTTTCACAAATTCTCTTATTATTTCCAATAGATAATTCATGTCCTTTCCTTCAAAATAGTTCTCAAATGAATATCAGTAAAATTCATTGTAGAAATCATCCTGGTACAGTACATTATGCTAAGAGAAATAAGCTAAGTGACACAGAAAGATATTCCCTTTTATCACTTTTATGCGGAATCTATTTTTACCTATTTGGTAAGTTACTTAGTGCAATGGCAGACACAAGGTCTGTGCTCAGTAAAGGTAGTTTATCTCCTCTCTCTTCCTTGAAGGGTATTTACCTTAAGCTTCTGACCATCTGCGAGGTGTGTATATGATCTGATTACTGATACTGAGGAGTTCACTTCTCCTCTCCCTGGTTTCTGGAACATAATATATTTCGTTGACATTTCAAGGTGGTAAATGATCTCTGTTCAGATAAGATAAAATATATTTGTTGATTTTACACAGGGACCAGGATAGATTCTTGGATTAAAAAAAAAATACAAAAAAATTTGCACCCCATTTGTGTAACCTGTAAAAGACCACATTCTAGCAGATGATGTCTGTACCTAATTTGGTAGACAACAAAAGGAAGGAAACAAAAATTATTTAACAGAATAAAGGTATTAATGGAAAGAAAAAGACTTACTAACATAAGATAGAACATATTCCTGCACTTCTAAGATGTAGTTTACAGACAGAAATGAAAATCTCTTCTGCAAATAACTCTGTTTATGCTGTTCATAAGTAACAATTTGTTCACTCAGATCTTCCTGGTTTCAGTCTGACCCCGCAGTTTGCAGACTTTAATCA
The DNA here is from genome assembly GCF_001698545.2 of Rhinopithecus bieti. Classification (NCBI taxonomy): domain Eukaryota; kingdom Metazoa; phylum Chordata; class Mammalia; order Primates; family Cercopithecidae; genus Rhinopithecus; species Rhinopithecus bieti. Next base: position 1,743,401 of record NW_016808939.1, on the reverse strand, counting down.
TTTTCAGAGTTTGGTGATAGGGTCTAAGTTAAAGTGTTCTCTCTAGATTCCAGGATGATTTTCATCTTTTTAAATTTAAACTTATTTCTTTCTCTTCTCTTTCCCATACCGTTTTGCACAGTATGCTAAAACGCAAGGTCACTTTTAGTCTCAGTTTCATTATCTGTCCTCATCTCTCAAGGATCAAAAGTGTAAAAGAAAGATAAGTGAGAAACAAGACGAAATTGAACTCTTTGGTCTGTGTAAGATAAGGGGAAAAAAGAAAAAAACATCTATTGGTTAAAAGAGATAGACTAAAGATTTTTTAGATAAAACTATGAGTCAAATTTTATATATATATATACAGAGAGAGAGAGAGAGAGAGAGAGAGAGAGAGAGACTATGCTTCTAAGCATTAGCCAGTAAGTGTTGTGTACCTGTCCTCCAGTTTGAACAATTTAATCAATTCATTCATGTAAGTAACAGGAACCTGTTGTGTGCCAGCGTCTGAACCCACATAATTTTACTTCAGAGCTCGTTCTATTAACCACATTGTTTACTGCCTTTCATGATGTATGCAGGTGTCTCCAGCATGTATGTGAGCTCCTGTTGGACAGCTGACATTTTACTAATTTCTATACACATTATCAGGTGCCAAATGGCACTTTGTTCATAAAAAGTAACCTACAGTGTCTAATTAAACTTGAAGGAGATTTTCTCTTTTGTCCACCATTTAGTTTATTACGCTGAATAATTCAAGCCCTAAAATGGGTATTTGATCTCAGCTTTTTCCTGATTATTTAACATTACATGTAAGTAGAACATTCCAATTAGTTTCCTCCCTTTAGTTAAGTGGAGTCAGCCTTTACAAATATCATATCTGATAATTTAGTTGCCTTAGATTAGGAAATCTTTGTGCTTATATGTCAAAATATTTTGGATCCCGTAAGACTAAATAATTTGTTTATCATTAATTTATAAGTGTCTGATAAGGATTCAAAGGGGATAAATTAATGTAAATTTACAGTAGAAAGCCTCAACAATATACATTGTAAGACATTATTACTACTTTAAAAAGTAATAGCTAATCACTCAAATAGTAATACAATCTTCAAAAATACTTTTTTTTTTGCACAGTATTTTGTAGATAACTGCTCACGGGTTTTCCTACACAGCAGGTAACACAAAATTTTCTCTTTCTCTTCTTACTACCCAGAAAATAGAGCTTTATATTTTCTGCTACCAGGGGTGCTCAAGGATCACATTTTTACATATACTTTATTGGTGCTCAAATGCAGAGCTTTAATTGAATTGAACAGTGACCTAGTACATGCTTCAATCTGTCTAAAAGCAGAACCAAAATATAAAATTCATGTTGTCTCTTAAATTCACTCTTCTACTCTGCTTATTTCCCACAGGATCAGCCCCCTCAAAGCTAGTGCCCTCCTCATTGTCTGTCATTCAGCTTTCCTCTGCTGCTTTTTTTTTTTTTTTTTTGAGACGGAGTCTCGCTCTGTCACCCAGGCTGCAGTGCAGTGGCCAGATCTCAGCTCACTGCAAGCTCCGCCTCCCGGGTTCACGCCATTCTCCTGCCTCAGCCTCCCGAGTAGCTGGGACTACAGGCGCCGCCACCTCGCCCGGCTAGTTTTTTGTATTTTAGTAGAGACGGGGTTTCACCGTGTTAGCCAGGATGGTCTCGATCTCCTGACCTCGTGATCCGCCCGTCTCGGCCTCCCAAAGTGCTGGTATTACAGGCTTGAACCACCGCGCCCGGCCCTCTGCTGCTTTAAAGCTAGAATCAGTAAGCTGTTGTATTAGAGGAATCGTGGCTGTGCAGTGTATTTGCTTGTGCGCCAGGGTTAAATATTGCCTGGCTGTCAAATATGTTCCATAACCTTCACTATGTTTGCTCCTCAGGCTTTTAAAATTGCCAAAGATAATCAACTTCAGAATGAATTTTCAATGTCCACACAATAATGATTGATCTCCAAGACAATTTATTGTTATTACTGATTTGCTGAGTAAGATTATGGCCCATAGTCATGGCTGAGGTAATTAACCTCAGACAAACACCAATTCTTATGAGTTGAGTAAAAACATCTCTGTGAGGATTTCAATGTGATGTTTTAAAGTTTATTTCGGGGTGTGAGGGTGGCTGTTGGCAGTATGTGCTACAGTCTTTTCCTCAACCATTCTCTTGCTGCTTCAGAGAGTATTTTAAAAACAGTAAAATTGGCCGGGCGCAGTGGCTCACGCCTGTAATCCCAGCACTTTGTGAGGCCAAGGCGGGTGGATCACTTGAGGCCAAGAGTTTGAGGCCAGCCTGGTCAACACGGTGAAACCCTGTCTCTACCAAACATACAAAAAATTAGCTGGGGGTGGTGGCGGGCGCCTGTAATCCCGGGTACTTGGGAGGGTGAGGCAGGAGAATCACTTGAACCCAGGAGGCGGAGGTTGCAATGAGCCAAGATCACTCCATTGCACTCCAGCTTGAGCAACAAGAGCAAAACTCCATCTCAAACAAACAAATAAACACAATAAAATCACCCAACATTAGAGAAATTATATTTTTTGTCTTAAATTTTCTTAAAAGTTCATATGAAAATTAATGAGAAATCCTGAATATAATTTTTAAAATAAAAATGTTTAATGGATGGTAAATACTAGTCATCTGATCATATCCTTCCTGTGTGATTTCAATTCTTGCTTTAATTTCAGCTGTAGTTCAAAAACCAATGTTTCAAAATTTCATCCTCGCTTTGTGTAACCAGATTACTTCCTCAATTAATCAAGAATTCCAAGATGGAGAGTAAGAGAGCAATCCTAGGGTGGCTAGTTTTTGGTGGTCTGGGAAAAAGTTTATTATGAAGTTCTGCTCGATGTTCACCCATCAGTTATTGTCCTAATAATTTCTTATAATTATAATTTTGTATTTATGTCTATAAAATATGTGACTTCTTCTAAAATGTTTTCTATCATCCAACTGAGTTTTCTAGATACTGTTCTAATTACCTTCTTCCCTTCAATATGAAACTTATCAAAAAGATGGTCCAGTACTTTGTATTACTTTTTATCTTTCATTCACACCTGATATGTTGTTGCTTTTCTTTCCTTTTTTTTAAAAAAAAACTTTCACCATTCTCTCAAACTATTTTTGTGAAGATTGAAAATATTTTCCTAGTCCTTAGATCCTTTGATCAGTCTTAATTTTTTTCAAACTTCTTCACTTTGCCTACTAGTCTCTCTTCGTTTAAAGTTTTCTGCCCCTTGCCATTGTTGAAATGACCCCATATTTGATCCCTGCTTACAAAGATTTTTCCTGTATCCTCTGCTTTCTGTTCTTCTCTGACCCTATATAGAGGCATTCTGTAAGTGCTGTTGTCTTCCTTCCCTTTGCTTACCCTCTCTTTGACTTTCTTTTGCCTTTTCTTCTTCTCTGTCACTTGGGAAAATCTCACCCTTTATTCAGGACTTGACCTGTCACCTCTTTGTAGATGTTTTCTCATTCCATGCCTTCAGCTATAAATTCTTATTTCCAGTTCCTCATTTATTAAGGCCTGCTGACTATTTCATCCTGGAGAATTTACTAGTAGTTTTTATTTAAAAACTTGTATTTATTACCTTTACCATAAAACAAGTTTTTCCCTTGTATCTATTTTTTAAGAACATATTGTAAAGGGATGGAAAAAGATATTCCATGCCAATGGAAATCAAAAAAGAGCAGGAGGAGCTATACTTATGGCAGACAAAATAGATATTGAGACAAAAAGTATGAAAAGAGACAAAGAAAGTTATTATATAATAATAAAGGAGTCAGTTCAGCAACTAGCCTTAACAATTGTAAACAATATGGACCCAACACTGGAGTACCCAGATACATGAAGCGAATGTTATTAAAGCTAAAGAGAGATATAGACTCCAATACAGTATTAGATGGAGACTTCAACACCAATGGACAGCAATGGACAGATCACTCAGACAGAAATTCAATCAACGAGCCTCAGACTTAATCTGTACTATAGACCAAATGGACCTAATAGCTATTTCCAGAACATTTCATTCAACAACTGCAGAATGCTCACTTTTCTACTCAGCACATGGATCATTCTCAAAGATAAACCATATGTTACTGCATAAAACAAGTTTTAAAATATTCAAAAAATTTAAAATAATGTCAAGCATCTTCTCTGACCATAAAGGAATACAACTAAAAATCAACAAGAGGAATTTTGGAAATTATAAAAACACATGGAAATTAAACAATACACTTCTGAATGACCAATGGATCAATGAAAAAATTAAGAAGAAAATTGCAACAGTTCTTGAAACAAATGATAAGGGAAAACAACATACCAACACCTATGAGATACAGAGAAAGCAGTACTGAGAGGCAAATTTACGGCTATAAGTGCCTACATCAAAAGAGAAGGAAAACTTCAGATAAATGACCTAACAATACATCTTAAAGAGCTAGATAAAAGAGCAAACCAAACTCAAAGTAAGTAGAAAAAAAGGAATAATAAAGATCACAGCAGAAATAAATGAAATTGAAATAAAGGAAACAATACAAAAGATCAATGAAAAAAGTTGGTTGTTTGAACCATAAACAGAATTGGCAAACTTTTAGCCATATTAACTAGGAAAAAGGAGAGTAGACTCAAATTTTCAGAGATGAAAAGAAACATAAAATATCGCTGAAATTAAAAGAACATTAAAGGCTAGTATGAGCTACTATGTGCCCTTAAATTGAAAAATCTAGAAGAAATGGATTAACTCCTAGGCACAAATTCTAGGTGTATAGAAATGGATAGATAAAAGTCATAGTAAAAAGTCACCCACCAGGAAAAAACCTGAAACCTGAGGCTTTGCTACTGAATTTTAGCAAACTTTTAGAGAGGAATTAACAGCAATCCTCTTCAAACTATTCTGAAAAATAAAGGCAGAGGGAATACGTTCTAGCTGATTTATGAGGCCAACATTACTCTGATAACAAAACCAGACAAAGACACCTTCAAGAAAAGAAAACTACAGGCCAATATCTGTGATACATATTGATGCAAAAATAACAAACTGAATTCAATAGCATGTTAAAAAGATCATTTATCCCAGGAATGCAAGGATGATTCAACATACACAAATCAATATGATACAGTATATCAATAGAATAAAAGACAAAAATCATATGATCATTTCAATTGATACTAAAATAGCATTTGACAAAATTTAATGTCCCTTCACAATAAAAGCTCTAAAAAAACTGGGTATAGAAGGAATATACCTCAACATAATAAAAACCATATATACCAGACACACAGTTAATATAATACTGAATGGGGAAAAACTGAACTCCTTTCCTTTAAGATCTGTAACATGAAAAGGGTGCCCACTTTCACCGCTGTTATTCAGCATAGTACTGGAAGTACTAGCTAGAGCAATCAGATTAAAGAAAGAAATAAAGAGCCTCCAAATTGGAAAGAAAGAAGTCAAAATATCCTTGATTGCAGATGATGTGATCTTATATTTGGAAAAATCTAAAGACTCCACCAAAAAAAAAATATTAGAAATGATAAACAAATTCAGTATAGTTACAGGACACAAACTCAGTAATCAGACATCATTAGCATTTCCATATACCAAAATGACCAATCTCAAAAGAAATCAAGAAAGTAATCTCATTAAGAATAGCAAGACATAAAATTAAATACCTAGAAATTAACAAAAGGAGTTAAATACCTGTACAATAAAAACTATTAAAATTGATGAAATAAATTGAACAGGACACAATTTTTTTTCCAAAAAAAGAAAAAATATTTTGTTTTCATGGATTGAAATAATCAATATTGATAAAATGTCCATACTACCCAACACAATCTATGTACTCAATGCAATCCCTATCAAAATACCAATGACATTCTTCACAGAAATGGAAAAAGCAAGCATAAAATTTATATGGAACCACAAAAGACCCAGAAGAGCCAAAGCTAACAAGACCAAAAAGAATGAAACATCACCTGACTTCAAATTATACTACAGAGCAATCATAAGCAAAATAGCACTGTTACGGCATAAAAACAGACACATCGATCAAGGAAACAGCATAGAAAACCCAGATACAAACCCATACTTCTACAGTAAACTCACTTTTGACAAAGTTATCAAGAATATACACTGGGGAAGAGGCATCCTCTTTAAGAAATGGCGTTGGGAAAACTGGATATCAATATGCAGAAAAATTATGTTTTTATCTCTCTCTATTTCCAAAATGTCAAACCAAATTGTACTGAAAATTTAAATCTCAGACCTCAATCTATGAAAGTATGACAAGAAAACATTGTGGAAACTCTCTGGGACACTGGACTGGGCAAATATTTTTTGAGTAACATACTACAGTCACAGGCAACCAAGGCAAAATGGGATCACATCATGTTAAACAGCTGCACAGCAAAGTAAACAACCAACGAAGTGAAGCGACAACCCACAGAAGAGGAAAAATATTTGCGAACTGTTCATCTGACAAGGGATTAATAACCAGAATATATAAGGAGCTCAAACAACTCTACAGGAGAAAATCCAATAATCCAATTAAAAATGAACTAAAGATATGAAGAGACATTTCTCAAAACAATACATACAAATGGCAAACAGGTATATGAAAGTTTCTCAACATCATTGATCACTAGAAAAGTGCAAATCAAAACTACAATAAGCTATTACCTCACCCCAGTTAAAATGATCTTTATTCAAAAGACAGACAATAACAAATTCTAGCAAAGATGTGTAGAAAAGGGAATCTTCGTTCACTGTTGGTGACAATGTATATCGTACAATCACCATGGAAAACAGTTTGGAGATTCCTCAAAAAACTAAAAATATTGCTACCATATGATCCAGCAGTCCCACTGCTAGGTATATACCCAAAGAAAGGAAATTAGTATGATGAGGAGGTGTCTGCACTCCCAGTCTCCCATGAGTTCTTGAATAAATTACAGCTTTTTGTGCTGGGTCTTCTCATTTATAAAATAAGAAAATTATTAGTTGTCTGCTAAATGTAATTTTTATATATA
>NW_016808939.1:1694957-1732865 GCF_001698545.2 Rhinopithecus bieti | reverse complement strand
TTATTATATATATAAATTTATTTTATATATATTTGATTTCTTTCTTACCTAAAATCCTAAGTTCTTTTACTAGAGTTAGCACAGAAAATTTCTAAAATATCCAATTAGGAAAAGCAAAGAAAAGTTTGCAAGCCCAGAAGACAGTGGGTAGATAGGTAACTCTTCCAGCCATGTAGCTTATTCTCAACTACTCAGCAAACTATGAAGTCTACAGTTCATAATTTGTGTGGATGTGGGGAAAGGGTCCAAATAAAGGTTCAATTCACATATCCCAATTAGGGGAAAATGGAAACTATTCCTTTAAGTTATATAATTCAATAGTGTTGCTTTTTAAATTATCTAGTTAAAAGTCTTAACAGAAATTTACATTCCAATTGAAGAGCTAATGATAATCTATTGACATTGGATAAATACAATATTGCCAAAGTTTCAGAAAAATGCTTTTATAATTCTCAGCAGGCAAAGTGTTGCATCCCATACTAATATTCAGCTAACTACTAGTATCTTATTTTGTATTTTCAGGTTTTTGTTGTTGTCCTCATTGTGCATTCATAGTCTTTGTTTAAATACTTCACCTTTCCAGTTGTATGATCAAAAGACCATCTCATACATAAGCTGTAATATCTCTTTTCTCTCTCTCTTGATTTTATTGTATTGCTTTGGTAGTATTTAAAAATTCAGAAACTGTTAGGCATGATGGCTTCATGCCTGTGAGCACTTTGGGAGGCTGAGGCAGAAGAATGGCTTGAGCTCAGGAGTTCAAGACTAGCCTAGACGACATGGTGAAACCCTGTCTCTACAAAAACTACAAAAAAACTAGCCAGGTGTGGTGGCTCATGCCTGCAATCTCAGCTACTCTGGAGGCTGAGGTAGGAGGATTGCTTGATCCCAGGAGGTTGAGGCTACAGTGAGCCAAGATCATGGCACTGCACTCAAGCCTTGCTGACAGAGTGAGACCGTACCTCAAAACAAATAAAAAATTATCTTAAAATGTGAATTTATACAGGTAAATATCTTATACACACATATACAATCCACACAATATCTTTATTTTACAATTTTTCTGTGGGAAAGTCTTATAAGTAATAGTTTACTTTCAAGCTTGCTACCCTGATTTAAGGTGGTCTTTCTTAAGAAAAAATAATGTCCAATTTTCAAAATTATATTTGAAAAATCTATCTTTACATGAATTGAGTCTGCATAATACTGAGAGTGCAGTGGTGAAAAAGAAGACAGATAGTGTTATACAATTAGTAAAAGAAGCTCCAAGGTGCTGAGTTATATCACAAGGTCTTCTAACAAGCTCTATGATTTTGAGCAAATTATTGAAGATTTCTGAGTCTCAGGCATTTTAATTGCAAACTTAGAAAGATACAAGCTGAATGCAATTAATAGGACGATGCATGAAAGTTCTGATAATAACTCTGAACTATTATTGTGGGACTATTCATCATGTGATTTCTACAGGAAATGAATACTATAAAATTAACCTGGAGAATCTTAGGTTTTCACAACAGAAAAATTGCATTTATGCTGATCAATATCAGTATGTAATAATATATTATGACTTTTTCTTTCTTGTAAATATCATCACTATTATAAATGCATTTGCTAGGAAATCCACAAATTCAGGGCACCTTCCTTTCTGGTTAGAGAAGTAATCACCACATTCTTATTTGTCAGCAATTAAAAACCACTACAGAAATTCATTTCTATGGTGTTTATACATCAACTTCTTAACTTTAAGCTTCTTCTCTAACATTCCTTCTTCAGTGTTCTACTTATTGCAATTCCAGATGGCATGCTCAATGCTTAATGTAATGTTTTCCATTTGAAAATTGTCATTGGCATAACACAGCTCTAGTGCCATCTACCTTATATGACAAATTTGAACTAAACAGCTTTATTGAAGTCTCACTTATCCCTGAAAAGAATATCATTTATTCTTTTTCTTCAGGTGCACTTTAAAATGCCAAAGGTGGAATATATTTCTGCTAGTTCAGTAAATTATGTAAATGAATTGAAACTTATACTAAAATGTTATAGACAAAAAACAGTTAATAAATGGAATGAAAACACACACCTTATTTATGAAGATTAACAAATATATTGCCATTTTAATAATTTCCCTCTTTGCACATTCCTTTAGTGAGTATGGTGTGTTTATGTGTAGGGATGTCCGTGTCATCCAGCAAACAGGGAGCTACTTTTCACGTATGGAAGAAGTTTAACTGTTTGAACTTTGTTCTTTCATTCTTATAGATAGAGCAAAGGTCCTTTACTGCCATCACCTAGAATAAACAAAATCAACAAAGGAAAACTAAAAGAACAGTGTTATATTTAAATTCCAAATGTGTTCATTCACTAAACACTTGTTAAAAAAACCTAAATGCTCTGTCTTAGCCCATGCAATACAGAGAGCTATAAAAAGAAAAAGAGAGAGAATATAGTCCCTGGCTATAAGAATATATGGTTTCAAATACATAATACATAAGCTATCATGTAGCTTATAGACATATCTCATAATGCACGTGAAACTTTTTTTTTTTGAGACAGAGTCTCGCGCTGTCGCCGGGCTGGAGTGCAGTGGCCGGATCTCAGCTCACTGCAAGCTCCGCCTCCCGGGTTCACGCCATTCTCCTGCCTCAGCCTCCTGCGGAGCTGGGACTACAGGCGCCCGCCACCTCGCCCGGCTAGCTTTTTTTTTGTATTTTTTTAGTAGAGACGGGGTTTCACCGTGTTAGCCAGGATGGTCTCAATCTCCTGACCTCGTGATCCACCCGTCTCGGCCTCCCAAAGTGCTGGGATTACAGGCTTGAGCCACCGCGCCCGGCCACGCACGTGAAACTTTAACTGTAGAAGCATCGGTCCTCTTTCTCTTGGCTAATTTAATAAGATTATTTCCCAATAATTCTAACTACACATGGAAATGGAGATGGAAGGAGCAGGAAGCAAGCAGAATAATTGTATTACATGAAAGAATTACTGTCTAGTGCTGACCTAAGGTCCGCAGTTAACACTATTTACCAATTGACCAAAAAATTATAATTGTAAAAGACTCATACTTAAATACTATACAAATATAGGATAAAGTATTAGTTTATTGGGAAGAGAAAGCACCAATGCAAAGATAACAACTTATGGAATATTTTAAATTTTTAAAACAATTTTGTGAGTACATAGTAAGTGTATATATTTATGAGATATGTGGGATACTTTGATAAAGGCATGCAACGTTTAATAATCACTTCTGGGTAAACAAGCATCCATCAACTCACACATTTGTTGTTTGTGTTATGAACATTCCAATTACATTCTTTTAGTTATTTTTAAATGTACAGTTACATTGACTATAGTCATTCTGTTGTGCTTTCAGAGAGTGGATCTCCATGAGTCCAGTTGTTTTAAGTTTTATCTCCTGCAAATACATGAGAATTTGTGAAATTTATCTTTCTGTGTCTGGCTTATTTCACTTAACATAGCAACCTCCAGCTTCATCCATGTTGTTACAAATGGCAGGATCTTATTCATTTTTATGGCTGAATAGTACTCCATATGTGTATGTGCCACATTTTCCTTATCCATTCATCTGTTGATGGACACTGAGGTTGCTTCCAGTCTTAGCTATCGTGAATAGTGTTGCAATAGGGATATGCCAAGCATTTGGTGATAATATTGTGGTATTTTAAAGTTATTTAAACTAGTCCTATCATAAGTTATAATTTCTAGTAAATGTTACGACGTTTTTTGTTTGTGTTATTTGTTCAAAGTCATGACTTTTTAAATGCCTAAAAGCGTACAAAAATTTCCTCTCATGTAGTTTAATGCGTAGGCTTAGCATATACGTTGAGAACACAGAAACTACAGTTAATCAAATAAATGCCTATGTATCAGAAATAATTCATTGCAATGTAGATTGCTTTCCTCTGATTTTCAAGTTGTGCTGTGTATATTCTGAAGCAATTCCCTGGAAGAAAACTTAAAACACCATCAAGTCCAGTTTTAACTATAAGGAAATTTTTATAGTAGATCCATAATGAAGGTCAATTCTATCGAACAAGGGACTAATTAAATGTTCACCTGTGGTCAATGTCTCTTTAGACTGTATAGCTTACTCCTCTCTACTGCTCTCCAAAGGCTTTTAAAATGGTTATAAAAGGAGAACTACACAAAGTCAAGATGGGTTGAAATGCAGAGTCTCATGTTAAGCTTGAACTACAGTTTCTCCTATGAAATAATGTAGTCATAGTCCATTATACCTACTAGAAAAGCATTGTTATTGACCTCCAAGTGAGAGAATAGACATTCCTCTGCAGGAATTGTTTATGGAATTTTCCGGAAGGTCATCTATATTACTGTGGAAAATTCTGCTGAATGTTGTTGCAGTCTTTAAGCAGCCTGGATCCCTATCCTGCCCTTCCTAAACAAACAAAACAAACAAAACAAATCAAAAAGCCTATTGGTAAAGTGAGAAGACATTATAGTACTAGAGAAGCTTATAATTGTACACATATACATAAAATTACAATAATTCCTACAATAAAATAACTGAGTGTAATCTTTTCCCTCAGTTTAATTTGTGCTACTTAACTAATAATAGTAATAAAAATCTGCATAGGAAATGAGCTTCACTTCATTGAAAACCACTTGTCTTTTAATCTTTCAGAACATTCTTGTTTGAAAGCTGGTTTTCAGGAGTTAAAGTTTGCACAAATATATAGACACAAACACACAGTAACAAATGATGAGCAAGTAAAATAAAGAGTTTTGTCCTCAGCTTATTAATATTGCAGAATATTGCTCAACTGGTTAGCAATTGTCAAAGCTGCTGCAAGATTGGAGACTATGTATTGCCCAACACCAAAAAAATTAACTGATTTTTTTATGTAGAAAGCCAGTACTGAATGCTCTGTAACTTTAACTACCTGAATAATATAATCATTGAGCCCTATGGACAATTTAATAGGACTTGACTTGTTTTATTCTCTCCTCCCAATCCCACTGAGAGTGTGTTTCAATCTGTCAAGCCCTGTATCACTTTCATACAACAGTCTTTTACTGCTTGTATCTTGAATTTGACTCTTGCTCTCTGGGGATCTGAGTGAAATTGCCAGAAGTCATTTCACCTGTCACCTTTAACAACCATCAGAAAGATGGGACTACATCTGTCTTTGACAGGTTTGAGTTTTCACCTAACAATGCACATGGCATTGTAAGATACTCACTTTGGATTTACAAATGTATTGACTAGAACTCTGAACCATTCTGTTTCCACAATCTGTGATCACAGCCTAGGACATATTCTCTATCTTGAAATGATCTGTAGACATGTTTTTTTTCACCACTAGCTATCCACATGGAGAAGTTAGTAAAATGAAATCAAGAAATGATGAATAAAAGAAAATCTTTTCATTGTTCTGAACACAAATTGACTTAAATCTCTTTCTTGATTTTATTTCAGGGCTCTTCTTTGTTATTCTGTAATGGAAAATTTGAAATACTTGAACCAAGGCAGGACTTGATGGGTGATTATAGGCATCTGGCATTCACTTCCTCACAAAACAGCAAGTAAATCACCGCATATCAAATAGGTCATCTAAAACAGAACACTGGGATTCAGCAGGGAAGTGACAGGGGATGTTTGAGGCATGGAAGGAGAAGAAAGAGAAGACACTGGCCTGGCCAGGATGGGCTTGGAGCCAGGAGAAACTCCCAGTGAGGGGAGAAGGTAAGCAGGGGATCTCCAAAAGTCCTTTGGGAGTGCACACTTTTCCTGCAGACCCTTGTAATCCTTGCCACAGGAGACCCCCTCAGTTTTCCTAGGCCCTGAGACTATGACACAGAGCTAGCTGGAATCCATGAAATGGCATTGCTACAGAAAGGGAGTTTTGTGCTGGGTCCACACACCCCTTAATACCCAAATAGCTGTAGCAAAGTGCCATTTTGAAACCCCAAACCCCTCTAGACTATATCCTGTCCTGGGCTCAAGATCCCTGATTTATTCACAACTCTGGAGCCCTGCTGACATCACCCTACATCTACACAGAGTGCTACAGCATTGTGATGTTGGCTGGAACCAGCAGTGCACCTGGGTCCCCAACATCCTAGTCTATGCTATACCCCAGGGAACAGGCAGCGCAGTGCATCAGAAAAGCTGCCTTAGGACAAAGGGTGCAAGTGTACATGTCCCAGAGCCTGAGAGTCCCCTGCCTGGGGCTACCGCTACTGACTGCAACTACCCCTGCCAGCAAGAGAACTGCCATGCACTTGCATGAGGGCTCACTGGGCCTGGAGGCCTGCCCACTTAGGTACCATCCCATGGCCTAAAGACAAGCTCCTGTCACCCACCACTGCCATCTCCACTGCTGAGGCTCAGGCAGGTCATCCAGGAGCCTGGGGACTGACTCGCTCTGCCCTCTGAGGTTGGCATTTGCACATACCATCAGAAAACCTGAGGACAGACCTGTCAGGCCTACTGCAGATCACACGTTTTCTGGGTGCCTGGGCATTGAGCAGCTTCATTCACATGTTCGTGCCTCCTGGGGGACTGAGGATGGGCTTGCCAAGCCTGCTGCTACTACTGCCACCTGCGGCCACCCCCACATACTATGTAGGGGCCTGAGGATGGGCTCACACAGTCCACTACCACCACTGTTGGCCTACTGTCTGGGGGCCTTAGGATTGGCCCACCATTGTTACTGACATTACCAATACCCTGAACACTGCCCAGAGGCCTCAAAATCTTCTTGGCTCAATGCTGCCATTGATAGGCCCTGAGCAAGGTACCTGAAGATTCAAGAATTGGCCAGCCCGGATCCACTACTGTCTGTACTTGCACGCACTGTCCAGGGACCCAATGGCTGGCATTACCAGCCCACTGTCACTGCCAGTGGTGCCCAAGTACTAACCTACCTGGCAGCCGTGTCCCCAGCAAAGCTTTACCATAACACTGATGCTGAATGTAACAAAGAATATCACCAAAAAACTACATTACTGTGTGCACCTGGAATCTAACCCAAAGTTTCTGACACAAGTGACATTGTAGATGATGCATCTTACCCTATGAAGGCTGGTTCATAAAAATGGAAGAAATGATTGCTAACCAGATACATAGATATCAACATAGTGACACAAGAAACATGAAAAAGCAAGGAAACATGACACCTTCAAGTAACAATACTCAGCAGCAGATTCCAATGAAAAGCAAATCTGTGAAATGCCTAAATAAGAATTCAATATAGTAATGTTAAAGTAGTTCAATGAGGCACAAGAAAAAACAGATACACAAAGCAAAGAAATCAGAAAAGCAATTACTGATCTAAATTAGAAGTTAAACAAAGGGATATATATCACAAAGAACCAAACACAAATCCTGGAACTGAAGAATTCAATGACATAAAACAATAAAATCAAGACCTTCAAGAATAGACTAGATCAACTGAAGAATTGCTGAAGTTGAAGACAGGCCTTTTGAAATAAGTTGGTCAGAATTCTTTTTTATAAAAAGAATGAGTAAAGTCTACATGACATATGGGATACTATAAAGTAACCAATATTTGAATTTTGGATGTTTTAGGTAAAGAGAAGAGATGGGCAAAGGCATAGAAAACCTATTTAACAAAATGAGAGGTGAAAACTTCCCAAGTCTTTCAAGAGATCCTAATATGGGAAGTTCAAAGAAATCCAAATGTATTCAACCCCAAAAGGTCTTTTCCAGGGTACATTACAATGAAACTGTCAAAAGTCAAAGACAAAGAGGGAATTCTAAGAATAAGAGGAAAGCATCAAATCACATGTAAAGGAATTCCTATCAGACTAATGGATTTCTCAGCAGACACTTTACAATCCAGGTAAGAATGAGGTAATATATCAAAGTGCTGAAAGAAGAAAATAAAACTGCCAACCAAGGTTAGCATACCCTGCAAAACTATCATTCAAAAATTAAGTATAAATAAAATATTTCCCAGATAAGCAAAAACTGAGGAAATTCATCAGCATTAGTCCAACCCTACAGGAAATGCTTGTAGGTATTCTACATCTGGAAGCAAAAGGGTTATATCTACTGTCATGAAAACACAGGGCATTATAAAACACTAGTAAAATATATACACAAATGGGAAAGAGAAAGGATTCAAATGTTACCACTATAGTAAACCACCAAATTGCAATGATAAATAATAAGAGATAAAGAATGGAACAATGAATATTAAAACAAAAACACTTAGCAAAAAAAAAAAAAAAAAAAAAATAGGCCTAAGTCCTCACCTGTAAATAATAACCTTGAATGCAAATGGATTCAATTTCTCACTTAAAAGATACAGATTGGCTGAATGGATTAAAAAAAACACGACTCAACTATATGCTGCCTACTATAAGCAAGTCACCTATAAGGGCACATAGAGACTGAAAGTAAAGAACTGTAAGGGGATGCTCCATGCAAATGGGAACCAAGTGAGCAGTAGTAGGTATGTCATATAAAATAAATTTTAAGACAAAACCTATAAAAAGAGACATAGAAAGTTATTAAAGATAAAGGAATCAATTCATTAAGAGGACATAATAATCCTAAATATATGTGCACCCAACACTGAAGCATCCAAATATTTAAAGCAAATATTATTAGATGTAAAGGGAGAGAGGAGCTCCAATATAGTATTAATATAGAATTGAATAGCCATGCCAGTATTAGATAGATCATCTATACAGAAAATCAACAAACACTGAAGCTAAACTACGCTTTAGACCAAATAGATCTAACATTGACAGAACATTTTATCCAGCAGTTGAGGAATACACATTTTCTTATAAGCCATGGTACATTCTCCATGATAGACCACATGTTAGGCCACAGAACAAGTGTCAACAACATTTTTAAAAGTCAAAATTACATCAAGTATCTTCTCAGACCACAGTGGAATAAAATGCGAAATTAATAACAAGAATATTGGAAATTGGGCAAATGCATAGAAACTAAACAGCATGACCCTAAATGACCATTGGTTCAATAAAGAAGTTAAGATGATAATAAAAAATATTGAAATAAGGGAAAATGGAAACACATTCCAAAACTCACAGAACGAGACCAAAACAGTGCTAAAAGGGAAGTTTATGGCAATAAACACCAATATCAAATAAGGAGAAAGATTTCAGATTAACAACCTAAGCATACAC
Organism: Rhinopithecus bieti; assembly: GCF_001698545.2. NCBI lineage: Eukaryota > Metazoa > Chordata > Mammalia > Primates > Cercopithecidae > Rhinopithecus > Rhinopithecus bieti. The sequence continues at coordinate 1,723,694 of NW_016808939.1, read as the reverse complement.
CTAAAAGGCCTAGAAAAACAAGAACAACAACAACAACAAAAAACCCAAATTTGCAGAAGGAAAGAAAGATCAGAGCAGAATTAAAGGAAATAGAGACTGGAAAAACGATATAAAATCAATGTACCAAAAGCAGGTTTTTGAAAAGATAAACAATCTAGCCTAAGAGAAATAGGATCTAAAAAACAAAATCAGAAATGAAAGAGGAGACATTACAATGGATACGGAGAAATACAAAATATAAAATGAGAGCATTATGAAGAACTATATGCTACCAAAATGGAAAACCTAAGGGAATGGTAAATTTCTGGACACGTACAACCTACCGAGATAGAAGCAAAATGAAAGAGAAAACTTGCATAGACTGATAATGACTAAAGGAATTTAATCAGTAATAAAAAGTCTCCCAACTTAAGAAAGCCCAGAACCAGATAGCATCATTGTTGAATTCCACCGAACATGTAAAGAAGAAACAATGCCAATTCTTCTCAAACTATTCAAAAAACTTGAAAAAGGAATTCTCCCTAACTCATTCTATGAAACAAGCATTACCTTAATACTAAAACCAAACAAGGACACAACAGCAAATAACTATAGGTCAATATTTCTGATGAATATAGATGCAAAAATCCTCAACAAAAATTCTGGCAAACTGAATCCAATGGCACAACAAAAAGATATTACACCATAATCAAATGAAATTTGTAGCAACTATGGAAGGATTGTCCAACATATGCAAATCAATAGACATGATGTCTCAACAGAATGAAGGACAAAAACCATACGATCATCTCAATAGAAGCAAAGAAAGCATTTGATACAATTATTATTTTTTAAATTTTTGTGGATACTTAATAGGTGTACATATTTATAGGATACATGAGAAGTTTTGATATAGTCATGCAATGTGAAGTAATCACATCATGAAGAATGGGGTATCTATCCCCTCAAGCATGTATTTTTTGTGTTAGAAACAATCCAATTATACTCTTTTAGTTATTTTAAAATGTAAAATTGTTATTGACTGTAGTCACCCTGTTGTGCTGTCATTCATAACCAAAACAGTAGCCACCTTTAATATTTTTTTTTTTTTTAATTATACTTTAAGTTCTAGGGAACATGTGCATAACGTGCCAGGTTTGTTAACATAATGTATATTTGTCCATTGTTGGTGCCATGTTGGTGTGCTGCACCCATCACTCGTCAGCACTCATCCAATTCCATCATTTATATCATGTAGAACTCCCCAGTGCATCCACTCCCTCCACCCTCCCATGGATGGCCCCAGTGTGTGATGTTCCCCTTCCCAGAGTCAAGTGATCTCAATTGTTTCAGTCCCCACCTATGAGTGAGAACATGCGTGTTTTGGTTATTCTCTCTTCTTGTGATAAGTTTGCCCCTAAGAATGATGGTTTCCAGCTGCCATCACATGTCCCTAAACAAAGGACGCAAACTCATCCTTTTTTATGGCTGCATAGTATTCCATGGTGTATATGTGCCACATTTTCTTAAAATCCAGTCTGTCCAGATGAACATTTGGGTTGATTCCAGTCTTTGCTATTGTGAATAAGTGTCGCAATAAAACTACGTGTGCAGTGTCTATTGTAGTAGACATGAATTTATAATCCTTTGGGTATATACCCAGTAGTGGGATGGCTGGTCATATGGTACATCTAGTTCATAGATCCTTGAGGAATTGCCATTACTGTTTTCCATAATGGTTGAACTAAGTTTACAATCCCACCAACAGTGTAAAAGTGTTCCTATTTCTCCGACATCCCTCCAACAACTGGTTTTGTTTCCTATTTTTTATGATTGCCATTCTAACTGGTTGAGATGGTATCTCATTGTGGTTTTGTATTATGCATTTCTCTGATAGTGAGTGATGATAGCATTTTTTTCGCATGTGTCCCCCTGTTGGCTGTTGAAGTCTTCTTTGAGAAATGTCTGTTTCCATATCCTTTGCCCACTTTTTGATGGGGTTGTTTTTTTCTGTATATTTGTTTGAGTTCTTTGTAGATCTGGATATTACCCTTTGTCGTATGAGTAGATTGCAAAATTTTCCTCCCTTTCTGTAGGTTGCCTGTTCACTCTGATGGTCACGCTACCTGACTTCAAACTATACTACAAGGCTACAGTAACCAAAACAGCATGGTACTGGTACCAAAACAGAGATATAGACCAATGGAACAGAACAGAGTCCTCAGAAATAATACCACACATCTACAGCCATCTGATCTTTGACAAACCTGAGAGAAACAAGAAATGGGGAAAGGATTCCCTATTTAATAAATGGTGCTGGGAAAATTGGCTAGCCATAAGTAGAAAGCTGAAACTGGATCCTTTCCTTACTCCTCATATGAAGATCAATTCAAGATGGATTAGAGACTTAAATGTTAGACCTAATACCATAAAACCCTAGAAGAAAATCTAGGTAGTACCATTCAGGACATAGGCATGGGCAAGGACTTCATGTCTAAAACACCAAAAGCAATGGCAGCAAAAGCCAAAATTGACAAATGGGATCTAATTAAACTAAAGAGCTTCTGCACAACAAAATTATATTGTTAACAAGACACATAGAAATACATTTGCTGTAATTAATCTTATGGGAAGGCAAAGAAAATAACATAAAATCATAGTCATATTTTTTTCAGATAATAAAAGGAGAAATAAGTGATTTAAGGAGGCATAAAACAATTCCACATATTATATTTTGATAAAATACTACCTTTCTGTCTTGTACCTAGATGGTTTAGATTATGTCATCTTTTTTTTCTTCAAAATATTTTAAAACACACACTATAACTTCTAGGTAAAAGGCAGTATTTTATTAAATATTTTTGATGCAGCCAACCAAGAGTGACTACTAACATATAACCTACTAATACCTGCCTCCTGGGGATTCAAGCCTTGTGTAACTCCATTCCTTTAGTGCACTTGTGAATAGAATATGGCAAAGGTGATGGGATGTCACTCTGATTAGATTGTGGTAAAGATAATGGGGTATCACTCCTGTGATGACCTTGAATTCTATAAATTTCTAACTTAACTGTCTGTGAGAGACTCTCCTTCTGGGCTTGAAGAAGCAAATTGTCACATTGTGAACTGCCTATGGAGAGAGCCACATGGCAACATGGTTCTAGAGGTTGGCCTCCAGAGAGAGCCACATGGTTCTAGAGGTTGGCCTCTAGAACCTGAAGACAGCCTCCAGCTAAAAGCCAGTCAGAATCTGAGGTCCTCACTCCTGCGGCTGCCAACAACATACACACACTTGGAGGTGGGTATCTTCCTAACTGAGCATCCAGATGAAAATGCAGATCATGGCCAACAGTTTGCAGCCTTGCGAGACACGAAACAGAGGACCCAGTTAAGCTGAGAAACTGTGAGATAATAAATATGTGTTGTTTTAACTTGCTAGATTTGTTACACAGAAATAGAAAATTAATACAAGGTAGATTTTAGAAAATACTTTATGTGTGAATATCTAGTGTGAAATTGTATTTGGCATTGAATTTATGTGTGTGTATATGTCTGTTCTTCACTCAGATTAGTTTTTCTTTCTTTTCATGTTAAGAGAATAAGGAAATAAAGAAACCGTTTTAATCAAATGCACTGATCAAACAAACCCAGAGTGGTAGGCAAGGGAACACTAGTTAGCATTTGAAATAACACTGAATTCTGTTGACCATTGTCTTAGTGTTTTCCACTCATTAATCTTCTGATCTGTTATAATACGGTCTCCACGAGTATACCCACCGATGACTTAACAAGGTGAAAGATATGCAATGAAGCCAAGTAAACACAATAGTTCAGCCAGTTGGAAAGAAAGCCACAAAACACTTTGTTAAAGTCAAAAATGTAAAGAAAATAATACTTCTGTATAATTCCAGAAAGTATATAGGAGCAACAACAACAACAACAAAGGGACAAACAAATGGAGAGCTTAATATTGTGAGGATGAAAGAGAGATCCTAAGTTAGGACCAATTTCTATGAGGCTCAGTGCATGCATGAAGCTTTTAAGGTACAGAAAAAAAAAAAATAATCAGGAATCCCCAAAAGAAACTCATTGGAATACCTGATAAAGCCCTCTGTACAACCGGGAATATATTAGGAGCTCCAGTAGCAAGAAAAATGTGACATACAATCCTGTTCATGTTTCTTTTGAGCAGCACATTTGTGGAAGGAAAAATTTCCATAAGTGGTTTATACAGGTCATGAAATAAGATGAGTTTGTTGTAGGAAAAAGGTGGAGGAGGAAAGGCTGTCCTCTAGAACCTTCAGAACACAACATTCTGGAACATTTTACATCATCATTTGTTTTTGTGGCTTATGTTTTCCTTTTAAAAGTTTAGAGGCAGAGAGAGCACAGGGAGAGCACAAATTTCTGTTCAACCTCACTATTACTGTTGGAAAATAATATTCTAACACTTAAGGTAATTGCATTTTACCTATTATGTATGTATCTATTAGTAAATCCATATAAATATTTGTTAGGATTATTTAAGCAACTATTTTCTCCCATTCTGAAAATTGTCTCCTCCCTTTGTTTTCTCCTTTGCTATGCAGAATCTTTTTAGCTTAATGTGTCTATTTTTGTTTCAGTTGCCTGTGCTTTTGAGGTCTTACATACAAAAAAGTATTTCTTGGGAAATACTCCAGGACATGATTCTGGGGAAATCAGGTGTATGATTTGCATATTTTTTGTGTATTTTGTGTATGTTGAACCATCCCTGCATCCCTGGGATGAATCACATTTAATCGTCATAAAGGACCTTTTTAATGTGTTGTTGAATTTTGTTTGCTAGTGTTTTGTTGAGGATTTTTTGCATCTATATTTACTGGTGCTATTAGCTTGCAGTTTTCTTTCTTTGCTGTGTCCTTGTCTGGTTTTGGTATCGAGGTAATGGTGACTTCATAGAATGAATTTGGAAGTATTCCCTCTTCAATTTTTTGAAGAGTATAAGTAGAATTGTTATTAGTTCGTTGTGCATTTGGTAGAATTGAGCAGTGAAGCCATAAGGTGGAGGCCATTTTATTATGGCTTTGATCATGCTGCTCAGTATTTGTTTGTTGAAGTTTTCTATTTCCTTATAGTTTAATCTTGGTAGGCTGTATGTTTCTAGGAACTGATCCATTTTCTCTAGATTTTCTCATTTGTTGGCTTGTATGTATTCACAATAGTCTCTAATAAGTGTTCGTATAGTTCTGGTCTCTGTTGTTAATGAAAAGGTATCCTTTTTCATATTTGATTTTATCTATTTAGGTTTTCTTTTTTTTTTTCTTAGTCTAGCTAAAGGTTTATCAACTTTGTTTATCTTTTCAAAAAAGCAACTTTTTAAATCAATCTTTTGTATTTGTTAGTCTAAATTTCACTTATTTCTACTCGGATCTTTATTATTTGTTGCTTTCTGCTAATTTTAGGTTTGGTTTGCTTTGGCTTTTTTAGTTCCTTTAGGTGCTTCCTTGGATTCTTTATTTTAAATCTTTTCACTTTTTTGATGTAGGCATATTTTTCCTATAAAATTCCCTCTTAGTACTACTTTTGCTATATCCTACAGATTTTGGTATGTTGTATTTTATTTATTTCAAGAAATGTTTAAAACATTCTTAATTTGCTCATTGACCCAATGGTTGTTCAGGAGCACATTGTTTAATTTCTATATTTTTGTGTATTTTCTGAGGTTCTTCTTGTTGTTAATTTCTAATGTTATTCAGTTGTGGTCCTAGGAGATACTCGACATAATTCCTACTTTTTTGAATTTGTTGAGACTATTTTGTGGCCTAAGAGATTATCTCTTCTGGAGAAAGTTCCATGTGCAGATTAAAATAATATGTAGTCTGTGAGAGTTATGTGAAATTATCTGTAAATGCTATTTTGGCCTATTTGGTCTAGTGCATAGTTTAACTCCAATGTGTTTTGCTGATTTTCTGTCAGCTGGTACATTATTGAGAGTGAGATGTTTAAATCCATTACTATTATTGTATTTTGTATTACAGAATATCTCTCTTTTGTATACATTAATGCTTGCTTTATATACTTGGAAGCTCTGGTGTTAGATGCACAGACATTTATAATTATTATATTCTCTTGCTGGCTTGACCCCTTTATCATTATATGATGACTTTCTTTGTCTCTTTTAGTAGTCTTTAATTTGCAGTCTATTTTACCTAATATAAGTAGAGCTGTTTCTGCTTTTCTATTGTTTTCAGTTATCTCAAATATCTGTACATAGAATATATTTTCCACCCCTTCTCTTTTAATTTTTGTGTGTCTTTATAGGTAAAGTGGATTTCTGGTAGGCAGCATGTCATGGGGTCTTGTTTCCTTATCCATTCAGCTACTCTATGCCTTTTGATTGGGGAACTGACTATTTAAATTCAATATTATTATCAATAAGTAATGACTTACCACTGCCATTTTGTTGCTTGTTTTCTGGATGTTTATTAACTTCTGTCTTTCTGTTTTCCTTTGTGTTTAAGTGATTTTCTCTGGGAGTATGTTTTAATTTGTTGCTTTTTATTTTTAGCAAGCATATTATAGATTTTCACATTGTGGTTACCATGAGCCTTATAAAAACATCTTATCAATATAGCAAGTTATTTTAAAGAGATGCTAACTTATCTTAGATCACAAAGAATAGAAACAAAAACAGAAATAAAATTCTATACTTTAACTCCATTTATCCAGCATGTTGACTTTATGTTGTTTCAACTTACATATTTTTATATTGCCTAACTCTTACAGGTTGCTGTGGCTATTACTTATTTTGATAAATTTGTCTCTTGGACTTCATAGCAGAGTTATGTGGAGACTGCACACCACACTTACAGTACTATAGTATTTGAGTTTTGCTTGTGTTTCTTTAATTTTACCAGTGGGTTTTATATCTTTAAATGTTTTCCTTTTGCACATCAGTGTTTTTTCCCTTCAGACTGAAGAACTTCCTTTAACATTTCTTATAAGACTTGTCTTATGGTGGCGAATTTTCTCAGCTTTTGTTTATCAGGGAAACACTATCTCTTCTTCATATTTGATGGATAGCTTTGCTGGATATGGTATTCTTGAACGACAGGGCTTTTTGTTTTCTTTTAACATGTTAAAACTGTCATTTCACTACCTCCTGGCCTGTATGGTTTTGATTGAGAAGTCTGTTGCTACATGCATTGGAGCTCCTTTATATGTTATTTGCTTCTTTTCTCTTGCTGCTCATAGTATAATCTCTTACTGGCTTTTGAGAATTAATTATTGTAGTACTTGTAATTATTATAGTACTTGAGAATTATTTGTTGTAGTCTTATTTGGGATTAATCTGGTTGGAGTTTTCTCTTACCTTCCTTTACCTGGATATTTATCTCTTTCTCAAGTTTTCAAATGTTTTCCTCTGTAATTTGTTTGAATAAGCTTTCTACCCATTGCTCTTGCTCAACTAACTCTTGAACACCAATTCTTCTTAGATTTAGTCTTATGAAGTTTTTTTTTATATCTTGTAGATGATCTTTGTTTCTTTTCATTTTTTTCTCTTCAGTGTAGTTTTGAACAGCCTGTCTTCAAGTTCACTGATTTTTTTTCCTCTGCTTGATCCAGTTTGCTTTTGAGAGTCTCTATTGAATTTTTCAGTTCAGCAAATGTATATTTCTGTTTCAATATTTTTGTTTGATTTTTTAACTCATTTCCATCTCTTTGCTAAATTTTTCTAATACATTTCTGAATTGCTTTTCTTTGTTATCTGGGAGATCATAGAGTTTACTTAAAGCCATTATTTTGAATTCTTGGCCGGAGAGTTTACATGACACCATCTCATTAGGATTGGTCACTGGTTTTGTCCTTTGTCCATTTGAGAAGGTCATAATTTCCTGTTTGCTGTTGTTTCTTGTGAGTGTATATCTATGTCTTTCCATTGAATGATTCTTTATTTGTTTAAGCCTTCTTTGTTGGCTTGTTTTCTTTTTTTATTGAATAAATTTACTAGAAATTCTTTGTGTTTACCTGTTGATTTTCTTTCTGTCATTTTTTTCTGCTATGTTGCTGCCTTCTTTTTGTTAATATATAGTGCCTTAAGCACAAGTTTGCCTTGGGCCTAGTAAACCATCAAAGTTTTGCCTATTTTGAATGAGGGAAGTACTAAAGGGAATATCTTGGTAATGGAGGAAAGTTGGCTAGGGGCTAGTGCCCAGAGGACCTGTGGAACAAACTTTCTACATCATGATGCTGCTGAAGAGTTACTCTGATTGGTTGTCTCCTTTGGCTGTGTTAAATTGTAGAGTTTCCAGGGCTCAGAATCATAGTCTTCCGTTCCCCCTTTTATCGTTGTTGTCTGCAATGATATTTTTCCCTGTAGGTATTACCGAAGCTTTCTGTGGGTTGAGGCAGGGACTGATCTCTTGCCAGGAAACCCAGGATGGTGGAGAAGCTGGCTGTCAACCTTGACCTCATTTTTCTAGTGCAGAAAACATAAATTGTGGAAAATTTTCCATGTGTTTGGTGTCAGGCAGATTGTGGGGAAGGGTATCTCACCTACAGAAGTCTGATTCTCTTATTATCTGCTTGAAGTTTTCTCACTTCTTTTTGGCCTCAGGAATTGGCTCATCCTCATATATGAGTCCCAGGATATTGCTGGTGAAAATTTCAGTGCTGTATATGTGTGTTTTTGTTTGTTTTTTGTCTCTCCCCTACCCTCACCTCTCTCTCTCTCTCTCTCTCTCTCTCTCTTTCTCTCTGTGTGTGCGTTTGTGTGTGTGTGCATGTGCAAGGATGGATGAAGCCAGCTTGCTTCTATACTTCCACTTTGGAAACTAATGGTTTGAGTGTTATCTGGAATTTCTTCCTTCTATCTTTTTACTTTTAAGCTTTCTGTATTCCTAGGTTTAAACTCATCTCCTGAAAATAATACATAGTTGCATTGTTTTTTATATCTATTTTGAAAATTTCTTTTAATTGGTGAGCCTTTGATTTGGAATATGTTGGACTCATCTTTGAAATCTTATTTTGTGCTTTATTTTTTTCTCTCTTTGTTTTTTGTACTTTTTTTTTTCTTTCTTTTTCCTCTGTCTTATATTTTCATCTCTTTTTACTTCATTGAATGGTAGGATAGATTTTTTTTGGTTTTCTAATTTTTTTTTTCTGCTCTTAGTGTTTAACCTTGAAATTGTATAACCAACTTAATGAAGTTTAAAGTTAACTATTAACATTTCCCTAACAACTCTGTAACACTTAAAGCCTTTAGTCTTATAAACCTTTAAACCTGCATGCTATTGTATGATATTTTAACTCTGTGATTTTAAAACTGCATGGTCAAAAGCACCTTGATGTTCATAAATTTTGGACCCTCATGTTGCCCTCATAAACATGTTATGATACATGGCAAAGGGGGCTTTGGAGATTTAACAAACATTACAAATCAGCTGACCTTAACATAAAGAGATATGGCTGAATTATACGGGTGCACCTAATCTACTCACATGAACTCTTAAAAGCAGAGATTTTTCTCAGGCTAGCGACAGAGGAAACAGGCAGTGGAATTCAAAGTGTCTAAAGGACTGACTGCCACAGGTAGCTTGAAGATGGAGATGATCATTTGGAAACCACATAAAAGAACTGGATTCTCCTAATAACCTGAATGAAATTGAAAGCAGAATTTTCCTCAGATCCTCAGATCCTCAGATCCATAAGACACCTCGTCCAGGTGACACCTTGATTTTATTGTTATTAGGCTCTGAGTAGAGGACTTGGTTGAGTCTTTCTGTGCATTGGTTTCTGATCCACTGAAATGTAAGACAATAAAGTGGTAAGTTTTAAGCTTAAAGTAATTTGTTATAGCAATGATACAAAATAAATACAAACTATATGAAGCACAGTCTATCCTCATTATTTTCAGAGTATATATTTATAAATATGTCTACTTGCTAAATTTACTTGTAACCCCCAAATCAATATTGCTAATGTTTTTGCAGTCATTCAATAACATTCACAATGTGGCAAAAGTTTGAGTCATCTCAAGTGCACGTTCCAAGCTGAGAGTGAAAAATACTACACTCTGCCTTCTTGTTTAACTGTCACACTATAAACAAGTATCTTTCTTATGGTTTATCTACTATCATGTGTTTGGCATTTTGATGCATTTTGTTGGCACTTTAGCAGCTTAAAATGTTTCTCAAGTATAGTGCTGAAGTACTGTCTCACATTTCTAAGTGCAAGAAGACTGTGATGTGTTGTAGGGAGAAAAAATTAGTTAAGTTTTATTCAGGCACAGGTTATAGTTACTGTGGTGGTACGTGCAATGTTAATGGAGCAAGAGTGAAGTACATACAGAAAATAGAAAAGAAAATTCACTGATCTGCCCATAAGGCCCTCCAGGAAGTGATAAAATAGCATCTAAATTGTGTGATGGTGCTTTGGAAAAGAGTGTAAACGCAGCTATATTTGTGGATTCATGAGATCACTACCTGTAAATAACTATAGCTGACATCACTGCTTTGAGGCTGAAATCCAAAGAAATTTAGTCACATTACCCAGGGTCAGGATAATTTTAAATATTTCTTGGCTAGTGCTGGCTAACTCACACATTTCAAAAGGTGATATGACAAGAAAAATGTTAAACTAGAAGGCGAGGCAGGCTCTGAAAATCTAAAGGTAATAGAATTTTATATTTAAAAATACAAAAATACTTGCTGGCCGGGTGCAGTGGCTCATGCCTGTAATCCCAGTACTTTGGGAGGCCGAGGTAGATGGATCATAAGGTCAGGAGATCGACACCATCCTGGCCAACATGGTGAAACCCCATCTCTACTAAAAATACAAAAATCAGCTGGGTGTGGTGGGCATGCCTGTAATCCCAGCTATTCAGGAGGTTGAGGCAGGAGAATTGCTTGAACCTGGGAGGCAGAGGTTGCAGTGGGCCATGATTGCACCCCTGCACTCCAGCCTGGTGACAGAGTGAGACTCTGTCTCAAAAACAAAGCTTAACAGAAATACTTGCTACATGTTATACAGAAGTAGTTATGTGACAAAGGAGATTTTCAATATCTACGAGGCTGACATGTTTTACAAGGACGTTGACAAACAAGCCTATGTAAAACAAATGGCCCCAAAGTTCTAGCTTTACGTATTTCAAAGACTAGGGTGATTTTGTCACTAAGAGAGGCTTTAAGTGTAATCCTCCAATGATGTTAAAAGCCCCAAATTCATGAGCATTTAAAGAAAAAATATATGTATTGTAGCTTGGTGATCAGAATAATAAAATTATGTGTGACACTCTGATATTCTGGTATATATTCTACAACTTCTTCATCCTAGAAGCTGAATGCCATCTCCAAAGCAAAAGCCTTGCCTTCAATATTGTATTAATATTGGATAATGTGCCAGAATATCACTGTGAAGTCAAAAAATCTACTCCAACATAGAAGTTATTTTTATACTCCAAATCTCTAACTCTGTCATTCCACCTCTCATTCAGGGCAGTATAAAAGCTTTTAAGGCATACTGGATAAAAACTTTGGAAGGTTTTGGAGGTGTTATATAAAGTAAAATAGTGCCAAAAATGTAGTGTATATTGCACAGCAAATAAATGTAGAAGACATCAATGATGTAAAGGAAAAATATATGGAGAAAATTTTGGCAAACAAAATCTTAAAACCCACCAATAAACACTTAAACAAGATGGAAAATCAAGGCATAAATCAGCAAGGAGAATGATGGAATGAAAGTAATCCTAAGGTTCCACTAATTGTTTCTTTTATAGCAGTCAAAATATTAGAATGGAATTTTGCCTGGCAAAAGTTTTTCAATGTCAAAGGGGAATGTGACCATATGCTAGAACACAGCCTCTAGTTTAAACTAGCCTCCACTGTGTTCACCTCTTACACTGAAGTGCTTAAAGATTTGAGGCAAAAGCCAAAGAAACAAAGTGGATGCAATTTTAAGCCAGTTTAGGAGGGGAAAATGGTCTATGATCTCAAAAAGTTGAAAGGAACAAACTCCAGAGGTTGGAATTTAAGATGTCAAATACCATCCTCATCAAACTCTCCTTCTACAGAGTAAGTTCCACCAATCTGTCTTTGGATTTTGGGGCAAGCCATTGTTAAGAGGTTTAACCACACAGCATGCTTCCCCTTGACATACTGTAGCTCCATTCAAAGTAAAATTTTAGTTAATGCTTTTCTAAAATGTAAATGCTTAGCTTTTATTTTAAGGTTTTCTTCAGGACTTTATTTGCATGACTGTATTATACCTTTTGTATAATATGCGTTCACAGCACTGTGTGTGTTTACTACATAGGAGTACTATACAGTGCCTGCATACTGTGTGTATTTATTGTGAATACTGCATATTTATACTGTTTGTATATGTGTGTGTATTACCAAGTAAGAGAGTTAAAATAGTACAATGACAGTGCAGTGGAATACATTACAAAAAATGTTACAATGGAAATGTTATTTTATTATAAAGATATATTACATGCAATTACTTGTAAAAATAATATATTAAGTAAGACATTTTAAACAAGAATATGTATAAAGTAATGTTATATATTGATTAGTTGGTGAAAATATTGTGACCAGAGGCTTTCAAGAATCTGACCTTAAATGCTTATACACTGCTGGTGGGAATGTAAATTAGTTCAGCCACTGTAGAAAGTTTGGGGTTTTTAAGATTTGAGAAATCTCAAAAAACTTAAAAGATGTATTTCCATTTTCATACTGTAGATGTAGTCCATTTTCATACTGCTGTGAAGAAATACTTGAGACTGGGTAATTTATGAAGAAAAAGAGGTTTAATGGACTCACAGTTCCACATGGCTGGGGAGACCTCACATTCATAGCAGAAGGTGAAGGAGGAACAAAGGGACATCTTATATGACAGCAAACAAGACCGCTTGTGCAGGGAAACTGCCCTTTATAAAGCCATCATCTCTCGTGATACTTACTCACTATCATGAGAACAGAATGGGAAAAACCTGAATCCATGATTCAATTAATTCCCACAGGATCCCTCCTATGACATGTGGGAATTATAGGAACTATAATTCAAGATAAGATTTTGGTGGGGACACAGACAAACCATATCATTCTTTCCCTGACTCCTCCCAAACCTCATGTCATCACAATTCAAAACACAATTATGCCCTTCCAACAGTCCTCCAGTCTTAACTAATTCCAGCATTAACTCAAAAGTCCATGTCCAAAGTCTCATCTGAGACAAGGCAAGTCCCTCTCACCTCTGAGACTAAAATCAAAAGCAGGTTAGTTACTTCCTAGATACAATGGCGGTACAGGCATTAGGTAAATACAGCCATTCTAAATGAGAGAACTCGGCCAAAACAAAGACACTACATGTCTCCTGCTTATCCAAAATCCAGTAGAGTAGTCATTAAACCTTAAAGTTCTAAAATGATGTCCTTTGACTCCACGTTTCACATCCAGGTCACACTGATGCAAGGGGTAGGCTCTGGACTTGGAAGGCTTTGCCCCTGTTGCTTTGCAGGGTACAGCACCCTCCCAGCTGCTTTCATGGGCTGGCATTGAGCATCTGCAGCTGTTCCAGCAAGCTATTGGTGGATCTGCCATTCTGAGCTCTGGAGGATCGTGGCCCTCTTCTCAAAGCTTCGCTAGGCAATGCCCTACTAGGCAGTAGGGACTCTGTGTGGGGCTGTGACCCCATATTTCCCTTCTGCACTGCCTTAGCAGAGGTTTCCCATGAGGCTCCACCCCAACGCAAACTTCTGCCTGGACATTCAGGCATTTTTATACATCCTCTGAAATCTAGGCAAAGGTTTCCAAACCTTAATTCTTGACTTTTATGGACCTGCAGGTTCAACACCATGTGGAAGCTGGCAAGGTTTTGGACTTGAACCCTCTGAGGCCACTCGCTAAAAGGGGCCAAGGTCTGAACTGTACCCTGGGAGGCAGGGCACCAAGTCCTTAGGCTGCACACAGCCCACAAAATCATATATTTCCTCCTAGACCTCCAGGCCTGTAATGGGAGGGGCTGCTGTGAAGGTCTCTGACATGCCTTGGGGACATTTTTCTCATTGTTTTGGTGATAAACAATCAGTTCCTTGTTACTTATGCAAATTTCTGCAGCAGACTTGCATTTCTCCCCAGAAAATAGGTTTTTATTTTATATTGCACCATTAGACTGCACATTTCCCAAACTTCTATTCTCTGTTTCCTCTTGAACATTTTGCTGCTTAGAAATTTCTTCCATCAGACACCCTAAATCAATTTTCTCAAGTTCAAATTGCCATAGATCTCTAGGGCAGGGGAAAAATGCTGCCAGTCTCTTTGCTAAAGCATAACAAGTGTCACTTTTGCATCAGTTCCCAAAAAGTTCCTCATCTTCATCTGAGACTACCTCAGACTGGCCTTTATTGTCCATGTCACTATCACCATTTTGGTCAAAGCCCATAACAAGTCTCTATGAAGTTCCAAACTTTTCCACATTTTCCTATCTTCTTCTGATCCCTCCAAACTGTTCCTAAGTTGGTTAGAACCTCTGCCTGTTACCTAATTCCAAAGTCACTTCCACATTTTTGGGTATCCTTAAAGCAGCAGCACTCTACCAATACCAATTTACTGTATTAGTCCACTTTCATACTGCTATGAAGAAATACCTGAGAGTGGGTAATTCATAAAGAAAAAGTGGTTTAATGGACTCACAGTTCCACATGTCTGGGGAGGCCTCACAATCATGGCAGAAGGTGGAGGACCAAAGATACATCTTACATGGTGGCAGGCAAGAGAACATGTGCAGGGGAACTGCCCTTTGTAAAACCACTGGCTCTCGTAAGACTTATTCAATATCATGAGAACAGCATGGGAAAAACTTGCCTCCATGATTCAGTTACCTCCCACCAGGTCCCTCCCACAACACGTGGGGATTATGGGAGCTACAATTCAAGATGATATTTGAGTGGAGACGCAGCCAATCCATATCAAAAGAGAGCTATCATTTGACCCAGCAAACCCATTACTGGCTATATACCCAAAGAAATATAAATCCTACTATAGAGAAACATGAATGACTCTGTTTATTGCAGCTCTATTCACAATAGCAAACACATAGAATCAACCTAGATGTTCATCAATGTTGGGCTGCATAAAGCAAATGTGGTACATATACACCATGAAATACTACCCAGCCATAAAAAAGAATGAGATCATGGCCTTTGTAGGAACATTAATGGAGCTGAAGGCCATTATCCTAAGTGAATTAATTCAGAAACAGAAAACTAAAACTGCATCTTCTCACTTATAAGCGGGAGCTAAACATTGAGTACACATGGACACACAGAATGGAACAACAGCACCACATCCTATTTGAGGGTGGAGGATGGGAGGAGCATAAATATTGAAAATCTGCTTATTGAGTATTATGTTGATTACTTGGGTGACAACATTGTACACCAAACCCCTGCAACATACAGTTTACCCACATAACAAACCTGTACACGTACCCCTTGATGCTAAAATAAAATTTGGAAGGAATACAAAAATAAACTGACCCTATACTTTCCCTTACAATAATGGTTTAGTTTCCAGTATGTTAGTGTTCATGGTGACATTACAGAATATAGCTACCTAGAATAATAATAATCTAAGGCATTATTATTTTATTATAATTGCTATTATTATTTTATAAATGTAACTTTTGTTTATATTTACCTCAAGGCTTACCAATTTATTCGCTCAGTTTTCCCTCTTCTATTATAGACTCTGTATGTGAGTATGTATGTGTGTGTGTTTTCTCTTATTGAAGTACATAGAAATTATTATCATGAATCTCTGTGGTGATATATTTTCTCAGTTTTCATTTACAAAAAAGTTCTTATATCATGTTTATTTAGAAAAAAATATTTTTCTGGGTATATAATTCTGCATTGAGAGTTATTCTCTTCTCGCACTTTGAAGATACTCTTCCGTTTTCCTCTAAACTTTGTTATTGTGGTTAAGATCTCTACCCTTAGTCAGATCGAGACCATCCTGGCTAACATGGTGAAACTCTGTCTCTACTAAAAATACAAAAAAAAAAATTAGCCAGGCATGGTGGCAGGCACCTGTAGTCCCAGCTACTTGGGAGGTTGTACTCTGGCCTGGGTGACAGAGCCAGACTCCATTTCAAAAAAAAAAAAAAAAAAATCTCTACCCTTAGTCTAATGGTTTTATTTTGTACATTGTAGGTAATCTGACTTTTCCTTCTGACTGAATGTAAGATTTTTTTTTTATATATCCTGTGGTTCTGATATAATCATTCTGTAGTCATGATATTCTACAACAGACTTAGATATGAAATTTCCCTCTGGATTGTGTTTCTTGTGTCTGCAGATTCATGTCCTTTTCAGCTGGTATCTCCTCTTAGTCTCTTTATTTTCTTCTATGTTTCTTAACTACTCTTTGGTGTTTTTGATGCCTCTGAGACTCATTCGAAGCACTTTCTTCATATACATCCTCTGAGTACTGATTCTTGTTTTGTGGTGTTTAACTTGTTTTCTAGCAAATCTGTTGAGTTTTTATTTCAATTAGTATACATTTTATTTCTGTAAATGCAATATGGTTCATTTTCAAATATGCCAAGTCATTTTTATATCTATATCTTGCTGTCTTATTTTCCTGATTTCATGTTTTTTTTTTTATTTAAACATTTCAGATTAAGCAATGTAAAATCCACACATAATAAACTTGATATCAGAAGTTTTGAAGAAAACTTACCTCTTTTTTGGTCTGTTTATTTGATAGGTTTTTATTGTGACCTGACATTTGGGTTAATTTAATTTGTATGAAATCTGAGGGTCTAAATTTGGATTTTTTTTTCAAGGATGATTTGCAATTGCTGCTTGTGAGTTAAAATGATACCAACCTGCCTGGGAATATTTCAGGCTTCTTAATAATCCTGGCTTAATGCAAAAATTTTGAATGTACACACAAGTCTTTGTCCACTCATTCTAAGGAAATGTGGCCATTTGTGTCATTGAAATCTTGATTGTTGTTTGCTAATGTATCACAATACCTTATCCGCTTTCTGTAATAAATTTTAAGATTGATATCCCTGTATGTAGAAATAGCAAAGTATTAAAATGTATGTCCGTCTTACATGTTAATTTCTTCCATATCTTATTATTGTGATTAGTAGTTATTTCAGAACATTAATTGTGTCAGACTACAGGTTGAGAAGAAAGTAACAACTACTGGTCACCTAAAATTCCTTGACACATTACTAAGAACCATACAACGCATACAAAAATTTGCTTGAAATGTATGTACACAGCATTTTTATTGAAGTAAAATATGCATGTGTATGTGCTTATGCAAAATTGCATACATACATACATTTAAAACAAATCTTGAAAGTTCAACCTGATAAATTTTACCTATTTATATGCCCTTATAACTGTTAAGAATATACAACATCTTCAGGATCCTGGAAGACTTTCTTGGGTCCTCTTTCAGTCAATAACTCCAATGGTAACCACTATTTTGAGCTCTCACCAAAGGTTACTTTTGCCTGTCTTTTAACTGCTTTCAAATTAAATTTTAAAGTATTTAGTATTTGGGTCTGGAATTTTTGGGAGTCCATATCATGTTTGTGAAATTAATTGCTGTGGTGGTGTACTTAAATGATTTGTTCTTCTTCATCACTGTATGATATTGTATTTATGTGTGGATGTGTGGGTTGTTTTCTGTTTCTAGTTGTTGTGAATGATACTGCTAAAAACAGTCCTATGCATGTCTTTTGGCTCTAATATATATTAATGTTGGGTATATATTTACGAGTAGAGTCACTGGGTGATGCATATGCTTTATGTTCAAATGTATTAGTAGCTGCTAAGATTATTGAAATGATTTTATTAACCTGGATTACATGAGAAAATGTAGATACTCCATGTCTTTCATAAATCTTGAGGCTTTTTTTTGTGTATGGCTTTTATTTGCCATTTGTGTGAGAGTGCAATAGAATCTACTTGTGGTTTTAGTGAGCATTTTTCATTGACTAGAGATTATTTCATTGTCTTATTATCCATCTAGATACTCTAGATATTATACATCTAGATACATCTTCTTTGCAGTAACTGTTCAAATATTTTGCTCACTTTCTTAAATTGGGTTGCTTGGGATTTTAAAACTGATGTGCAGAGTTTCCTTATATATTTTGAAAATAGTTCTTTGTAGCTTCTTTTTGGAATGGAAAAAAATAAAACAGTGAAGAAAAGAAGCTGTGAATAAGATGAAGAAATGTTTATACTTATTGGTCTATATCAGTGTAGACCCAAGGCCAAAATGTATAAGCAATATTTATGGTAGTTACTGCTTATCTATTTCTTCCTGTTAATCCAAACTCCAGCAGGTTCTGAGAGCCAGAACATGTGCAATGTATACGTGATGAAGTAAAGTGGAACCCCAGATTCTGAAGGTAAGTTAGCACAGAATCTGTGTTAAAGTGCTGCTTACATTGCTCTAATTATTTTCCATTTGTGAACAATACTTCCAAATGCTTCACATCACAAAAGGTTATATATGTATGTGAAATTTAGGAGAGTCCTAAAAATTCATGCCCCTACTTAATGGGAATTCAATTGGTATGGTTTCCCAACCTGATAATTAAAGGAGTTCTAAAAGTAGGAACTAATTGAATTTCAATTTACTTCTCTTTCTGCATCAACAGCATGATTTTAGAGACTTTTTAAAAATAGCTATTTATGTTCAAATATTTCATTGTAGCATGACATTAATGATCTTGTAAGTAGGCTAATTGTAGATTCCATTGCAGACCTCCTTTGGAGATACTTCTGTTCAATGCTTAGAGCCAGTAGAATAAGTTTAGTTCAAAAGTCCACCCTGGTATTTGTGAGATGCTTTACTTTCTTAAATTCGCAGGAGTTAGAAACAAACTATATATGCAAGTACAGACTGCTTGAAACTATAAGAAATTTTATATTTTATATTACCTGGGAAATTATTTTTGGGGTTCTTATAAATTTTGCAATTTTGCAAATCACATAACACTTCCTTCTCTGTGTTTTCTCATCCAAATATGTAACGGTGGCTTTAATAATCTATCCCCATACAATGCTGAATACAACTTCAGGATGTTCACATACTTGAGCTACTCATCTACGGAATCATGAATTCAGAAACTCTAGTCCAGAATATAAGGAGGCTGCCTATTATCAGGCTTTACACAAGGACTTCATTGTGAGTATCCATTTACTTGAATGTTTCACCAGAACATAGCTCTGAGGGCATAAGAAGGAGGAATTGTGGCACTGGGAAAGGGAGGTAGAGGCAATTGTGCATTGAATATTGACAAGACACCACCATGACATTTCTAAAGCCTTGTTCTATCATCAATGTAAAATCCATATACATTTAATTGCTGGAAATCTAAACCTGATGAACTCCTTCAAAGTCATAGTCTCTACATGTTTACAGTTTTATCAGCTTCAGGAACTCAATTCAGTACAAGCATTTCACCTGTTTCAGAAATGCACCATTAAGACTTTTTTCCTCATCATTTGGAGGAGAAAACAATGAACCAAATACATAGATGAATAGAGAAAATATATATATTCCGAGAATTTTCTTCCAGAGATTAATAAAGAAGCATTACAATTGCTGGAGAAAATGTATTCCTGTGGGTTACATGGCTGAATTGGTTGAAAATTTGTTGTTATACAATCTAGGGATTTATTTGGATTTTGAAACCGCCCTTGACAATAAACTCTACATTCTAGATATTTTGCAAAATACAATAGAAGTTTATTTTACTCTGCCTATGCAAGAATTTTAGCAATGAAAATATCAAATAAAATTTAAATTAAGCAAATTATTATTTTACTATCATATTGGATTATATTTTCCTTGAAGCTTCTTAATCTGCATTTGTTATTGATGTGTTTGGTACTATAATTCTCTTTTTTTCTGTCTGCTTATATATGTCTTATATATGTATATGTCTGTACATGTGAAATATCAACTATTAAACCTGGGCAAACAGATATTTTTGATTAAATATAAACCAATCAGAAACATAGAAATTAAATTTCAAGTACATTATCTTAAAAATAAAATGATTTAGACAAATTCATTTTGCTGTGCTGTGTATCAAAATTTTCAAATATTTGAGATGTTTAATAAATACCATCCATATTTAAAGAAGATTCTATGTTAATATATAACATTTAATGGAAGAAGGCTCCTAATTAGAATAATGTCCCCCCAAAAGTCATGTTCACTCAGAACCTGCAAATGTGATCTTAACTGGACATAGCTTCTCTGCAGATGTTATCAAGTTAAGATGAGTTCATACTGGATTACAGTGGGCCCTGGGACAATGACTGATGTTCTTAAAAGAGAAGGGGCCGGGCACGGTGGCTCAAGCCTGTAATCCCAGCACTTTGGGAGGCCGAGACGGGCGGATCACGAGGTCAGGAGATCGAGACCATCCTGGCTAACACGGTGAAACCCCGTCTCTACTAAATAATACAAAAAACTGGCTGGGCGAGGTGGTGGGCGCCTGTAGTCCCAGCTACACGGGAGGCTGAGGCAGGAGAATGGCGTAAACCCGGGAGGCGGAGCTTGCAGTGAGCTGAGATCCGGCCACTGCACTCCAGCCCGGACGACAGAGCAAGACTCCGTCTCAAAAAAAAAAAAAAAAAAAAAAAAAAAAAAAAAAAAAAAAAGAAACGAGAAATGTGGACATCGATTCAGACAGAGGGATAATGGCTATGTAAAGATTAAGGTAGAGATTGGAGGGATGCTGCCACAAGCCAACAATATCAAGGACTGACAGCAACCACCAGAAGCTAGAAGAGACAAGGGAGAATTTTTCTCTGGGGACTTTGGAAGAAATATGATCCTGTTGACACTTTGATTGTGGACCTCTAGCGTCCAGAACTATGAGAGAATACATTTCTGTTGTCTTATGCCACCCATTTTGTGAGACTGTTATGGCAGCCTTAGGGAATGAATTCCGATTCTCATTGCTCCTAGATAAAGTCCAAGCTTCTTTTTATGGCCTGTAAGATATTTTCTGCTCAGGCACTACTTTGGTCTTCAGCCTATTTCGTCTTCTTGTCTTACTCTTTCTTCAGAGTTAATTGAACAATATTATATTACCAATTTTGTTATAAAATAAAATTGTGTATGTTCTAATTTATACACACATTTCTATTTTGAAGTTAAAAACCATTCACCAAGAAAATACTGCCAAATCCCTAGGTTCAAACATGGCTAGTATAGACATGTTTTCACAGTTGGAGTCTTAAGGCATAATATCAATAGCAATGACTTACTGAAAGCCATAACTACATCATTGCTGCGCCATGTTTAAGTTTGTAATGATTTGTGGGAGTAGAAATGGAAAATGTAATAGTAATACACTCATCTGTAAAAGTTCATTGTGATGGTTGTTATATGTCAAGTGAGTCAAGAGATACCCAGATAGCTGGCAAAACATGCCTGAGTATGTCTGTGGAGGTCTTTCTGGAAGTGATTAGCATTTGAATCAGTAGACTGAGTGATATGGTTTGGATCTGTGTCCCTGCCCAGATTTCATGTTTAATTGTAATCCTCAATGTTGGAGGTAGGGTCTGGTGGGAGGTGATTAGATCATGGTGTTGGTTTCTCATGGTTTAACACCATCCCCTTTGGTGCTGTCATCATGATAGTGAATGAGTTCTCGTGAGGTCTGGTTTTCTTAAAGTATGCAGCACCTTCCCCCTCTCTCTTCCTCCTGCTCTGGCCCTGTAAGACACGCCTGCTTCTCCTTCACCTTCTCCCATGATTGTAAGTTTCCTGAGACCTCCCAAGAAGTAGAAGCCACTATGCTTCCTGTACAGCCTGCAGAACCATGAGCCACTTAATTCTTTTTTCTTCATAAATTACCCACTTACAGATATTTTTTTACAGCAGTGCAAAAATGGACCAATGTGGGTGGGCATCATCCAACCCACTGAGGGCCAAATAGAAGGAAAACATAAAGGGGAAGCACAAATTACCACCTTCCTTGAGCTGGGACACCCATCTTCTCCTGTTCTTGGGCAAGTGTGGGAAAAGGGTAAGAGTGGGCAGTAAAAGGATTTCAAATTGCAGTAGAGAATTAGAATCATCAATGCAATCTACCAGAATCCCTGACTTCTGCTTATTATCTAAATGAAGGACAAACATTTCCATAATACAGACATAAGACAGAAAAAGAAATTATCGGTTGAAATTTGGTGCAAGACACATGGGTCAGTGGGTGATTGTGGAGAGAGCACTGTGGGCTTCTTCTGCCTCTGTAACTCTAGGAACCATAGGCAAATGATCAGTCTGTTATCTCAGACATCTCAATAAAACTTGTTGCTGAGGCAGAAAGAAGCCTGGTTATATAACACTTTCTCAACTGCTATCATTTTAAAGTTAGCAAGAAATGAAAAGATTCTAAAATCCCTTTCAATATGCCACCTAAAGCTCACTACCAGTATTAAATAGGCTGCATCTTTCTGTATTCAGAATTTCTGGGTGGCCTGTTAGGGTGGTGTCAGGCATAGAAATAATCAATCACTGAGGCCAGAAAGCATACCAAAATGTGATTACATCTAAGTCAGCATGTATAGATCAAAATCAGCTACAGTGTCCAAATGCACACTACTGTAAGAGCAAATTACACTTAGAAAAATTAGATAAAGGGCAGGACCATTTTCTCAAAGAAAGGGGCTGTGAACTCCCGTCATCACTTCGTTTGTGGTGGGGACACTGGTAGCAGAATCGGATGGCCTAAGTTCTTGTCATAGCTGTAACAGTTAATCTTGTGACTGTTACAAAGTTTTGTTTTTGTCTTTGCTGATCCCATTTTCGCAACTGTAAAAGAGGTATAGTTACAATTTACAAAGTTGTTAAGAAATCACTTGATATGCTAGTGAAAGAATTTTACTCAGTGTAACCTGTTCACCATGTTATTGTTACTTCAACTTGAAAGACAGATACAGTTTCTAAATTTTGTCAATTTGCTTTATAGAATGAGTGACACAGAATCAAGTAACATATGATGCGCCTCATTGCAACATGCTTTAATGATTTTCAGCTTCACTTAGGAGCTTCAGGTTCCTGCTACTTATTTATTCCTTGTCCACAGAGTGCATTACTAATGCCAAATAGTGACATAGTTTAAATGGCTCAAGTTTCAGGAACTCTAAGAGAGATAGTGTGAAATTCATGTTGCTCAATTCTCAACATTTCCCATTGACATTCCTTTGTTTGAACGTTTTCAATTTTTGCAATTGCTGAAATAATAATGGTCTGAACTGTAGGAAAGGCTTGCAGAGGTTGACAAGTGAGACAGTATGTCTCACGGTGAGGTCACTCAAACACTGATGAGTTGCTATTCCAACTCTTGAGTTAGTCTGTCTCTATTCTCTGTTCCCATCATGCTTTCTTTGTGACCAATGGTAAGTAACAAATGCAAATTTCACTTTCCGATTGGAGGAATGATCTATATCTGCTTTAAGAGTGAGAGAAAGGGTGATTTTTACATGTAAACATTCTGTAGGATAATAAACACAAAAATATTGCTGTCAAGAGGGGTGATTTGAAGGTCAAGGAGGCTTAATTTATAAGAAAATCCAGAATCAGGTCCTTAGTAAAAGTAAACTGTAAAGTGAGGACTTGTGTTTTATATTTCATAAACTAACGCTTATTGTTGGCAGAAAAATACCTATAGAGTGATACCTCATTTTCACTAGATTCAATGTGTGAAGCAAGGCTGCTATTCAACTCTTGGATGAATGCTTGTTTCACCCATGATGAGGATGAAACCTGCTGATACATCACCAAAAACATGGAGGATGTTTTTTTTTAAGCAAGCAAAGCAGAAAACAGCAGGAAGGAAATTCAGAGTTGCTGAAGAAAATCATGTACGAATCTTGTTTGATGCTACAGAGAAGTAATTGGATTTGTGAATACTGGGCAAACAGCTCAATGAAAATGAAATGATATGCTGATGTGCTGACATTTGAGCTGGTCTTATAGAAAGGAGAAAAAAATAAGCCTTAAATTTGAACCATGGAAATATTTCTTCCCCTTTTGTGACTTCTTGCATAGGGATATCAATTTCATATAAATTAGCTGAAAAAGGGGTCTGAAATATATTCTCATATGCATAATTTTTAAAAATTTGAATATAATCTTAAAACATTTGAATATGTTAGAGGAGAGAATATCAAGGGGAAAAGAGTATTCATGTCTTAGAACTGTTAATAATTTAGTATGTTTTAAAATGTGAGAGCCAAATTCAAACTAAAATAAAAATCTTGGTTAACAAGATATATTTGCTATTGTCATGATAACTGAAACCTAAGTCAAGTAAACTAATCTTAGAAATAAATAGCTTTTATGTGGAAGGTGATGAAAGCCTCTAGCAGTACAGCTGGGGCACATCTGCGTTATTCCAGCAATACTCAGTAGTTAAAAGTTATGCATTTATACATAATGCATGCCTTTGATTCACATCTATATTACCAATGGCTAGCCTGTTTCCATTGCGCCTCATTCCACAAAATGTATGCAATTCTCTAAGAATGCATTGGGAAGTGGCAATTCTAAGTAGCTTTTTATTTGAATGTAATTTTGATCAAAATGTTTAGCAGTTGCTCTAAAATAATGCTCTTTATTATGTTCTCAAGTGTAGATTTGATATCAAAGTGTAAAAGGGATCGGTACAGCAATAAACTCTGCGAGATACAGGATGTCAGTCAGGTGCAGGTAGGAGGACAAACTCCTGGCCATGAAGGGTTACGATGTTCTGGCCATGCACGGTAACTCAGCTCATTGTATGCAAGGACTATGCTGTGGATTCATTGTCCCTTAAATTCCATCTACACTGTAGGGTATTGTAGAAGAGATACTTAAACACTGAACTCCTTCCTTTTGCAATAATTCTATACAGATGAGATACATTTAAAAGATTCTGCAGAGTTAAGTTTAAAATGGACAATACATAGCCTTAAAGAAGAGAAGGAGGTAAACCTTAAGATTGCCTGTAAATTGGGAAGAGTATGAAAGGAAGAGGTATAATTTCCCATACTTTTGCTTTGGAGGTAGAGTTTATGGTTTAGGTAAATATGTAAGTGATTTCGTATTATCTGTGTTTTTTATTATTCACAAATAGGTGACATAGCAATGGAAACAAATGGTTTCATCTTGTTGGAGTGTATATTTTGAAGCATAAATTGATGAGATTTGAAGCTGAGGAGGTGGGCAGGGGTCAAACAACAGAAGGCTTTATGTTCTGTATTTAGTAGCTTGAAAGTGACTCTATACATATGGAGTATAGATATGGGTTGGATGGCCAGTAAAGGGTATTAGAGAATAATATGTTCAGGTTTCTGTTTCATTTTATTTGTTTGTTTGTTTATTTACTTATTTTTGAGACAGAGTCTTGCTGGAGTGCAGTGGCACCATCTTGGCTCACTGCCACCTCTGCCTCCTGGGTTCAAGCAATTCTCACGCCTCACCCTCCCGAGTAGCTGGGATTACAGGTGCCCACCACCATGCCCGTCTAATTTTTGTGTTTTTAGTAGAGATGGGGTTTTGGTATGTTGGCCAGGCTTTTCTCAAACCCCTGAGCTCAAGTGATCTGCCTGCCTTGGCCTCCCAAAGTGCTGGGATTATAGTCGCGAGCCCTTGAGTCCAGCCAGAGTTTCTGTTTTAAGAAGAGCACTCTGTCTACAGAATAAAAGATGAGTTCCATGGGCACGTGAGGTAGGGAGTCAGAGAAGAAGAAAGGTAACTATTAGGTGGTTAGTCCAAGAATCCTGGAAAGAGACACTGTCAAACTGGACACACTATCCTGTTTCAGTTTATTGGTATAAAAATCCTTCCTTCAGCTCCTGTGACAAATGGAGTGACCTCTCAGGAGTTCCCTAGATTTTTGAAAACAGATCAATGCTGATATTATTCAAATTTGAAAAAAAATAACCTTAGTAAAACAATTTTAAGCTCTTTAAAACTCGTTAGTGCAGTTTTACTTCACTTAGGCAGAGATTGTCTACTGAATTCCTACTATGTCCAGGTACAAATCTGTGTCCTAAGAATATAGGAGAGAGCAGCCCAGTGCAGTGGCTCAAGCCTGTAATCCCAGCACTCTGGGAGGCCGAGATGGGCGGATCACGAGGTCAGGAGATCGAGACCATCCTGGCTAACACAGTGAAACCCCGTCTCTACTAAAAATACAAAAAATTAGGTGGCGGGCGCCTGTAATCCCAACTACTCGGGAGGCTGACGCAGGAAAATGGCTTGAACCTGAGAGGTGGAGGTTGTAGTGAGCCGAGATCGTGCCACTGAACTCCAGTCTGGGTGACAGAGAGAGACTCCGTCCGTCTAAAAAAAAAAAAAAAAAAAAAATGAATATAGGAGAGAGCAAGATTAATATGATCCCTGTACCTGTCAGATGTATAACCTAAAGGATGGTGTATAGAAAAACACTGATGGAAGTAGAATATGATGCAGTGGCCATTGTGTAGGGGCAGCACACAAATACAGTTCATGTGATCATATATGTATGTGGGGGAGGGGTGTGTACATCTTATTCAATTTAAAGAACCAGGAAAAGATTCTGGAAGAAGATCTGAAATGAAGGAGGATGTAGGGACCGTGGATGGGAGAAGAAAAGTTCAGGCAGAGGAAAGAGTAGGTACCGAAAGCTTAGCCAGGAGCCTGACATTAGTCCAGCCTGGCAGGGCTAGGGAGTGGTTCAGTAGGGACGATCCAGTGATGAGACTCATTGTACTCTGTGTGTTTATTGTTGTTCCAAGAAGAACACAAGTTCTTTCAGGGTAGAGGCCATGTAATTGTTATAATTTGGCTTTTCCTATACTCTTTAATATTCAATGTATGCACCAGTTAGGGAGTGAAGCCGAGGTATTTTCAGTGGCTAAAATGTTACTGTTTTTGGCGAGTAGTTCCTGCTCTTGGCAGGGAGGTTAGGAGGGACCCTCAGGAATATTTACTGGCAAGAAACTAGAGTACTCACAGCATTTGTGCGTTTCTAATGCTGTAGACATCTTTTATATGAATAAGCACTTGGCTGCTCCCTCCGAGAACATTGCCTCTTGGCTTCCCAAATGACAGTAACTAGAACATCGATGGCATTGCCTTTGCTTGGACAGGTTTTCTAGTACTTTGAATTCAGTGACTTTATGTAACAAACGTACTTTTTCCTCCCAAAATAGAAGTTTCCCTTGAGATCCTGTACTTGCTGGTCTCTCCCCTCTTTTCCACACCAGAGCTGCCCTGCCTGTTACTTATCAGAGGTCTGAAAAGGAGGTTTAATTTCCAAACTATTCAAGGAAATTCTTGGGGTGGGGGTGTCATTCATTGCATCACTGACTTCTAAACCAGCACAAATTGAATTCCATGCATGCGTGCTTATCTGTCTTTGACAGCCCTTGGAGTCTCGCCTCTCCCTGCGTGGATGGAGAGGCTGCTGTCATTCCCAGCCCCTCACTTAGTGTCTCTTCATCTCTCTCCTTTTCTCTACCACAACCACTGCTTCATCTAGGGCTTTCTGTAGTGTTGACTTCCCACCCCTGCTGACTGCAGCCTTCTTTAGTGAATGCCAAACGTCCTAAAATGTCGATGGGACAGTCCGCAGATAAGCATCATTTCTGTGCTCTGAATACAACATATCTAAGTTTGAGTGTAGCCTGTGCCCAAGGATCTCTGAGGGTTTCCTGCACTTAATCAGAAAGTGCAAAATGCAGAATTAAACTAGCAAGAAATAATATGTCAACAAAGTCATCAATTTTGAGGAAATAAAACAAATACCTCTCTTTAGAAGAGAATTAAAAGTGAAACTTAAAAAAGCACAACCTGTATGCTTTTTGAAAGATTAAGGAATTTCTTGGAGAATCTGTGACATTCATTGTTTAAAAAAATAAAATCAGAGTCCTTTGTCTTCTGAAAGTGAGAACCACAGTATGAGTGAGATACAAAACTAATGAGCATATTGACAGGTGGCCATCTTGAGGTGGAAGGCAGGAAGCCACAGAGAGCTGGCAGGACACTCCCTGTGGAAGTTATTGCTTGTAAGTTAGTTTGTCTGTTGATTAGAAGCTTTTCCTCCTTACATTTTTCTAGTTCCCTGCAGGATAGCTACCGAGGATACAGAAATCGTGAAGGAAGAGTGAATATCCCAAGGATATGCACCCAGTAAGGGATTTCTCTCAAAAGTAAGATAGTCATCCCATTAATTGGTTGGCCAGGAGATAAACGACAAAGACATAGATATATGCTATAATATGAAATAGGTTATAATATGAAAATATATTGGCATATAGCATGTTGGATCAGGTAGAACACCCGGTATCTTCTCAAAATGTATAGAAAAGAGGAGTAGATGCCCTAGGAGAATACCCATTCTTAAACTCAGACTAAACAATTTCCCACTGCTCCACTAGCTATGTTTCTATAAAGAATAATGCACTCCATGTCCATACAAAACCTGCTACTGGAGGCCAGGCACGGTGGCTCAAGCCTGTAATCCCAGCACTTTGGGAGGCCGAGACGGGCGGACCACGAGGTCAGGAGATCGAGACCATCCTGGCTAACACGGTGAAACCCCGTCTCTACTAAAAAAATACAAAAAACTAGCTGGGTGAGGTGGCGGGCGCCTGTAGTCCCAGCTACTCGGGAGGCTGAGGCAGGAGAATGGCGTGAACCCGGGAGGCGGAGTTTGCAGTGAGCTGAGATCTGGCCACTGCACTTC
>NW_016808939.1:1650163-1694876 GCF_001698545.2 Rhinopithecus bieti | reverse complement strand
AAAAAAAAAAAAAAAAAAAAAAAAAAAAAAAAAAAAAAAAAAAAAAAAAAAAAAACCTGCTACTGGAATCTATTTTCACCCACATTCATGAAACTATGAGCCATGGCAGTTCTTGCCAAGGATTTTTACTAGGAATCTAAGAAAGAACTCAGGAGTGCTGTTTGACTTCTACATGACAGTACTTTTGATTTTCCTTTGGTGGTAAATTTTGCTCCTGCTGACAGAAAGAATAATTGCTGCACACAGAGTTTAACTCTATTTTCTTGCTCAATTTTTACAGTATAAGCAATCTTGGACAACGAAGTTTTTTTAGATCAAATCCTGCTCTGGAAAGAGAAAAATCAACTTGCATTCTGATGTACAAATCTACAGCAGCTTATTGTGTCACTATGGAAAGGGTACTTACCTGGACAGCAAATAATAAATTAATTTCTAATTAAAAGAGGTGAATGTTTTGTATTTCAAAGCATTCTCAGTTATTTAGGCATTTGTACCTATTGTCTTACACTCCCTACAGACTATAGTATATAATTTACTGCATTTTTCCTCCGTTTGTCATTTCTATTTAATATAATAGCATTGTAGACAATAACTTTAGCATTAATGTATTTTATTATCTAATTTTATGGATATGATCTGTTTCCCCTGTTTGGGGTCTGTAAGAAAGGTTACTACTCTTTCAATCTTCAAAATATATGCAATATGATTCTGAGTCCCCAGCAAACCGATTCTTCTTTGGGGTTCCCTCTCAAATGATTACTGGGAACCCAAGAAAAGTAAACACTTTGATGAATTACTCCAGTTTGTTCTTTTTTTTTTTTTTTTTTAAATACATATATGCTGTCTCCTGTTGGGAGACTAGTCATTTCTCAAGTTGTCCAAGTACTGGCCTCTGACAGAAGGCTACTGGTCTCCAACCCTCCCAGGATAACTCCTGTGGTTGCTGATGCTCCTTTTTGCCTTGTTTAGTTGGAAAGAAAGCTTCTTTTATTTTATTTTTTCACAGGTACTGATATGGAAACTTCTGGGGATGGCAGAGACCGGTTGTCTGATGCAAAGGTGTTTGCTAGAGTGAGGGATCTGCATTATTTCTTCCTGTAGATAAAAAGGAAACTCTACTTTCCAATGTCATTCTTTTCTGGGTAGAACCACCTGTTAAAATCTTGGTGTTAGGGCTGAGGAACTCTGAAGACTGACAAAATCCCTAACTACTCATATTCTGCTGTATGACAAACACATCTGAATAACTGGCAGACTCAACATCTCCTACTTGCCCTTTCTGGTCCAATAATAAAATTACAAATAATCAGGGGGTTCATTTACCAGATCTCAACCACGCATTCTTAATCATGATCAATTTGTTCCAATAATGATCATGATAATTTGTTTTGAAGATAAATATTTGTTATTAATTTCACTATACTGTACATTTTGAAGAAATAATAAAATGAAGACTTTTACTGATTTATTTAAGGTCACCAAAATATAAAGTATAAAACAAATATTCTTTAGGTTATTACTTTTGGTAATTTTTTTTTTTTTTTTTTTTTTTTTTTTTTTCTGAGATGGAGTCTCGCTCTGTCTCCCAGGCTGGAGTGCAGTGGTGTGATCTCGGCTCACTGCAACCTCCGCCTCCTAGGTTCAAGCGATTCTCCTACCACAGCCTCTTGACCACCTGGAATTACAGGTGCCTGCTACCACGCCCAGCAAATTTTTGTATTTTTAGTAGAGACGAGGTTTAGCCATGTTGGCCAGGCTGGTCTCAAACTCCTGACCTCTGGTGATCCACCCACCTTGGCTTCCCACAGTGCTGGGATTACAGGTGTGAGCCACAGCATCTGGCAGGTCACTGTACTTTGAGTTTACAACTTTAGCATTGTTCTTGAGTTCTTATTCTTAATTTTAACTCCCTGACAACATTTAGAATATTTAAAGCACATTATATTTTGTTATCAAAACCTAAATGAGAAGCTGAGCATAAACTACAAAATATTTCAAGTAATAGTTCAGTAAAATAGAAAACGGAGTTGAGAAAGAGCAGCAAAATAAATATTTATGTCAACTCAAGTTCTAAATGTTGGTGGTCTTAGCAATAGGTTAACTATGTTCATTGTGTCATTTTTCTGATATGCATGGGAGACCTGATGTGAAGAGTGATTACAAAAATGGCCCTGATTCTTCATACCTCTGTGAGTGTGCATACTTTGCAGTATGACTTTGCAGTTTTTCCCATCAGTAGATGGAGTGTAATTGTCTACCCCTTCAATCTCTTCTGAAATCACACACAACTTTCTTTTGCTGATAGAACATGACAGACAGATGACATGCCAGTTCTGAGCTTAGGCCTCCAAAGACCTTTGTACTTTGACTTTTCTTCATTAAGTTCTGCCACAACCATACAAATAAACTCTGAATGGTATTACTCATGTGGCACCTTTGCCAACATTGCCCCAACTGGCAGCCGTCCATCCAAAAGACATGTGAATGTGGCTTTTCATGACCAATCAGCCTCCAGCCAATCTGCCCAGTGACCACAGGCATATAACAGACCCAAAATGAGACCAGAAGAACGTGGTAAATATAAGCATCCAGCTGATGTATAAACATGTGGGGAATAACAACTAGTTGTGTTAAGTCGCATTCTTTGGATAGTCTGCTACAGAGTGATAGATAAATGACAGAAATTGGTACCCAAAACAGGAATGGTCATAATAAAATCGTTGAACTAGGGAGCTGGAAGAGGCTGGAAAATTGGACAGGACACGGTCAAGAAATTGCTCTTGGAGGCTAGAAAAATGAAAACCCATATATTATGTAATCACAAAATAGTTAGCAAAACAATTGCATATAGTAACCAGGAATATGGAAAATATAACTCATGTGCTCCAGTTTTGGGTAAAAAAGTCTCCAGAAAGAATATTGAAAGTACCAGCTGGTTGATACCTGCCATATATGATAAGGCATGGGGAAAGAGAATAGATTGTTTCAAGAGCTGGGAAATTTGCAAGTAAAATTTAAAGGAGATAAAGTGGGACCAGGCCTTGTTCGGTTGGAAAATAAAAGTGTTTCTCATATCTGGTAGGTAAAATATGTCAAAGTAAAATCTGAGCTCTTATGGACAAAGTCAAATCAGGGGGCTCTAAATGCTTTGTTGGGACTTAAAGAGTTAAGTTGGTGCCTATGGATTATTTCAGTTAGCAAAGAAAAAGGACTTCTAAGAACCAGAATGGCAAGATCTCACAGCAGCCTCCTTCCAAAGTAACAGAATGTAAGTCTATAGAAGGAGAAAAATGTCTTGAAGTCAATTGTGAGTGTGGCTGTCATTGAATTGAGCGATTGAAAATCATATCTACAAGACCACAAACGTTTGAAGGTTATATTTTCAAGAGTGCCAGCAGCCTGAACTAAAAGGGATTGAGATGGTGAAAACTGTAAAAAGTCTGAGTCCCAAATTTGTACAGGCAGGGAGAAGGCAGAGAAATGATATGAGCTATTTCTTCATAGTAACCGAGGAGTATAATGAAAACAATAACCAGATACCTCAGAAGGAGAAACTCACATATGCGAGCTGAGAGTACTGGAAGTCGAAGTGGCTCTAATTTAGGAGCAGTTTGTACCTTCAGAGTATGGGAACTTAACAATACTGCCCAGTGGGTTTTCGAAATACGGCAGATCAGTCACAACTGTGTACACTTCATTTTCACCTTTTTAAAATGGGATTATTTATCCCATTCTTGTGTCACAATGAATTGGGCAATAATCTGTATTTTTAGCTCAGAAGTTTTGGATCCAAGGAGTTGTTTCTAAGGGATCACCACCAGATACGATGTTGATTATGGGCTCTTGGGTTTAGGGGCTATCCGAGATCTTGGTATGGAGTGTATTAGTATATTTTTCACGTGGGAGTGTCAAGACAAAACCAGAGGGAGAAAACAGGAATGGTTAATTGTTTATAAAAATGGCCCAACTATCTACCATATATTTCATATCTGCAAGTAATGTGGCTTTTTAGCCATTCTAAAATAGAGTCCAGAATTGTTTTGGCTAAAAAAAAACAAAGGCAGATGAGAGGCTGCCAGTTCTAAGCCTAGGCCCCAATAGACCTTCTATCTTTCTGCCATCTTTTTTATAACCTTGCTGCAATCACCATGTGAACAAACTTGGGTTTGCCAGCCGG
This sequence comes from Rhinopithecus bieti, assembly GCF_001698545.2. NCBI lineage: Eukaryota > Metazoa > Chordata > Mammalia > Primates > Cercopithecidae > Rhinopithecus > Rhinopithecus bieti. Next base: position 1,690,699 of record NW_016808939.1, on the reverse strand, counting down.
ATGTTGAGGCATGTGGTATAGTCTCTCCATCACCTCCACTGACCATTACCCTCACTGACCAATCAGCCACCAAAAACCTGCGAATGAAGTTACTCTGGGACAGTCACCTGCAGCCTACTATAACTGAGACATAGTTTCAGTCATTCACCACTTGCAGAGTTCAATTACTAGAGTGAGGTCTGGTATAAAGAAAGTGACCTTTTATTCCAAACCTAGCTTCAGGGAAATAGTGCAGGCTTCCTGCCTTCAGGGTACTGCTTCAATTTTGGAGCATAAGGCAGGGGTTTATAAAAGAGGACTTGGCATGAATGGCATGCACGGGAAGGAGCAAGCAGGTGGGAGTCCACTTGACTGCTTCAGTACCTTTTCTACTGGGTGGCTGAGCAGACGCCATTGTGGGCAGATATAGGTTGTAAAGAGGTCTCGTCTCATATACTGTCCAGGGAGAAGAGAGTTTTATAGCAGGCATACTTTTGGTTGTAAATGGACTGTTGTATCTAGAGGCAATCCCCTGGTAGAAAAGAGTTCCTCTCTGGAACTTTTAAATAAGCACCCAGTTAGAGAAGCTAGTCTGTAGATAGTCTGGTGAAGAGAAAGTTAAAGGTTAGACTTGCATTTCTAAACAGCAGAATATGAACTGGGAAGCAGGGGAAAAGGAAGCAAGAGAAAAAAACTAATTAAAAATAACTCATTCTCCATCTCTTAGAAAAATGGTGGTACTCAGTTACACTAACCACAAACTGATGGTAGACACATAACCCAACCAAGCTTAAATGTGTTGAACTTGGCCTACATCAAAACTTTCCAAGTAAACTGTAATTGCATCAACAATAATGCATGGTAGATTTTTTAAATCACTAGGTTTTGGGCTATTTTTGGTTACATAATAGTACAAGTTATATACATGTATCCTCCAGGGGACCTCCTCCACCAGCTCACTGAAGGTTGACATACTGCAGTTAAAAATCAATTTTCTTGATTTATTTACTAACATTTATTTTAACAAAGCAAATACATGTTTGAGGTGAAAATTAACTGATCGTGTCCTTTACTCATTTGAAAAGAGAAAGGACGAGAATGGAAGAAGGAGCAGAATGAGGATCTTTGAAAAAACTGACTGACAAGAAAACTTCTTTTAGAGAGAAGTATTATAGACTGAAGAACTGAACCCTCTGTGCTAAAATTTAAATGAAGAAAAATATTTGAAATGATATTAGGAGTTGATGGATGTTTTCTTTACAAAACACATGCGTACTGTAGAGCTCTCAATGGGAAATTTTCCTGTTTAGGGACAGCAGTGGTCTTTTGGCAGAGCTAGATTTAGACAATGCCCAGGAAGCAGTTTTGGAAATTTACATAACCCTGTTAGATCCACAAAAAGTATATTGTGTCTGTCCTGCCTCCATTTTCCTTTATTCTTCTCAAAGAATCTTCATTTTGTATTAAAGGAATGCTCCTCCTCTCACTGTCTGTGGGGTATGCATGGGGCTTACTCTACCATCCTAGTTCCAAGAAAAGCACCAGATTCATGATGAACTTCATTGAATCTTGAATCCGGCAAGGAGCTTAATTTAGATCTATTTCTTAAATTTTTAATTTTAGCATACAATTATTTTCTTTTTCTTTAAGCCTGCATGAGTTGGGTATTTGTCTCTTGCAAACAAAAGAGTTTGAATGACAAAGTCTTAAATTTACATTAGCAGAGGGCATTCTGCTGGGCTAAATGTTTGTATGAACCAGTAGAAAAACTGTTCAAAATTATAAGGTGCTGTTGCAAAAATAAAGTGTTCAAAATTTTGTGTTGTGAACCCCCAAAATCTGAGACAGATCTCAGTTAATTTAGAAAGTTTATTTTGCTAAGGTTGAGGCCATGCACCCGTGACACAGCCTCAGGAGGTCCTGACAACAGGTGCCCAAGGTGGTCAAAGCACAGTTTGGTTTTATACATTTTAGGGAGACATGAGGCATCAATCAACATCTGTAAGATGAACATTGGTTCGGTCTGGAAAGGTGGGACAACTGGAAGCAAAGGCAAGATGACTGGAAGCAGGGAGGAGCTTCCAGGTCATAGGAAGATAAGAGGCAAATGGTTGCGTTCATTTGAGTTTCTGATTAGCCTCTCCAAAAGAGGCGATCAGATATACATTTATCTCAGTGAGCAGAGAGGTGACTTGGAATAGAATGGGAGGCAGGTTTGCTCTCAGCAGTTCCCAGCTTGACTTTTCCCTTTAGCTTATTTTTGGGCCCCAAGATTTATTTTGCTTTCACAGTGTCTAGCAAAACAGCCATATCCTAGGTCTAGTAACATATTCCACTGAGAAATGGAAATAAAATAGAAGAAGAAATCATCTAGTATGTTGATGTTTTGAGACAGGAGAGGACTATTGTCTGAGTCCATTTTGTGCTGCTAAAACAGAATACCTGAAAGTGGGTAATTGATAAAAACCAGAAATTTATTTTTCATAGTTCTGAAGGCTGGAAAGCGCAGTATCAGGTCTGTAGCATCTTGTGAAGATTTTCTTGCTGTGTCTTCACATGGTCAAGAAGGTCAGGCAAAGAGCACAAAAGAGTGAAACCACTCTTGTGAACCCTTTTGATAATGGCATTCATCTACTTATGAAGGTTCTACCTCCTATTAGGCCCCACCTCCCAACACTGTTGCACTGGGGATCCAGTTTTGAACACATACATTCTGGGGAACACATTCGAACCACAGCATTCAGCCCCAGCCCCCCAAATTCTTGTCCATTGCACAAAAAAATTCCATTTCGTTCCAACATTCCCAAAGTTCTCAAGTCATTCCAGCATCAACTTAAAGTCTATTTCCAAAGTCTCATCTACATATCATATGGGCGAGACTTAATGTAGGATTTATCCTAAGACAAGTTCCCCACCAGTCTGTGAAATCAAAATAATACACGTTTCCAAAACACCATGGTGGGTCAGGTGTAAGGTAGACATTCCTATTCCAAAAGGCAGAAATAGACAAGAGAAAAAGGGTAACAGGTCCCAACACAAAGTCCAGCAGGTGAAACATTACATTTTAAGGCTTGGGAATAATCCTTGACTGCATGTTGTGCCTTCTGGACACAGTGGGCCTCCAATGCCTCAGGCAGCCCCACCCCTGTGGCTTTGCTGGGTTCAGTCCACATGGCAGCACTCACAGGCTGAAGTCTCATGCTTGTAGCTCTCCTAGGCTATTGTTGTACACTTGTAGTGTTCCTGGACCAAACTGAGGGTCAGGCTGCTATTTCTCATGGCCCCAAAACAAGATGCAGATGAACTGGGGAGGAAGAGAGTTTTTATCTCTGTAACTGGTTACAGGGAGAAGGCCTGGAAATTATTACCAGACCAACTCAAAATTACAAAGTTTTCCAGAGCTTATATTCCTCCTAAACTATATGTCTATGTGTAAGTGTGCATTCATCTAAAGACATAAGTGATTAACTTATTTTACTCTGTAACTAAGATCTGGGTCTTGAAGACCTTCCTCTGGAGCCGTAGTACATTTACCTAATCTAAATGGGTCCAGGTGCTGGGAGGATTTCCCTTATCTTGTCTCCTGCTAAATCACGGAGGTTTGGGGAGTTCCTTCAGACTCTCAATAATCTTGTTTGTGGAGAGCTGGGGAGTTTCTTCAGACCCCCGATAAAACTTGTTTCATCATGCTTTAAGGTTCAGGAAAGGCCTAGGCGAAACTCTTGGTGGGCTTTTGCTACATCCCAGCCTTTGTGTAAGGGCACTGCCTTTTAATATTTAAATATTAACCACACAGTCCGTATTGAAACAGTTGTTATGGAGGCCTGCATTAGTGAGAGCTGGTCTGCCACACTAGCTGCACAGTTCTGGGGTGTTGGGGCAGCCCTGCCCCTATGAGTCCACTAGGCATTGCTTTAGTGGGGACTGTCTGTGGCTCTGCCCCTGCAGCAGGTCTCTGCAGCATCATTTGAAATTTAGGTGGAGGCAGTTTTGCCTCCACAGCTCATGCCAGCAGAATTAGCACCATGTGAATGTCACCGAGGTTTATCATTTGAATCTTCTGCAGTAATGTCTAGAGTCACACATACGCCTGTGAGTCATATCTGTGGGTGCAACACCAGAATGCGAGGACTAGAATCCCAAGTCTGCCCTGGGATGGGAGCACTGACACCCCATCGGTGTTGTTCCCTTCCTCAAAACTTTTCTGCCTTCCAGGCTCTAGCATTCCAGGCATGTGATGGGAGTGACAGCTTCAGGGATTTTCAGTCATTCTCCCTTTGTCTTAATGAATAGCACTCCCTTCTAGCCATACTAATCTCCTTAACAAAGTACGGATTGTGTGGTTACATTCTTGTTTTTTTCCTCCTAAACATGCTTTTAAATTCTTTACATGGCCAAGCTGAACTTCTCAAAATCTCTATATTCTGTTTCCCTTTTGATTAGAAATTCCATCTCTAAATCATTTCTCTCTTCTTGTATTTTACTATAGTTAGTTAAGAGAAGCAATACAGCCTTCTCAATGCTTGGCTGCTTAGAGAGTTCTACCAGATATCCGAGTTTATCTCTCCTAAATTCTGCTTTTCATAAAGCCCTTGGGCATGGAAACAATTTAGTCAAGTCCTTTACGAATTGGTAGGGAGGGTGCCCTTTCCCCCCAGTTGCCAACACTTTGGTCTGATTTCCGTCTGAGATCTCATCAGAATTGCCTTTATTGCCCGTATTTCTACAACATTATGGTTACAACCACTTAAGTTAAGTAATCTCTAAGAAATTTCAGATTTTTCCTACAGCTCTCTTCTATGCCCTCACCAGAATCGCCCTTGATACCCTTTTTATGGCAGTCTAGGCTTTTTTTAGCCTTCTCATTCAAATCTTTCCATCCTCTACCTCTTACCCAGTTTTAAAGTCACTTCCACATTTTTACATGTTTGTTAAAGAAACACCCTATTTCTCTGGTACTGATTTGTGTTTCTATAACAGAATACCTGAGACTAGGTAATTTATTGAAAACAGACACTTCTCACAGGTGTGGAGGCTGGGAAGTCCAGCATCTGGTGAGGGCACTCCTGTTCTGTTCTCACACAGTAGAAAGTGGTAAGGGCAAAGTATGTAAGAGGGTGAGCCCACCCCTGCAAGCCCTTTTGATAAAGACACTAACCTATTTATGAGAGCAGGCCCCTCATGATCTAAATACTTCCCACCAGGCCCCACCTCCCAACACTGTCATATTGGGAATTCAGTTTGCAACACACAAATTTTGAGAGATACTTTCAAAACATAGCAACTCTTCTCCCAAAGAGCTCTAGTTAAAGTTGCTTGACCAAATTCTAAAACACTCAAACGAGTTTTTATACAGCTTCTATTTCTTGCATGATCATACTGATTATTTTGTAGACATCATTTCTGATAATTTTCAGAATTTCAATACTTCAGGGTAAAGAGTTAAGAACATAATTTTTTAGTAAAGTAATATTCTTAATATTGCCTACTGAGATAAAATGGCAAATATAGTAAAAATAAATAATCTACTGGAGGTTACCATGATGATTAATACTGAGTGTCAACTTGATTCAGTTGAAGGATGCAAAATATTGATCCTAGGTATGTCTATGAGGGTGTTGCCAAAGGAGATTAACATGTGAGTCAGCGGGCTGGGAAAGGCAGACCCGCCCTTAATCTGGGTGGGCAAATCTAATCAGTTAACAGTGTGGCTAGAATATAAAGCAGGCAGAAAAACGTGAAAAGACTAGACTGGCCTAGCCTTCCAGCCTACATCTTTCTCCCGTGCTGAATGCTTCCTGCCCTCAAACAAGTTCTTTGGTTTTGAGACTCGGACTGGTTTTCCTTGCTCCTCAGCTTGCATATGGCCTATTGTGGGACCTTGTGATCCTGCGAGTTAATACTTNAATGTCAATTGACTCCCTTTGTAAACACATTTAATGATCAGTATTAAATATTAAAATAATGATGAGTATTCTTTTCTAATGTTGAACTGTTCCCACTTCCTATAAATACAAGTTTTACTTTTTGTATTTTATTTTTCCAAATGATGAATAAAATTCGTATCTTTATCTTGGCTTTGTGATTTCCATTTTTTGTATACTTGATATACACAAATGTCACATGATGCTTACTTAAGGGTGGTGATGTAAGACAAATTAAAATTTCATTTTTTTAAATCTGTAAACTGTAAAAATCAATCTCTTCCAAGCCAGTCTTTTCCTAATTGTTGAGTTAGAAATTGGAAAGGCAACGTTCCGTATATCAATCACAGAGAGAGATTGCTTTTAAAAGCAAACCTCAGTTTTGAAAGGTAGATTCTCTGCTACCGATTGCTCTCTCTCTTTTTTTTTTTTTTAATTTCCAACTTTTATTTTAAGTTCAGGGGTACATGTGCAGGATGTACAGATTTGTTACATAGGTAAACATGTGCTATGGTGGTTTGCTGCACAGATCGTCCCATCACTCAGGTGTTAATCCCAGCATGTGCTAGCTGTTCTTCCTGATCTTCTCTCTCCTCCCACCCCTCACTCTTGGACAGGCCCCAGTGTGTGTTGTTCCCCACCACGTGTCCACATGTTCTCATCATTGAGCTCCCATATATACATAGGAACATGTGGTGTTTGGTTTTCTGTTCCTGCATTAGTTTGCTAAGCATAATGGCAGTCAGTTCCATCCATGCCCCTGCAAAGGACATGATCTCATTCCTTTTTATGACTGCATAATATTCCATTGTATATACGTGCCACATTTTCTTTATCCAGCCTGTCATTGATGGGCATTTAGGTTGATTACATGTCTTTGCTATTGGGAACAGTGCTTCAGTGAACATATGTGTGCATGTGTCTTTATAACAGAAACATTTACATTCCTATGGTTATATACCCAGTAATGGGATTGTTGGGTCAAATAATATTTCTGACTCTAGGTCTTTGAGGAATCGCCACACTGTCTTTCACAATGGTTGACTCCTCTGCTGAAACCACATAATATTTTCATCTGATCCTGGCTCATTTTCAGGTTAGAGCATCACCTGGAGTCTTGTTCTACAGTTAAACAAATTTGAGTGTCTCATGGAGCTCTGGAAAATACAGAGCTCAACGTTCCAGCTGTCTCATTAATTCCAACCTTCATGTTCCTAAAATAAAAGACGTTAGACCTTAAGTGTTTCCTGACTTTATACCCAAATGAGCTCTAGTCCTTTAATGTCAGTGCATTTCCATGAATTTGGAGCATATGCCAAATGCTGATAGGCAAGACTATATATATTTTTTTCCCCACAAAACTTCAATTTTCCTATACCTAACAGGGAAAAAGGTCCAATACTAGCATTGGACCGCTCCTCTTTGGGTATTTAATACATAGATGTAAGACTGGACATCATTTTGTTTCACTGTAGCAAATAATGACTGTATAGGCTGGTCATGGTGGCTCATGCTTGTAATCCCAACACTTTGGGAGGCTGTGGCAGGTGGCCCACTTGAGGCCAGGAATTCAAGACCAGCCTGGCTAACAGTGAAACCCCATGCCTTCTAAAAATACAAAAATTAGCCAGGCATGGTGACGCATGCCTATAATCCCAGCTACTCGAGAGGCTGAGGCAGGAGAATCACTTGAAACCTGCAGAAGCGGGGGTGCAGATGGAGGTTGCAGTGAGCTGAGGTCGCACCACTGCACTCCAGCCTGGGCAACAGAGTGAGACTCCACCTCAATTGAAAAAAAAAAAAAAAAAGGAAATAGTAACTATAGCCAAAGTTCCACTATCAAGTTAAATCAACCCTCATTTCAAAGATTGATTTAGACTTGAGAGGATGCAAGATTAGAATATAAGCTTCCAATGCTGTGAGAGCAGAGGGAGAGCTAATTAAATTTTAATTATTTTGTCATTACACCGCTGTTAATGATGGCAATGAGAAAACTTATAAAAGTGTTTCCCTTTTTATAATTTCTCTCCAAATTTAACCAGAAGATAAATGGGAGACAGTGAGGTGATTTAAAAAGATTGCAGATCTTGGCTTCCGAAGGGTCTTGTTTTAACTCTAATTGCCGTTTAGCATCATTCATACTATGCCATTTTTGGATTAGTTACTCAAACTCTATGAACTTCAGTGTTCTTATATGCAGAAGAATATGCATGGGAGTTTCATTACTAACTCATTATTATCTTGTGCAAAACATGAAACACTTTAAAAACCTATTTAATCCCTACAATTGCTTATTGCACAAAATATTATTTTCACATATTATCGATTTATTATATAAGTGATAGCATGAAATAAAATGTGTATTGTACCTCTTTGGAAGTTCATTTTGCTTTCAGGAGAGTTAGGTCCGTCATTGAAGGTAATCTGTCCATCTGGGCAGCAGATAGCAGGCTTAGATAGGGGCAGCAGTGTACACACCAGCTTTGCTCTCACCTTAATCAAATCGCCATTACACCAAGACACAATGCAAAACATATTTTAAGTTATTGTTATCCCTCTGGATCAGATGCAGATTGACATCAGCCCTCAAGACTGTCACTTAAAATTTATAGAACACAAGGGAAAATGGTTACATATTGAACCATATGAGTCTTTTTGGAATAAACCATGAAATATCTGCTTGCAAAATAAGAATAATATGATATTAATTATTTGGAAAGAGTTTTCTAAAAGATTTCTGCTGTTCAAAAAACAAAGAAAGAATATTTATTTTTTCACTGACTTTACTATCTGCTACTCTAACAAAAGTTGTAGAAGTACACACATCAGAGAGAAAAACAGAGGATGATAATTTAGTCATTAAAATGGCTGACAAATAAATTTAAAGAAAAGCCTGGACAATCTGTGTAATGTATCTAGTGTATGTGACTTTTGCTACTCAAATCCATTTTGGTGACTTAAAGGATATGTGATTATCTGGGAATCTTTTATTTATGAATGGTTGTTCTTTCAAACACCATCCCATGTAGTAAAGAGGAAAAATGAAATAAATCCTGATTTGAAAACATTATCCTCTACAAAGGAATAAATGATCTTTTAGAAGTAAAGAACATACAAGAAGTAACAATATTGCTGTTTTAAAATTTTGTTTATAGAATGTGTACTGGAGGGCACCACGTAAACAGGTACTCAATAAGAGAGAACAATAATCCTTTTCTCATTCAGATTCAACTGGCTCTACATTTATTAAACATGTGTATATTTGTCACATATTTAGTGCAATCAAACTGTGAGTATGAAATTGTACTATACTTTACCCAGTGAACATCATGTATCTTATCCCAATGTGAGTCAATATTGGGATGAGCTCTGTAGCATCTCCATGACAAGGTAGCAGCATTGCCTTGAATGTTAGTGAAGGTCTGACCCAAAATGTAGTATGAAACTGTCCCTATAAACATAAAATTAATCAGAGAAGAAGGAAGCGGGAGAAATAAAAATAAACCAAGCTTGCAACCTATTCAACATTAATTATTAGGGCAAGTGATCTCTGACCCCTTCCTCATGGGTGCCTCAGAATCATATAGAGCCTTGCTACAAGATTATGGTTCTTCTTAACCACTGTATAGATAACAACTTGAACATTACAAAATGTTAAGTTTCCCTTTGAGATATTCTTTTGGCTCCTGAATACGAGTGAAACTACTGATGTCAGCTGATCTGAAGGACCCCATGGGGAGCTGACTCACCAAAGGATGCAGTTTCCACATCCTGATGATTTCATCCCCCTTGCCCCAACCAAGCAATGACCCCATTTTCCTGTCCTTTACCCTCCATGATCCCCTTAAAAACCACAGCCTGGAAATCCTCAGGGAGATACATTTAAAACTCTCCTCCCATCTTCTCTTGGCACCCTGAAGTTATTAAACTCTTTCTCTGCTGCAAACCCTACTGTTTCAGCTTATTGCTCTGTTACTGTGCAGCAGGCATACAAACCTGTTGGTCCTGTAACAATTGAGTCCTCAGGCTATATTCAAAGGAGCATTTTTTTTCAGTTTAATTCTATTTGCCCTTTTTATTTCATGCAAACCTCACATTCCTTAATTCTGTCAAACTTCACCAGCCTCTATAAAGGTCCTGCAATGGAAACTAATTTGTAGAATTATGACAATCCAAAATAATATTAGCCCAGGCTCACTTAGGATATAAGTAGCATAGATGGGACTCATACTGTCCTCTCTGACTTCAAAAACAATTTTATTTTGCTCTAGACATGATACCCCTCTGTCTGATAGTAGCCTCAGACATAAATGAGAATTCATATGGCAGTATTTGCTTTATTAGAGACATTTTATATTAAACTTGTGGAATGAAATTCAGCCACAGAAAGAATTGTAATATGAAGATAGAACATTAACCACTAACTTTGTTACTCATTATTGCCATATTTTTGAGCATGCCTACCAATGGTGTTTCCTTATGCATTACAAATAAAGAAGGTTACATGCTCAACTGGTAAACTAATTATAATTTGCTTTTCGACTATTCTGCTATCATACACAGAATAGATGTTCTGATGTTTTAGTCAAAATGAAATATTTAATAAGGTGCTTGTTAGAAAAAATCTGTTGTTGAAAAATATGGTTTTACATTTAACTCAAGTCAATTTAATTTGAAAAATATTCATGTGGTACCTCCAACGAGCCAGGCTTGTTTCCAGGTCTGTTGGCCACGGCTCTGTACATCGGCTACATTCACTGACTTTCACAGGTAAACAGACTTGTAGTTTGAGCCTGAAAGGCTGGAATTGCTTTAAACAACTCTGCATCTGCAGTGTTGCACATGCGTCCAGGCTTTTATGAGTGATCTGTTTGGGTTACGTTTGAATCAAACACACACACTCACCTACACACACCCTGCTTCCCCCCCAAACACACCAAATAGTGTTCACTGTGATGTCTAATTTCTCCTTTTCTTTGAACCAAAATCCTATTTGTTAGAATGAAGAAGCCAAGTAAGATGCATGGCCCACACGATCCCTTCCAGAACTACTTTTTCTTTCTTAATAGCATACTTAATAAGGATGTGGTACCATAGCCTTTGGTCTCTGAGAAAATGTTTCAGGAGGTGGTTTTTTGTTTGTTTGTTTGTTTGTTTGTTTGCTGGTCTATTTTGTTTTTTTTTGTTTTTTTTTTCCCCTCTAAATAAAAAGTTAAAAGAGCACAATAAGCTGTGTTAGAAATGTCTAGAGTGTTACCCTGGGTCTTTTGCTTATGTCTTCATGACAGTAAATTACTTAAGCTGTGCCTGAGTTTTATTCCACCCCAATAAAGGGGAGCTAATGAAATCCATTATCATAATTTTCTGACAAACATTTCTGTCCAGAACTTGTTACTAGTAAATTGCAGGTACTTAAGAAATGCTTAATGAAAAAAAAAATGCATTTCACAAGAGGTTTCTCAATAACATGTTTGTGGAATTTGAAAGGCAATAAAGATTAAATGCAGCAGGAAAACGGGAAGAGAGAGAAAATGAAAATTTATTTTCTTTTCTTGGATCCAAAAAAATCACCAAATGGAAGCAACTTTGGAGGTTTCTCAGACATTTGATAATAAGTATTTAGGGCCCATAGAGCTCCAATAAAGAAAGATTTTAGTATAATTATAAATAAAATGACTGTTTTCCAGGAGTGAGAAGGCAAATTTGTCACTTTATACTGTCCCATTTCTGAAACAGAAATATATGACAAATTTCTTAAAGTATATGTAGGCATTTTATGCTATCTTTTGAGATTTGTCTACTATAATTAATCATGTTATATTCTTCTCAGCTAAGCTTTCAAACATTGAGGTAAGAGATTAATAAATAGTAAGATCTAGCAGAAGAAATTGTGCTAGGGAGACTTAAATGTGGCTCCATGTCTCTAGTGTTGTTCTGATGATAAATTGGCCATTCCTAATATTATTAAGTGTTGGGCTGTATCCATGAAATTGTGCACACTTAGAATTTAGAAAACTGCAAGAGAAATAATCTCCATCTTTCTGCCTTCAAAACAAATATATAGCAATACAATAGGTAAATGGCACTTACCTTGGTCCTTCAAAAGGACATTTGCAAAAAATAAATGAAAGTATTTTCATAGATACAAACATAGAAAATATGTTTAATTTAGTTTGAAAATTGTATCTTAAATGATTTCCCTTCCTTTGTCCTTTCATAGTAACTTACTTGTTGGGTTTTGAATTATAGTTAATTATGCTTGTAATTATTTTTAAATGTAGAAGTAAAACTAATTCGAACAAGAACATTTCAACACCTAGATCAGTGGTCTGTACAGAGATGATGCTCAATGTTTGTTAGTTCATTATCATTTTGAACAATTAGCGTAACAATACTGTCTCAAGCACTGAGAGATGACATTTCCTTTACTCTCATAGATTACATGACATTTGAGAATCTATACAGTCTAAAACTATGGCTATATGACTGAAAATCTTTACATTTGAGAAGAAAAAGTTGCTCTAAAATACAGTTTTATGAAGTAAAATGCCACTAGATTAAAGAAATCTGGATTCAGGTGAGTTTATTGGGCTTTCTCTTTCATTTAGTTTTTGTAAGTGTGCTTTTGAAGGACCAAGGCAAGTGCCATTTACCTATTGCTTTTATTGTTTGTTTTTTAAAAATGTACTCGATACACAAATCACTGCTTCTATTTAAGAAGTCTATTTAAGTTGTTTGTATTATTTGTTCTCTTTTTATGTACTTTGGGTTGAACTAACCAAATCTGGAGTGCTAATCTAGTTGCTTAGTTCTCTCTAAGAATAGGATATAACAGAGTCTGAAAATCCTCTTATTTAGAATACATTTCTTTCCTTTGTGTGGAAGGAAGCTTTTACTTCAAGAGGGTTAATTGGATTACTCTTAAGTGTGATAAGGATATCTTAGAAAAAATTCAAATCTAAATTTTATTGTCAAATGATCTCTTGTTCTCTCACACTCCAAATTTCATTTCCTTTCCTTTGCACAAAGGATATATTCTTTAAGTGACAGTCATCTGGTGGCAATCTTTTTCTCATAGCATAAGTACGATCCACAAACTCACTGTGTAGTGCTATGTGTTTGTTTTGAAGGCAGCAAGGCGGAGATCATTCTCTTACTAGTGCTTGCCTTAGAATTCTCCTCAAACTAAATTCTCCTTGTGAATAAGCACATTAGCCTATTAGATATTGAAGTTTGTTTCTTCATACAGGAAAAACAAAATGGGAGAAGGTGTGGGAAAGGGAAGTTTATTACAAAAGTGGAATTTGAAGTAGTGGAGCAGGTCAGGAGGGGACAAAAATGACTCTTGAGGGGACAAAAATGACTCTTAAGAATTGGTAATTTCCTATTTGCCTCTGGGTCCTGGAGTACTTTTTTTTAATACTTTAAGTTCTAGGGTACATGTGCACCACGTGCAGGTTTGTTACATATGTATACATGTGCCATGTTGGTGTGCTGCACCCATTAACTCACCATTTACATTAGGTATTTCTTCTAATGCTATCCCTCCCCATTCCCTGCACCCCACGACAGGCCCCGGTGTGTGATGGTCCCCATCCTGTGTCTAAGTGTGTTCATTCCACCTATGAGTGAGAACATGTGGTTGTTTGGTTTCATCCTGTGATTAGTTTGCTCAGAATGATGGTTCCAGCTTCATCCATGTCCTACAAAGGACAAGAACACTCCTTTTATGGCTGCATAGTATTCCATGGGATATGGGCCACATTTTCTTAATCCAGTCTATCATGATGGACAATTTGGTCGTTCCAAGGCTTGCTGTGTAATAGTTCTGCCAATAAACATATGTGTGCATGGGTCTTTATAGCAGCATGATTTATAACCTTTGTATATACCCAGTAATGGGGTGGCTGGGTCAAATGGAATTTCTAGTTAATCCTTGAAGGAATCACCACACTCTTTCCACAATGGTTGACTAGTTTACAGTCCCACCAACAGTGAAAAGGTTCCCTATTCCCATGTCTCTCCAGCACCATATGTTTCCTGACTTTAAGATCACCTATTCAACGGGTGTGAGATGGATCTCATTGTGTTTTGATTGCATTTCTCTGATGGCCAGTGGATGATGAACATTTTCTTTCATTGTCGTTGGCTGCAAAATGTATTCTTTGGAGAAGTGGTCGTTCATAAGCTTTGCCCACTTTTTGATGGGCTTGTTTGATTTTCTTGTAAATTTTTTGATTCTTTGTCGTTGCTTGGATACTTAGCCCTTTTCAGATGGAGATCCAAAAATTTCTCACCATTCCTGTAGGCGTGCCTGTCACTCTGAGAGTAGGTTCTTTTGCGTGCAGAAGCTCTTTAGTTTGATTAAATTCCCATTGTCGATTTTGCTGTGTTGCATTGCTTTTCGGTGTTTTAGTCAATGAAGTCCTTGACCATGCCCATGCCTGAATGGTATTAGCCTAGTTTCTCTAGGATTTTAGTTTGCGTCTGAACATTTAAGTCTTTAATTCGGTTTGAATTAAATTTCTATATAAGGTGTAAGGAAGGATCCATTTCAGCTTCTGCCTCATGGCCGCCATTTTCCCAGCACCATTTATTAAAAAGGGACCTTTCCCCAGTTCTTGTTTTGTCAGGTTTGTCAAAGATCAGGTGGTGTAGATGTGTGAATTAGTTTCGAGGGCTCTGTAGATGTGTGATATATTGTGAGGGCTCTGTTCTGTTCCATTGGTCTATATCCGTTTTGTTAACATGACCAGTACTGGTACAAGAACCACAGGTACCAGACCATGCTGTTTTGGTACTGTAGTACAGTTTGAAGTCTAGGTAGCGTGATGCTCCAGCTTTGTTCTTTGACTTAGATTGTCTTGGCAATGCTGGCTCCTTCTTTGTTCCATATGAACTTTAAAGTAGTTTGTTCATTCCAGGAAGAAAGTCATTGGAGGCTTGATGGGGATGGCATTGAATCTATAAATTACCTGGGCATATGGCCATTGTCACAAATTAGTTTTCTTCGTATCCATGACATGGAACGTCTCCATTGTTTGTGCCTCCTTTATTTCATTGACAGTGTTTGAGTTCTCCTTGAAGAGGTCTTCACATCCCTTGTAAGTTGGATCCTAAGGTATTTTATTCTCTTTGAGCATTTGGAAGGGATTCACTCATGACTGGTCTCGTTTGCTGTTATTGGTGATAGGAATGCTTGTGATTTTGTACATTGATTTTGATATCCTGGACACTTTGCCGAAGTTGCTTATCAGTCTTAAGGAGATTGTGGCTTAGCAACAAGGGGTTTGCAAATATACAGCATGCATCTTGCAATCAGGGACAATTTGAACTTCCTCTTTCCTAATTGAATACCGGTAATTTCTTTTCCTGCCTGATTGCCCTGCCCAGGACCTTCCTACAATATGTTGAATAGGAGTGGTGAGAGAGGGCATTCTGTCTTGTGCCAGTTTTTGAAGGATGCTTCCAGGTTTTGGCCCATTCAATGATATTGGCTGTGGGTTTGTAATACCTATATATTGAGATACACCCCATCAATACCCTCTGTATTGAGAGTCTAGCATGAAGGGCTGTGACATTTGTTGAAGCTTTCGTGCATCTATAAAGATAATCATGTGGTTTCGTCTTTGGTCTGCTTTATATGAATGGATTACATTATTTGATTTGCATATGGTAGAACCAGTCTGCACCCCCGGGGCTGAAACCCACGTGATCCGCGGTGGATAAGTTTTTGATGTGCTGCTGGATCAGTTTGCAGTATTTAGTGAGGATTATTTGCAGCAATGATGTTCATCAGGGATATTGGTCTAAAATTCTCTTTTTTGTTGTGTCTGGTTTTTTGAAAAGATCAACAAAATTGATAGACCACTAGCAAGACTAATAAAGAAGAAAAGAGATAATCAAATAGATGTAATAAAAAATGATAAAGAGGAGATCACCACTGATCCCACAGAAATACAAACTGCCATCAGAGAATACTATAAACACCTCTATGCAAATAAACTAGAAAATCTAGAAGAAATGGATACATTCCTGGAAACATACACCCACCCAAGACTAAACCAGAAAGAAGTTGAATCCTTGAATAGACAAATAACAGGCTCTGAAATTGAGGCAATAATTAATAGCCTACCAACCAAAAAAATTCCAGGACCAGACAGACTCACAGCAGAATTCTACCAGAGGTAAAAAGAGTATTTTTATGTTAAATTTATTTGCTTCACTAAATATGCTGCTTCTGCCGGTCAAAAATGTTCAGATACCACAGATATTCACCACCCTACCTGGGTGAACAGACCAATATTATACAGCATTGTCTTGAAATTCAAGGTGAACAATAACAAGTTCTATATGTGGTGGCTTACCATGCTATTAATAATATTATATTCTAGGCAAAATATATAAATATATCCCAGTATCACATAACTATTATTTAATCTCTTGTTTCATCAAAAGCTAGAACAAAATGTTAAAATTTTATTAGAAAAGCACCAGTGCCTTAGCAACGATTGAGTTTGGAATTGTAATTGACTTCAGAAACTTAACTCTAACCTTAGAGTTAGTTCTTACCTTAGGTCAGACTCTTGGATTTTTCACTACACCTTTCTCTTTTCTGAGGCATTTCAGATATCCCACTGATATGAAAATACCAACTTTCCCAGGACAGTTCAGCTAACATGCACTTTTAGCTATGTCTCTGTTTAGTTGCTTGATTGATATTCTTGCTATACTCATGCCTTTGTATTAAAGAAAAAAATGTCAAACAGAAAACAAAATTAAAGAGGAAGACTCTGATTCAGATTTATAGAAATTTCCCATTTAGGTTGGTAGAGAAAACAAAAATTCACAGAATGAAAAATTGTGGGAGTGAGATTCGTGTAGCACAAAGTGCTTAGGGATGCAAGTAAGGGGAATTATAATCATAAGATTTGTTTTGAGAGAAACAGTTTAATATAGGAGGTGCAGAGTGAGTAAAATGTAGGGCTTGGTTTAGCAGAGAAGAGGGGAGAGAATATTCTATGTTAGAGAACTGTCATAATGGAAAATTGCATTGACTCTCATGATGAAAATAACAAATTCTCTTAATAAATCATATATCACTGCTTGCTTTTGAGCAACCATGTGAGATTTTTCAGCATGTTTTCTAGGAAACATATTTTGATGGGTTGTATAGGCTGTGGTGAATCTTAGGGAGGAGGAGGATACAAGCGGGAAGAAAAATTTGAAAGCTATTATAGCAAGTTGGCATGTAAGCTTGAGGACATGCTCCAGGCTGTGGCTGGGAAAATAGAGGGGGCAAAGGACAATCTCTAGCCATCTCCTTACTTGTACAGATCGTTTGAAAGCTCCCAATAGTTCTCATGAATTTCAGTTTCAACTTTCATTAAAATTTTCAATCAACATTGTGTCACAAGAATGATAGAAGATGTCAATTCTTTAATATTTTATTTCCAAAAGAGATAATGGGAAGATTACTGCTTTACATGCCACTCACTGGGTGAAAGAAACATGTAATAGGTTTCTAACTACTTATTTTCAGTAAAATGAATTATTTTCTAATGATTTATCATTATTATTATTATCATTATCATTATTAGGCCAGGGTCTCATTGTGTTTCCAGGCTGGAGTGCAGTGGTGTGGTTATAGCTTATTGCAGTCTCAAACTCCTGGGCTCAATCTTCCTCCCTTTGCTTCCCATGTAGCTAGGACTACAGGTGTGTGCCACCATGTCTGGCTAATTTGTTTTTACTTTTTGTAGAGATGCAGTTTTGCTATGTTGCCCAGGCTATCTCGAACTCCTAGCCTCAAGTGATCCTCCTGCCTTGGCCTCTCAAAGTGCTGAGATTTTAGGTGTGGGTCACTGCATTCAGACTATTTTTATAACATTGTTTTCTAATTACCCATCATGGCATGACAATACTTAAGATATCTCAATTCTACCTCCTAAGATAAAGTTACTATGTTTATATGTTTGATTGGGAAGCTTTTGTTTGCACAGACTTACATGCATCAGTTTTAGAGAAGAATGATCAGTGTCCAAATTAATCCTTAACAAAATGTTATTGTCCATATGAAGGTAGGCTTATGTAATTCCTAATAACTTATAAAATAACATAAAATGTTCAAGACAAATGAGATAAAGGGACAAAATCTGTTGGCAGGAATAAGCTTGTGAATTCATCAAGAGCCTGGAAACAGAATTCATTCCTAAAAATAGAATCCATAAATGAAAAGTCAGAGGTTTTCTTGAGCTGATAACATACTGTTTTTTTTGACATTTTAGACCTTTCCATTGTACAGATTTCTTGTTAACATTTTTCTGAACAGTACTGGTTACTCATATTTTTCTCTCAACAAATAATTTTCTCTCTGAATAATACTTTTTCACTGGAGAGACATGATATTCCAGGAATGAGGAGGCAGGATATTTGTGCGTGTGATACAGCTAGACATTCAAATACAGCTGAACAAGTTAAGGGGCATGGATACAGCTGAATTACAGTTCCCAATGGCCTGCCTTTTTAGATTTGTCCATCATTCTATGATAATGAGCAAAATGATCTATGTGCCTTTTACGTTAAAGTTAATAAAAAGACTTCATAGACATTATTCCCTCTTTCCTGTGGTTTTGAATGGACTACACCATGGATGTGTTGATACATGGTCATTACTTTGCCTATGGAACTAATATGAAAGCTTTGGAAGTGTCATGTCAGCTTTTCCTGAACTTTTCAGTAGTCTTTCTTTGTCTTTGTTTAAATGCCACTGATGGGTTCATTGGGTTGAGTAGAAATACTTTCACAGAAATGAGTTCAATGCCCTTTTGGTTGGAAAGGCAGGAAAATGCTCATGATCACTCATCCACAGAATTCTCCCTTAGCCTCTCAATCTGAAAACTCCTACTTCTGACCTTGTTCCATCAGATTTGATTACGGGGAATGGTGGTTCTCTGTTTTCTCCTTAGCTAATGTTGACTCTTCTGTGGCTCCTGTACTCATGCCAAGGCTCCATCTCCCCTCATGCCCAACTCCACTATACACAACCAAACCATCACTGCAAGCACTCACTAGAACATGGTTGGCACTGGCAGAGAAGATCAGCACAGAAAACTCACAGCAATTTCCTAGCCTAGTTTTCTAGGGTAATAATATAATGAACAAAGAGATAGATTTTCAGGAGGATAGGCTGTCATTGCTTCAAAAATTTATCTGAAACTTCTTTAGAAATGCAGAAAATTACATATTCTTTTTTCAAAGGCAGACAAATGTATAGTATATTTTAGAAAGATGTTCATCAAAAAATATTTTTAGTGTTTATATTTGCTGCTTACAATATACACTCCATTTATCTGTCGAATTCCTGCAAATGAAATGGCTTATTCCCCACATGGAAAAATAAAGGAAACATTACTATAAACAGATAAATATAAATAAATATTCTATACGTAAGAGAAAGGAGAACATTGAAGGGCACCTGTATTTCTATTTTTGCTCATTCTGATAGAGTATAGAGTATAGAGAGAGTGTGTGTGTATTGTACTGGTGGATACTAGGTATACTAGTTAATACTATATTATACTATATCGGCCGTACTAATATATATATACACACACCACACTTCTTTTCATGGACTCCAGAGGGCGTTGTATGGAATATTAGGAGCACTTCCTCGAATACCCATGCCTATTCACATTTGATCTTAATAATAAAAGAAAGTCCTTTTCTTCCTTTTCTCTCTCACTACTTTTCACAGGTCAAGGGCCTATTTTTGCCTTTGAAAGAAAGAAAGGGCTGCCTCTAAAACTCTGCAATGTGTTGCCTGGGTTTTATGACCAGTTGCCACTTCCCCAGCAAGTATGCTTCAGGTTGTGCTAAGATAATATAGTAAGTAATATGATAATAATATAAATATAGTAGTACAATAAATAGTCAAAGCTAGATAGCAAAAAGAGAGATTTGGCTCAAGCATATGTTAGTTAGTTGTGCAAGTAACTTGACAGGTATCTCTTCACTCTGATGTTTCTAAAAGATACTGCATTTATTTGCACTTTAAAACAGATAATGTAATTTAAGGGAAATTTTGTGGTAGTGGTTATTATTTTGTTTCTTAGACCCATCCCTATCTCTAAGAAATATTACACAAATCTGCCTATTTTTAATTTTAATAGACTATATTTTTCGAGCAGTTTTAGGTTCATAGCAAAATTAAGAGGAAAGTACAGAGAGATTTCTTATATATACCCTACTCCCATACATGCATAGACTTCTCCATTATTGGTATACCCTAGCAGAGGGTACAGTTGTTACAATTAATGAATATTCATTAACAAATAATTATCACCAGAGTCCATAGTTTACATTATGGTTCACTCTTAGTATTGTATGCTTTATGAGTCTGGAGAAATCCATAATTACATGTATCCACCATTATACCGTAGAGTACCATCCAGAGTACTTTCATTACCTAAACATCTTCTGTGCTTCTATTCATCCCTCCCACCCCCTTGACCCTTGGCAACCACTAATCTCTTTACTGCCTCCAATGTTTTGGCTTTTCCTGAATGTCTTACAGTTGTAATCACACAGCATATAGCCATTCCACATTGGCTTCTTTCACTTAGAAATATGCCTTATTAAGTTTGCATAAGTTGCCCCCATGTTTTTCATGGCTTGATAGCTCATTCTTTTGAGTGATTAATAATATTCCATTGTCTACATGTACCATAGTTTATTTATTATTTTACCAACTCAGTGACATCATGGTTGTTTCCAGCTTTTGACAATGATAAATAAAGTTGCTGTAAACATTCATATTCTGGTTTTTGTGTGGACAAAAGCTTTCAATTCCTTTGGGAAGCAAGATTGCAGAATCCTATGGTAAGTGTGTGTGTTAGTTTTGTAAAAAATTGTCAAGCTATCTTTTGACAGGGATGTTCCATTTTTGCATTCCCAACAACAATGAATGAGAGATTCTGTTGCTTCGCATCCTCTTCAGTATTTGGTGGTGTCAGTGTTCTGGATTTGGGCCATTCTAATAAGAGTGTAGCATCTCACTGTTGTTTCCATTTGTATGTATCTGCTGACATATGATGTAGGACATCTTTTTGTACACTTTTTTGTCATTTGTATATTTTCACGTGTTCTTTAGACATGTTCTGTGTAATGTTCAAGTATTTGGGGATTTTCCAGTTATCTTTCTGTTAATTTTTAGTTAATTCCACTGGAGTCAGAGAGCAGATCTTTTATAATTTCTCTCTTTTTCCTTTTTAGAGACAAGGTCTTATTGTGTCATCCGGGCTGTAGTGCAATGGCACAATCACAGCTCACTGAATGTCCAACTCCTGGGCTCAAGTGATCCTCCTGTGTCAGCCTCCTGAATAGGTACAGCTACAGGCATGTGTCACCACATGATTTCTATATTTTTACCTTTGTAAAGGTAGGTTTGGTTGCCCAGAATATGATCTATCTTGGTGAATGTTCCATGTGAACTTGAGAGAAAAGTGCATTTGCTGTTGTTAATGAAGTAGCATATAGCTGTCGGTTATATTAATTTGGTTGATAGTACTGTTGAGTTCAACTACAACCTTACTTATTTTCTGCCTCTTGGATCTAATCATTTCTGATAGCAAGGTGTCTAAGCTTCAACCACATTAGTGTATTCTATTTCTCCTTATAGTTTTATTAGTTTTTGCCTCACATAGTTGGATGCTTTGTTGTTAGGCACATAAATGCTAAGAACTGTTGTGTTTTAAAAAAATAATTGACTCCTTTATTATTGTGGAGTATCCCTGATAACTTGACTTGCTCTCACGTTAGCTCTGAAAGTAACATAGCTACATCTGCTTTATTTTGATTAGTGTTAGCATGATATATCTTTCACCATCCATTTACTTTTAATATGTATACCTTCATTTTAATAAAGTGAATTTCTTTCAGACAACATATGGTTGGGTTTTATTTTTTTATCCATCTGACACTTTCTGTCTTTTAATAGATCTGCTTATATCATTTGTGTTTAAAATGATTGACAAATAAGTTTCATATCTACCATATTTGTTACTGTTTTCTATTTTGCCCTTGTTTATTGTTCCTAATATTTTATCTTCTACTCTTTTTTTATGCCTTTTGTGATCGTATTTAAGCATTTCATTGATTTAATTTTCTCTGCTTTCTGAGAATATCAGTTGTACTCCTTTTTCTCATTAACTTTTTTAGTGGTTACCCTAGAGTTTTCAATGTACATTTACAATGAATCCAAGTCTACTTGCAAATAACACTATACTGCTTCACAGGTAGTACAAGCAAATGAAATAATTCTAATTCCTTTCTCTCACAACTTGTTTCATTGCTGGCATTTATATATAAGCACACTTAAGCATATATATATATATATTTTCTTGTGAGGTGAGTCTACTGGCAACAAATTCCCTTAATTGTGTTTGCCTGAGAAAATCTTTATTTCTCCTTTACTTCTGAAGAATAATTCCTCAGGACACAAAATTCTAGGTTGGTGAGTTTTTTCTCCCAGAACTTCAAATATTTGATGCTACTCTCTTCTTACTTTCTGAGAAGTCAGATATAAATCTTATCCTTCATCCTCTGTAAGTAAGTTATTTCTTTCCCTTCTAGTTCCTTTCAGATTTTTTCTTGTTTTTCTAATCTTCTATAATAGAAATATGATACTCTTAGATACAAGATTTTGGTTTTTTGTTTTGTTTTGTTTTTTTATTTTTGGCATTTATCCTGCTTTATGTTCTCTAAGCTTCCTGGATCTGTGATTTGATATCTGATATTAATTTGAGGAATTCTCAGTCATTATTTTTTCAAATACTACTTTTGTTCCCTTTTTCCTTTTTTTGTCCTTCTGGTTTTCCCATTATATGTACATCTTTTATAGTTGTCTCATGGTTCTGTATTTTGTTAGTCTTTTTTTCTCTTTGCTTTTCAGTTTTGGAGGTTTATACTGAGATATCCTCAATCTCAGAGATTCTTTTTCATCCATATTTAGTCTATTAATAACTCCATCAAGGCATTCTTAATTTCTGTTACAATGTTTTTGATCTTTATCATTTCTCTTTTACTTTTTCTTAGAATGTCCATGTTTATTCTTACATTGCTCCCTTGTTTGTGCATTTTGTCTACTTTGTCCATTAGAACTCTTAGTATAATGGCCACAGTAGTTTTACATTCCTGCTCTGATAACATCCTCACCATATCTGAGTATGGTTTTCATCCTGGTTCTGTCTTTTCAAATGGTTTTCTGCCTTTTAGAAAGACTTGTAAATTTTTCATAATATTAGGACACGATGTACTGGTTAAAACAAATGGCTGTATATAGGTGCTTAGTAATGCAGAAGCAATGTGTGGGAGCAGAAGAACATTCTTTAATTCCATGATGTGTTCCAGTCTTTTAGATATCCTGTGCCTTTGGACTGTGAACTTCACAAATGTCTCTTAGTTTTCTCCCATCATCTCCCCAGGTGGAAAAGGATGACTAGAGTGGGTAGAATTTGGGTGTTTTTCTATTTCCAAATGGCAGGTGAGAGGGGACTGGAGTAGAGTATTTTCCTTCCTTCAAGTGGAAATCTAGAATCAGCTGAAGTTAGATATTTTCCTCTCCCAGGTAAGTTAGGCTGTAATAAAACCACAGTACGGGTCAGGCGCTGTGGCTCACACCTGTAATCCCAGCACCTTGGGAGGCCAAGGCGGGCAGATCACGAGATCAGGAGTTCGAGACCAGCCTGGTCAACATGGAAAAACTCTGTCTCTACTAAAAATACAAAAATTAGTCAGTGTGGTGGCAGACGCCTGTAATCCCAGCTACTTGGGAGTCTTAGGCTGGAGAATCGCTTAAACTTGGGAGGCATAGACTGCAGTGAGCTGAGATGGCACCATTGCACTCCATCCTGGGCGACAAGAGTAAGACTCAGTGTTGGAAGAAAAAAAAAATCCACCATGACAGGCTCTGTTGAAATAGATTCTCACGAGAGCAACCTTGCTAAGAAGAACAGAATACTTTGCATTTTACAAAATGGTTCCTTTTCCCCTCCGTCCGCCAGAAGCATAAGGAAATTTTTCTCCAATATTCACTGTGAGATTCTGGTAGAACTCCTGGAGGCAAAACTCACAAAAGTGTGAGGGCTCCCATCAATAGGTCCCCCTGGATTTTTTTAACTCTTAACATTTGTCCATACTGATCCTCCAGCAGCTCATCTATTAGAGTTAGGTTTTTCTAATCCAATTCCTATGGGGTTTCTGCTCTTGGGTTCCTTCTCCTGCGAGACGTGATTCCCTGCATTTGCCTTTCTGTGTCTCCAGTTTTGGGGGCAGTGGTTTGTCTTGTGACCTCACTCCTCGTAGGAATCTAGGAAGAGCTGTTGATTACGTTTTTCAGCTTTATACTTGTTAGCATGGATTGGAGAGCTCTAAACTTCTTCCATGACAGACCAGAGACTAAAAGTTCAAATCTGCCTATTTATAAGACAACTGTCTTTGGAATTATTAAAGATACTTATGGGGAGGATGCTGCCAATGCACGTCACTGCTAGCATATTTTACACATTTAATTAATGGTTATTCTCCTCATTCTCCTCAAATATAAAGATTGCTTAATCAATGTGGTTTAATTCCAAGGGGAAATACAGTTAGACTTTTTGCCTCATCTTAAAGCATTGTTCCTGTCACTGACCATTGTCCCTAGAAGGAGATTTTAGAAATTAATTATTATGACTGACACAACATGACTGTTGCAGATGACAATAATAAAGCCAATTAAAAACAGCTCAAGAAAAGGATATACACACACACACACATACACACATACACACACATATATTAAATTAAATTAGTTAAGAAAACAATTCAAAATTCCTTACTAACTTTCCCCTAAGTTTGTCTCTTTGACAGAATCAGGTCACGTGCCCTACATCCCAGTTGAATTCTGAGAATGAGAATATTTTGCTTTTCATCTCCTATAATGCTCTAAATTGTAAGCTTTATTTTATACTTACTTCTTATTGGGTCAACTTGGTATATTTTGGATGACAAATCCCTACTCAACTGATCTATTCACAGATATTTTATTTTTTTATTTTTTTACTCAAGTAATTGGTAAGTACCAGGCACTTCTCTAGGTGCCACGGACAACATAATACTAAAAACAAAACTCCTGTCTTCATGAAGTTTACATACTTGTTGAGAAGACAGGTAATCAAGAAAGGAAGAGAGAAAGAAAGAAAGAGAGAGAGAAGGAAGGAAGGAAGGAAGGAAGGAAGGAAGGAAAGAAGGAAGGAAGGAAGAGAGGGAGGGAGGGAGGGAGGGAGGAAGGAAGGAAAGAAGGAGAAGTGCCATTTTAGAGAGAATGGTCAGGGAACACTTCTCTGAGGAGGCAATATTTCTACAGGTTTATGATTATCTTTTAACATAAGAAGCCTGGTCCACTTCAGTGACTGTGGATATTCTTAGATCTCAGTTCTTTAAAAAAGCAAACTGCTCTAAGGATACATTGTCTTTTGTTCCTTTCACCTTTTTCTGTATGACTTGAATATTGCTGCAGCAGCTCTCATCTTGGGAGCATGAAGGAAATGTCATGAGAATGCAGCCTTGGCATTGTTTAAGCTGCTGAACCAACTCCCAAAACTGCTTACCACTAGTTTTCTTGTTATATGAAAAAGTAATTTAACTAGTTTAAGCCACTGAGAATATAACTTTTGGCTACTCACCACCACATTTAGTCGTAACTGATAAAGCAAGATCAATGTCTTTGTTTAGTCTCGTCCTCCATCTGAAATAGTAGCCTTTATCTGTAGAAAGACAAATTTCCATATTTGCTTTTCTATACCTTTATTTTCTTAAGTCTAGTTAAATTAATAAATTATCTCCATCTTTCTACATTCAATTGTCAATTTTGAGTAATTATCTTAGTTAACATCTCAGCAGCAGTTTGTAGTTATTCTCCTCTAATTGAAATACATCTTTCTTTTAATTTCTAATTAAGTGGGTATTTTTTCTCAGTGTCCTTTGCTGAATTCATTTACCAACTTCTCAATGTTTTTTTTTTTGAGACGGAGTTTTGCTCTTGTTGCCCAGGCTGGAGTGCAATTGTGTGATCTTGGCTCACCACAACCTCCGCCTCCCATTTTCAAGCGATTTTCCTGCCTTAGCCTCCCGAATAGCTCGGATTACAGGCGTGTGCCACCACGCCCGGCTAATTTTGTATTTTTAGCAGAGACGGGGTTTTACCATGTTGGTCAGGCTGGTCGCGAACTCCCAACCTTAGATGATCTGCCCTCCTTGGCCTCCCAAAGTGCTAGATTACAGGCATGAGCCACCGCACCTGGCCACCAACTTCTCAATGTTAAAGTGGCCTCAAAACTCAGTCTTCTGGTCTCCTCTTTTCATTATCCATGGTCTCTCTCTGTGAACACCTTTGTTCCTGTGCCTTTAAATATTATAGATTGATAATGGCAAATTGATACCTTCAGACTTTATCACTAGACTGTAGCTCTCTAAATTCATACCCCTGATGCCTACAGTACATCTGAACTGGGATGTCTCAATAGCTTGTCTCAGAGGGAATTTTTGCATTTCACCCTTTACCCACATCTCCCTTGGTCTTCACATGTCATTACATGGTTTTAACTTATCTGTCATAAGGGGAAGGTCTTCTTTCCCTCATCCTCATTTCTGTGTAATTAAATATGCATTTCTTTTAAGATTATATTTTTTGCCCTACAGCTTCTCATCACTTCCATCCCTACCACTTCAGTTCAAACCACCATTATCTTTCATATGAGCAACTGAAAAATCCTTCTAACCATGTTTAATCTTGACATGTACAGTTCATTCTCTACTCAGAACCCAGAGACAAACCAGAATAAAGACAAGCCAGATTATTTCCCTTTTCTATTCAAAACCTTCTGCTGAGGGTTTACCATAATACATCTATATAATAGTCAAATACTTCTCATTAGCACTGCGTGCTCCACGCATTCTGAAACCTGCCTACTTCCGCAATCATATCTACTACCACTCTTCAGCTCGCATCACTGCAGCCATATAGACTGTCTTGCTGTTTCTAGAACATAGGTTCTTTTTTTATTTTTTTTCATTTTAACATTGCTTTAAGGCCATTCCTTTGCTCTTCTTTGGCGCTCAGACAAACATGCTCCAAATACTTTCATTCTGACATTTTCTTTTCAGTTCAAAAGTCACTCTACTCAAGAAGAAGGTCTTTCTGACTGCCCTAACTGACTGCCTTTTTCACCCTGTAACCTGCTTTGTTTTGTATAGACTGTATCAAATAAACTGTAGCTTAGGTACTATATCGCTTGTTTGTTGACTATGTTCTCCACTAGAGAATGATCTCAATGAGGATAGGAACTTCTCTACCTTTTTCTGCATGAGTGCTTTGGATAGTATCTGATCAGATACATTATAGGCAATTAATGCTTTTAGACTAAAAGTGAACCAAAGTGCTTAAAATTATTTGAAGAATTGCACAAAACATTATTGGGATTTAAAACCTGAGAAATTTTCCTTTCCAATGATTATTTTATCGTACTTTTAAGATAAGTGTTTTCATATTTACCTATTCCAAATTTTTGGTTTTCTAGTTATTAATGTCTGCTTTGGTCCTCATTAATATCTTATTTATATATTCTTTACATACAAATTCACTTCTTAAATAAATAGGCAAAAGTAAAATGCCCTAAGGGATGAAGAAATTATGATATGTAAATGTATAGAAATGATATATAGAAATTATAAATTGGTATTTAAAATCATTTAATGATAATGAAAATGGTTAATGGCAAATTATCAATGGTAATTCAGAGTCTAAATTTTCCAAACATCCAAAAAAAGAAAAAGCCATTAATGAACAATATTTAAGTGTGATTTAAAGACAGATCTTCATTATCTTCTTTACAATTTTCATATAGCCCAACCTTTTCAATAATCAATATGTATTATCTTTATATCAGGAGAGAAATAAAGCATCACCTGATTTTTCCAAAAAAATTATAAAAGGAAAATGTAAAACAATATTACCGTCCATCGAGTTTTACTCTCTGAAAAATTAATTGTTTTAGATTATGTAATTAAAAAACATAATGAATGGAAACAAGCCATTTCATTTGGATGCAAGGAAAAGTATGCCTGTTAATGATAAAACAATATCATCCACTAAAATAACAAGGTTAAGGACTTAGAGGTATCAAATGGCCAGGTAGATAATAGATAATTTCTGAATGGTAACTCAGTTACTTTTAGTTACTTATCTTTGGTAGCTTTAGTTACTTATCTTTGGTAAACATGGTCATAGGCACAAAGGTTCTGGTGATTCGTGTGTTTTTTTTTTTTTTTTTTAATGCATTTGTATTTTTAACTTTGCAGGTTGCTTTTCATACATTATCTCTTAAACTGTGAGAAAGGTATTTTTACTATTGATAGAGGCAGGGGACAGGCAAATGCCTAGGAAATGGGGAAGGGCCCGCGGAGAAAATCCGACCTGCCCCACAAGTGTTCACATCAGATGTTTTTGTGCAGATAAGGGAGCCAGTGTAGGGTCTTGCCTGGGCAAGTCCAAAATGAACTAGAGGCACACATGCACTGGAGGTATGGGGTAGAGCCACCACGAATTTGCGCTGTATGCTGGGGAGGAGCCTGGCCTCATCGACTCACGTGTGATGGCCTGGAATTCAATTTGTGAGGTGGAAACCTGAGTGCAGGACTGCTCTTTTTGTTGAGAGCTTTCCTTTTGCTTAACCAGTTCTGGGCTGGTCACTTTGGCTCACACGTGTAATCCCAGCACTTTGGGAAGCCGAGGCAGGCAGATAACCTGAAGTCTGTTAAGTCCATTTGTTCCAAGGTGTAGTTTAAATCCATTGTTTCTTTGTTGACTTTCTGTCTTGATAACCTGTTTAGTGCTTGGAGGCTTTGTTCATATTTTCTTATTCTTTTTTCTTTTCTTTCTTGTATTGGGTTAGTTTGAAGTCCTTGTCTTCAAACTCTGAATTTCTTCTACTTGTTCAATTCTATTGCTGAGACTTTCCAGAGCATTTTGCGTTTCTAAAAGTGTGTCCAAAGTGTACTGAACTTTTTATTTATTTATTTATTTATTTTCTTTAAGCTATCTATTTCCATGAATATTTCTCTCTTTACTTCTTGTATAATTTTTTGGATTTCCTTGCATTGGGTTTTGCCTTTCTCTGGTCCCTCCCTGATTAGCCTAATAACTAACCTTGAATACTTTTTCAGTTAAATCAGGGATTTCTTCTTAGTTTGGATCCATTGCTGGTGAATCAGTGTGATTTTTGGGGGATACTGAAGGGGCTTGTTTTGTCGTATTACCAGGGTTGTTTTACTGGTTCCTTCTTATTTGGGTAGGCTGTCAGAGGGAAGGTCTAGGGCTGAAGACTGTTGTTCAGACTCTTTCGTACCATGGGATATTCCCGTTATGGGGTACTCTCCCCCTTTTCCTATTAATGTGGCTTCCTGTGAACCGAACTGCAATGACTGTTGTCTCTCCTCTGGGTCTAGTCACCTAGCAAGTCTACACAGCTCCAGGCTGGTACTGGGGGTTGTCTGCACAGAGGCATGTGAATCATCTATGGGTCTCTCAGCTGTGGATAGCAATGCCTGTTCCAGTGGAGGGGGCAGAGGGTGCAATGGACTCCATGAGGGTCGTTAGCTTTGGTGGCTTAATGCTCTATTTTTGTGCTGGTTGGCCTCCTGCCAGGAGGTGGCGCTTTCCAGAACGCATCAGCTGTAGTGTGGAGAGGGACCAGTGGTGGGCAGGACCTAGAACTCCCAAGATTATATGCCCTTTGTCTTATATACCAGGGAGGATTATATACCAGGTTATTTACCGTGGAGGATAGGGAAGGACCATCAGGTGAGAGCAGGGCTAGGTGTGTCTGAGCTCAGAATCTCCTTGGGTCGGTCTTGCTGCAGCTGCTGTGGAAGATGTGGGTGAGATTCCCAGGTCACTGGCGTTGTGTATCTGGAGGATTGTGGCTGCCTCTGCTGAGTCATGCAGGTTGTCAGGTAAGTGGAGGAAAGCCAGCAGTCACAGGCCTCACCCAGCTCCCATGCAAACTGAAGGGCTGGTCTCCCTCCCACCATGCCCCCAACTGACAGCCCCGAGTCTGTTTCCAGGTGGAGGGCAAGAGGGGCTTGAAAACTTGTCTGAGACGATCTGCCTCCCAGCTGCCAGAGTAAAGGGCTTTAGCTCTTCCCCACCTGTGAAGTCTGCACATCCTATTCACGCCCTCCCCCAAGTTCCTGCCAGGGGGGCTTCTTGCCCCTTTCAAATTGTTACAGAGTTCAGCAAGAGAAGTGCTTCTACCTGTGGAGTTTTACCCCCTGATCCTCAGGCCACCCTCACCATGGATCCCTGTGGTGCCAGGCAGGAATGGGCTGCTGGGGACCCAGTGAGCTCCCAGGGCCTTTCTGCTGCTTCTTCTCCCCCTGTATTTCACTCGGCTCTCTAACTTAACTCAGTTCCAGGTAACGTCGGAAACTTCTCCTTCAGCTTCTCCAGTGGGGGTGTGTGTTCGGAGGAGGAGGGTCTCCCTTTCCCACTTCCGCAGCTGGGGCACTCACAGTATTTGGGGTGTCTCCCAGGTCCTGCAGGAGCAGGCCACTTCCTTCAGAGGGTCTGTGGGTTCTCTTGGGATTGCTGGTTTGTTCTTGCAGTCGGTCTGGAGCTAAAATTCACAAAGTGAGCCTCCGCGTGCTGCTCTGTCCAGAGCCGCAATCTAGTCTTGTCTCGTGTCCACCACGATCCCAGAGGAGAAGGACAAATCTGATGAGTGGGTCATTAGTTCCCAGTTGCTTTGAAACTAAATAGTTTAAGTATTTTGACATGGACTACACACTCCCCATGATCTGCCCTCTATCTACTTCTCTAGATATTTCCAGTGCCTGGAACATAATAGCCTCTCAAGAAATATGGATTAAAAACATGAAAGAGATAAGGTGGTTTATCATTATATTTTGTGCTTAAGGAAATTGGTGTATAGAGGTTTTTTGCACAAGCTAAAGAACAAAGGTTGAACAGGGCCCATACTGAGACCAATTCAAATATTTGCCTGCCTCCAAATTCAATGGTCTTCACCTCAATTCTCTGTTTCTGCATCTCAGATGTGTGTGTGTGTGTGTGTGTGTGTGTGTGTGTCTGTGAGTATGAATATGTGTGTGTGTTGGGGAGTGTGGGAAATGAAGGGTGGGAAGCAAAACAAAAAATGAGCAATGAAACCACAGGAAAACAAAAAAAAAAGTGATATATTCAGTCCTTCTGAAATAATCCAAATGGCAATATCATCATTTGGTCCTGGCTTGAAAATCCAGTATGGCTTTTATAAAGCAATTTCCTACACGACATCAGCAATCAAATACTTAGCGATAGCATGCTGTGAATCCAAATGGGCACATCTAAACTAAAATGACATGCATTTTAACATTATTTTACCTCTGCAAGTCGCTCTTCAGAATCAGAATAAACCAGGATTTCATTGAACAGAAAGCTTGCATGAAAGTGATATGTGGAACTCTTTTTTTTTTCTAAAGTAAGTTTTGCATTGCATAAATTGTCCTCTGCTGTATAATGAAAGCAATATAAAGTTACATCCATTCAATACAGATAATACTCAGGTTTATTACTGTTTTAAGAAAAAGAGCGTCTGCAGTTTCAAGCCAGTGATCACATCTGCAAACAATCACAAAGCAAATCTATTTCAGTGTACATCTCTTTGAAAGTGTGGGGATTATTAGATTTTACTGACTCTCAGAATCATTTGGTTGGAATTACAGTTTATGCACAAAGCCCTACCACTGACAGGTAGAGAAGCATCATACAAACCAAAGGGCACAATTAGATATCGATGATTATGATTTCTGAGCCCCTTGTGTATTCTGAAAGTAACTACTGCTATTATACCATCAATATCAGCAATTCTTTTGCAGTACGTAATGACAAAAGGATATGTTATGAGACTATAAGGAAAACATCAAACTAGTTCCAGCTTACTCCATTTATTCCACATGCATAAATGTATTCTGTTTAGTGAAACGTTTAGAGTTATTCCCAAAACACCAATGGACTTTTAAGTAGAACTAATAAAGTACATTAGATTTCACATAAAGAAAATAGATAATATTAAAATATAAGTAATTATATCTGCAACAGTTTTCTAGAATTTAATAGCATAAGGTTAGAATGAAGACCCCAAAAGCACATAATAGAACTATCATATCCATATATATCTGATTACATTAATGTAACCAAACAGTCATCTCTTTGCATGTTCCCCAAACTTCTAACTTTGTAAAATCATTTCCTTTCATTGTATGTATGAAAACTCCCAAGGGCTTTATAATTCTACTAATGATCTCTTGCTTCAATTTTCTCCCTTCTTTGAGTGTTTTATATCACTGATTCTTTGCACATCTGATCAATCTGTCTGTGACCTGCACCAACACACACCTGGACATAAGCCCTTTATATTTAATTTTACAAAGCAATATGTAAAATATTAATAAATATACTTAATTTGAACAAAGCTACATGTGAATGAATTCCATACCTTGTGGTTTTACTTGAAATTTGGAGGTAACAGTGAAAATTTGCACAGGAACACAGTATATCAACAAGAGAATGGAACACATAACTTAGAATTGAGTATTGAACTTCATTCTCCTTATTGCTTTCTAGTCACTGCAGCATCCAGAATTTGCCATTCTTCTGCACTATGTATTTTTCTTAAAGAAATATGAAATGATAGATATTTTGTTTCGTAAGCTATGCTAAATTTGATTTTAAAAAAGTAGTCTGTTGGTTTAGCTTCAAAATATCAATTTATTTTGATCTGGGCTGATTGTAAACATGTCAATTTCAGGATAAATATATGCATATTTTAATATTTCTATGAAAATTATATTCTTGCATCTTAATAATCTCCCCCAAATTTGCATCAAGGTCACATTTTGTAAGTGTTATGCTGCCTGGAAACTTTTATTACTTAAAATATTTATAGCATGTGATAAGATTCAGTTTAAAAAGACCACTGGGCAACTTTTTTGTTCACTTTTAAAAATTTATAATTAAATATATAACTATAATGATCTTTTACAAAATTATAAAGCACTTTTTTTTACTGCTCTAATTCTTTGTTATCAGTGTAGTTACTTTACCATGGAAATGAGGGCATAGATGGGGTGTAAGAAGAAGGGGGGACTTTCCCCTGAGTAGATGTGTTACGAATTTGAGAGACGTTAACTTAGACCATGTATTTTACACATCCCACTACCATCTAAAAAGTACTCTCCAATCCTTTTTCCTATTTTTCTGCTTCATTTTCCAGAGAAAACTATAACCTAGTTGCTCAATCTTGTGCAACTACCAGTACATTTATGATGCCTTGTAATATCATAAGCCAAGATCCAGTATTATGAGTTCAACAATCCACGGGTAATAACAGAATCATTTTCTTCTTCAGATAGGAATTTATCTTCACCCCACATTATTTTTATTTCTTAAATTTTCTATTACAGTTATGAAATACAGAGATCTGAGGATCATACTGTATTATTCCCACCTCTTTTTTCCTCTCCTTTTTTGTTTTCCAAAATAAATATTATTAAATCTAGAATACGGCCTTTCATGTCCAATAGGCAATTGTTTCATGCTCCTTCACGTCCTTCTCATTAACGTGCAGTAACATTATGATTGGTTTTCTTGCCACCAGTTTTGCTCTCAATACATTTCTAAGCGGTAACTCTGGTCATGCTTCTACTTTACTTAAAACCCTTCAATCTGCCGGGCGCGGTGGCTCAAGCCTGGAATCCCAGCACTTTGGGAGGCCGAGACGGGCGGATCACGAGGTCAGGAGATCGAGACCATCCTGGCTAACACGGTGAAACCCCGTCTCTACTAAAATACAAAAAAACTAGCCGGGCGAGGTGGCGGGCGCCTGTAGTCCCAGCTACTCAGAGGCTGAGGCGGGAGAATGGCGGGAACCCGGGAGGCGGAGCTTGCAGTGAGCTGAGATCCGGCCACTGCACTCCAGCCTGGGAGACAGAGCGAGACTCCGTCTCAAAAAAACAAACAAACAAACAAACAAACAAACAAACAAAACCCTTCAATCCGAAATCCCAAAGTGCTGGGATTACAGATGTGAGCCACTGTGTCTGGTCAGTGTTATACCCTTTCAAACAACCATATCTCTAGTGAACTAACACAGCAAGAACTCACTCATTACTGCGACGATGGCACAAAGCCCTTCATGTGGGATCTGGTCACATGAACCAAACACCTCCCACTAAGTCCCACTTCCAACATTAAGGATTACATTTCAACATGAGATTTTGAGGGGATAAATATCTAAACTATATGAACTGTGCTGTCATAAAGTTTCAAACAAAATGTCCTGTAAGTTCAGTCTAAGGAAAGATAATCTTCGTTTTGGGAGAATAGAATCACTTCGTGGAAAAATGTGAAATGAGCTATGACTCCACCGATCAGAGGGATCTGACTAAGCAATATTGAAGGATGGGGAGATGCATCATTGCAACATGATAAGGCAGGTAACAACTGGATATGTTTGATAAATAATAAACTGTCCTGTGTAGAATAATTTTTTGTTTTCTTTTGAGAATGAGTCTTGCTCTGTCACCCAGGCTCGAGTGCAGTGGCGTGATCCTGGCTCACTGCAACCTCTGCCTCTTTGGTTCAAGCAATTCTCTGCCTCAGCCTCCCGAGTAGCTGGGATTATAGGCACCTGCCACCACGCCCAGCTAATTTTTGTATTTTCAGTAGAGACGGGGTTTCACCATATTGGCCAGTCTTTCACCATCTTGGCCAGACAGGGTTTCACCATCTTGCACTCCTAACCTCGTGATCTACCCGCCTCAGCCTCGCAAAGTGCTGGGATTACAGGCGTGAGCCACTGCACCTGGGCTAGAATAAGATTTAGGATGTAATAGGAGAGGATGTGGTAAAGCAGGTCTCAAATGTTTGGAAGGGTGTTGTGATTGGTAGACTTGCAGATGCAGATGAACTGCTATTCTTTATTAATCTACAAGGGTATTAATCAGTGGCTGTAAGGATATTTCTGCTTTTTTAGAAGAAAATATTATCACTGAACAGTAATGGAGAGTGTTGATGGACCATTATGGTAAAGAATCGAGGATATCTGAGAGGCAGGGAAATGGGTGGTGCATGAGGGAAATTTAAGGCAGAAACGTCAGTGGTCTACTTGGTTGGCAGAAGTGCACGATGAGAGTCAAGAATGTAACAGATCAGTGAAGGCATCAAAAAAATCTGACAATGAGCTTTTGGATCTCAATAATGGGGAACTGACAACTCTAGCACCTTAGAGGAACTGGCCAGCATATCAAGAAAAGCCTCTGGCATGGTCAATAAGGCAGGTTCCCAGTAACTAGAAGTTGGGTTATAAGAAATAAATATTAAAATGCTGACCTAGCAATGGCTAACACAGCAGTCCCTCCTTACCTGCAGTTTCCCTTTCTGCAGTTTCACTTATTGTGGTCCAAAATATTACATAGATAATTCCAGAAATTAATAATTCATAAGTTTAAAATTGTGCATTTTTTGAGTACTGTTAGAATTGTTCTGCTTTGCTATTAGTTATTTGTTAATCTCTTACTGTGCCTAGTTTAAATTAAACTTTATAATAGGTATGTTTGTATATGTGTGTATGCATATACATATATAGGAAAAAAACAGTATATATACAGTCCAGTACTATCTGTGGTATAAAGCATCGATGGGGGGTCTTGGAAAGTATCCCCATGAAAAATGGGGACTATGGTATTCAGACATTGGTCTTGGTCTCCTGAAAGTCTTCCTGTTGACCAAAGTGATTTACCCAGAAACTTCGGTAAACTTTATAGGCTATAGATAGTTTCAGCTGTAGAGAAGGTCAAGTTGTTGTTACAGATATTGAAATGCTTTATTCTGTGAATAGTAATTT
Organism: Rhinopithecus bieti; assembly: GCF_001698545.2. Classification (NCBI taxonomy): domain Eukaryota; kingdom Metazoa; phylum Chordata; class Mammalia; order Primates; family Cercopithecidae; genus Rhinopithecus; species Rhinopithecus bieti. Next base: position 1,654,797 of record NW_016808939.1, on the reverse strand, counting down.
GTTCTTTTTAATTCTATCGTTAACTAATGAAATTTTGACAAAGAAAACCAAAGTGACACAGGATTTTCCCCAGCTTCTTTGTTGGGCTCACTGCAAGGGATGCCCCATCTACTTGGCCAGCTGGGCTGCATCTGGCTTGTGCTCTGGCCTGTGGCTCCTGCGGATGCCACGACCAAGCACTCAGCCCCTGGTGGAAGGGAGCATGTGAGTGAGTGAGTGAGTGTGGGGTATGGCTGGCTGCTCCGAGTGCTGACACAGGAGCAGGATACATGCGGGGCCCATGCTCAGACCAGGAGTATCACCCTGAGGGGAACCTGGTGACACCCATTCAAGAGTGACCACAACCCTGAAGCCCCTGAAGTGTGGGTGTTATAGTGGGATACTTAGCTTTTTAAATTCAGCTGTCTGCAGAGTGATAGAGAGTGGCATATCATCAACTCCGTCAACCCTTTGCCCCATTCTGGCCTGTGGCTCTGGGACCAGCTCGGCCCCACCACTGCTTCCATTGAATGGGCAGCTGCCCTCTGCCAGTTAGGGCAGAGGGCCAGTGTTACCACCTTTCTGGGTACCCGAGTTCAGTGGGTCCCAAGCTCTTGTACTGTGTCCAAGAAGAGCGAGGTCATGCTGACAATTGAAGGGTGGTGAAGGCAGATAATTTTGTTGAGTGATGAAACAGCTCTCAGCAGAGAGAAGACAGGAAGGTTGGGTTATCTCTCCTGAAGTGAGGCCATCTCCCCAATGTGGCCGACTCTGGGGCTTTTACAGGCACAGGATAAGGGAGTGTGTGCTGATTGGTTTGTGAGTATGCAAAAAGTTTAAAACAAAGGCACCAGCCTAAGCTGGGCACAGTGTAAAAACAATTAGGGAAAGGTAAGTATATGTAAAATAGGTGAAGGGTGGGGATCAATCAAAGGAAAGTATGCCAAACAGGAATACAGGGTCAGAATTCAGTCTGTGGATTTGACCTGTAGCTTGACCTTCAGGTTTTAAACTCTCTTTGGCTTGAAGGTGGGGTTTCACTGGGGACCTGCCGCTATATGTCGAGGCATTTGTCTTCCTCCTGATGCTATCAAGTGCTGTAAGATTTTTCTAAGAAATAATAAAAAAACACATACTGCATGAGTACAATTATGTTCTTTAAAATAAGTGATGTTTAAGATGATAAAGTGAATAACTCATTGAATGACTTTTAGGATAACCAATTCTTTCATCAACATTCTTCCATCATCCACTACTCTGGCTAATCCTAAAAACTAGGAAACAGTCCTTTGCTTTTCATCTACAGTATGAACAGTTCTATTGCAATTAAATGCACCCACACCAAGAAACCATGGGCAAGCATGCCTTCAGATGCATACCAGTTACGTTTTCACTGCAGGTGTGTGCTTCTTGTTATCTACATCACTGAATGTTATTTATTTTAAAATATATTTTACACAGTGTATTCATGTTTACAAAACATGTCCTGGTTCATAAAATGTTTTCTGTTCCCCTTACCTTCATAAGTGCTTCATCCTATGAACCTACATTGGTACACCACATACCCTTACTGCTTTAGTTGATGATATTTTAAAAACTATATATTGCCCTTCCACGTAGATTATATATTTTTACCTAGGACAGAGTAACAATACTTGTATGTCCTTTTATCATGCCTTTTTAAACAATCATGTTTAAGTATAATTGATATACAATGTATCAATATTAAATGTACAATTCAATGGGGTTGAAAAAATACATACAGTGATGTAACCAACACCACCACAATCATAAAATATTTTTAGTTACCCCTTCCCCCATCCTAGCCCATGAAAACTACTGAGAAGTTTTCTGTCACTATAGTTTTGCCTCTTTCTGTAATTTCATATAATTAGAATCATAAAGTATACATCATAGAGATAGTCTTTTAGTCTGTAAGTTGGCATAATGCGTCTGAGATTTATTCAGATTCTTGCATACCTCAGTATTTGTTCTCATTCATATACAAAAAAGAACATCAACTTTAAATCTCATATCTATATAAATGAGTCATAGATTTTTGAAGTATGCAAAACAAAACATAGAAAAAAACTTTAACCTAAAGATGTGTAGGGTTCTGAGTCAAGGCACCAAACGAAATATCTATAAAAGGAAAATAAAATAGTAAATTGTATTTTCTCAAAATTGCTCTGCTAAAGACACTGTATGAGAAATAAAAAGACTAGCTGTAGGCTGGATTATATTTTCAAAACACAGTAGAGATCTTTGTATCCACAGTATGAAGATTTTTAAATAATCAACAACAGGAGAATTTAAAAAATTAATTGAGAAAAAAACTGTAATAAACACCAAAATGATGACAAATAAGCATATGAAAATATGCTCAATGCCATTGGCTATTAGGAAAATCAATACGAAAGCCATGATGAGCTGCCAATATATACATATTAGAAGGGTTAAAATAATAATAAAAAAAGAACTAATAACACCAAATGCTGGAAGGTGTTGAGCAACTGGAGCTCTCATACATTGCTGGAGAAAAGGGAAAATGCTATGGCCAACCCAAAAATGGTTTGGCATTTTCTTGTAAAGTTAAAAATATACTTGTCGTATGACAGCAGTTTCACTCCTGGGTATTTGCCACAGAGGAATAAAAACATGTTTACTAATGTGAAAGGAAAATCTTGAGACCGCAAAACTACCAAGCCAAAGGGAAAAGTCAAGCTGGGAATTGCATGGGGCAAACCTGCCTCCCATTCTATTCCTAAATAAAATAGCTACAAAGATACGAAAGCTACCTGCCTCCCTCACAATTTTCCCACAAAGAAATTCCTTGTGGAAAAAGGACAGGCAGAACTCAAAGTCATCCCTCTGGTCATGTGAGACAAATCCGTAGTCGATTGCTTCCTTTGGCCTATTGCTTCAACTAAGCCAGACTAAGACATTAGTGACTATTCCTGTAAATTCAGGAAAAAATATATTCAGTGAAATGCTAATCAGAAACTCAAAAGAATATAACAATTTGTCTCTTGCCTACCTATGGCCTGGAAGCCCCCTCTCAACTTCACGTTGTCCCGCCTTTCTGGACAGAGCAGGTATACATCTTACATGTATTGATTGATGTCTCCTGTCTCCCTAAAATGTATAAAACCTATCTGTGCTCTGACCACCTTAGGTACATGTTGTCAAGACCTCCTGAGGCTGTGTCATGGGTGCATCCTCAAAACTTTGTCAAAATAAGCTTTCTAAATTGATTGAGACTTCTCTCAGATACTCTTTAGTTTATACTAAAAACCCATAGACAAATGTGTATAGCACTATTATTCATAATTGCTTCAAGCCAAAAATAACTCAGATATCCTTCAACAAATAAATAGCTTCGTAAACACTGGCATATCCACATAATGGAATACTACTGTGAAATAAAAAATGGAATGTATATTGATACACTCCCAACTTGGATGAATATCTAATGATTCACTCCCAACTTGGATGAATTTAAATCACTAATCTAATTAGTGAAACAGGGCAGTTTTGAAAAGTTTCATACTATATGATTTCATTTATATGACATTCCCAGATAGATAAAACTATGGAAAAGGGCTCAGTGGATTCAGGGCATGGAGGTAGAGAAGGGTGTGGCTTTAAAGAGGGAGTAAGAGGAAGTTTTTGGTGTAATTGAATTGGTCTTTACCCTGATTGAGGTGGAGGAGGAATAAATAAAATAAAATAAAATAAAACATGTATTAAACTTCATAGAACTATACAACAATGGAAGAAAAAGACAACTTTACTAAATAATAATATAGGAAATAAATTGTTTTAAGAGCACATGTAAAATTTAAGGTGATTTTTTAGACATTCATATTATAAAATATTAATGCTATTAGTGATGTTACCATTTATGTGTTTAACAGTGGTTAGGGAATTCATGGTCTAAGCCACCTCTCCATACCAGATACATATAAATTTGTCTGTGTCATTTGTCAACCTGATATAGGAATCTAGTATAAAAACAGGAAACTGGCAGAGTCTTTTGAGTGTTTAAACTCCAGATCTTCATTATAATTAATACAGTGTACAGTAGCCCTTGTATAAGTAGGTAAAACATCTCAATTTTTATGAAGTTTATTGTTAGTACTTAAACCCAGTAGACGCTTGGTAAAATATTTGATCTTTTGTATGTATGTTTATGTTCTAGACTTCTTATGGTTTGTTAATTTGTAAGAATTACCCTAGAGGTTTAAACACCAACTCTAAACAAACCAGTTAGAACACCAACTTTCTGATTCACATTTATGATTCTAGCTGTAAATTTTTTTTTTTTTTAGACAGAATTTCGCTCTTGTTGTCCAGGCTGGAGTGCAATGGCACAATCTCAGCTCCCTACAACCTCTCCGCCTCCCTGGTTCAGGTGATTCTCCTGCCTCAGCCTCCCAAGTAGCTGGGATTACAGGCATGCACCACCGTGCCTAGCTAATTTTGTATTTTTAGTAGAGGCGGTGTTTCACCATGTTGGTCAGGCTGGTCTGAACTCCTGACCTCAAGTGATCCACACGCCTCAGCCTCCCAAAGTGCTGGGATTACAGGCATGAGCCACCATGCCTAGATCTTTTTTTTTTTCTTTCTTTCTTTTCTTTCTTTTTTTTTTTTTT
>NW_016808939.1:1630998-1649962 GCF_001698545.2 Rhinopithecus bieti | reverse complement strand
ATTTGAGATGGAGTGTCACTCTGTCACCCAGGCTGGAGTGCAAAGGTGCGATCTCAGTTCACTGCAACCTCTGCCTCCCAGGTTCACACAATTCTCCCGCCTCAGCCTCCTGAGTAGCTGGGACTACAGACATGTGCCACCACACCCGGCTAATTTTTTTTTTTTTTTTTTTTTTTTAGTAGAGACAGAGTTTTACTATGTTGTCCGGGCTGGTCTCGAATTCCCGACCTCATGATTCACCCGCCTCAGCCTCCCAAAGTGCTGGGATTATAGGCGTGAGCCACCGCGCCCGGCCTTTAGTTGTAAATTTCTTAAATGGAGTGAATTTACAGTAAAGTTATAATTTGTCTCACAACTTGGTAGATAGATAATTATTTTGCAATGGTAAAAATAACTGTTTCCTAATGAATACTTTTAGGTTAAATATAAATATAAGCCTCATTCCAAAATTGCTCTCAGATAGTTCACACATGAGTCCCCATAAAATACCTCTTATAAAATTCACCTCTATGTCATCTTATGGAAAAGTGTTTCTACTTTATTCCCCAAACAGAAGAGATCTACAATTGCTATTATTTTAGAACAAGAGGAGAAGGATAGTTGTATTATAGATGGAAATATGGAGAAACCAGCTGAACTTTTAAAAAACTTGTAGTTGTCATATGTAGGCTGAGAGAACTGATTAGAATGCAGATAAGCCCTAGCAATAAATCATGTCTGCACCTACCAAGTAATGTTAGACCTTGTGTTCAGTGTGTGGAGTAGTGATCCAAAGTCTAGAGCCAGGGAGAGACAGCCAAAGAAAGGGGATCCAAGAGGAAGTCTGAAGTTCTTGCTGTGGTGCGACGGCAGGTTATTAGCAAATTGAGGAAGGCAGAGAGGTTAGAGAAAGTTCTCCTGGGCTCCCCAAGCTTTAATTAGTTGTAAATGCTGGAAACTAAGCAAAAGTGTAGAGGCACCCAGAAATCTCCAGAAACCTAAAAAGCTGGTAGATGTGATCTGCAGAGTGGACAGAGCAGGAGAGAGAGAGTTATCAACAGATCCCAAGATTTAATAGCCAGTAACTTGGCTTTAAACATAAAAAGAATATGTCAGTCTCACCAATGCTCAGAGCCTAGGTCTCAATGAAATGTCAGTTCTAACTTTGCACTCAAAATATTATAAACAAATTACGAATTGAGTCAAACACATATTTCATCAAATTCTTGCCCAGTTACATTATGGATTAAGTTAATTTAGTCCACATTAATAATGCAATGATAGAATGAATGTGCTTTTTTCTGGTTTTAAGTATGATTTCCTTCAGTCTCTATTTTTTCTTGTACACTTAGGATCCAGCATAAAACCAAACATTACAAGACACATAAAGAAGCAAAGAAATGCAACTCACATTCAAGAAAGGATGCAAGCCCAGATATTTCCTAGATATTGGAAATATCTGACAAAGACTTCAAAATAACGATGGCAATTATGTTAAATAAAATATGTAAAAATTCAGGAGAAAAGAGGAACTTTTAGTACATATATAATCATGATTTTAAAAAACCCAAGTGAAAATGTTAGAAATAGAGAATGAGTCATCAGAAATAAAAAAAATAATCAGATGGGCTTACATTTGACAATATCAAGTAATATCCATTATTGATGATAATATAATACAAAAGTATTATTATAGTCACAAAAAAGGGACAAGCAAAAGACCTAGTGCCTGAGAATTTTCAAAAATTGAAGAAAGATATCAAACCGTAGATTTTGGAAGCTTAGCAAACTTCAGTGGGGATGCATTAGCAATAGCAACAACAAAACACACAAATCTATCAGAGTAAAAAAGTAAAAAAAAAAATAGGAAAATGCTACCAACTTTCTTGGGTTATTATTTGACTACCCAGCTTTTAATATTCTTAAGTTTTAATTTTATGTCTTGTAAACATTAAATACTTAAGTTTCCTTTTCCAAATCAGAAAATACAGTTGGCAAACTACACTAAACCTGGCCTGCCTGCAATTTTTCATGCGTGTGAGCATGAAATGGTCTTTACATTTTTAAATGACTGAAAATATCAAAAGAAAAATAAGATTTTGTGACATATACATTTGGAATCAAATTTTAGTGTTCATAAACACAGGTTTATTGGAAGGCAGCCACGCTCTTCATTCATGTATTGTCTATGGCTGCTTTGCATTACAACAGTAGAGAGGTTCAGTTGTTTTGAAAGAGAATGCATATATGTGACGCTCTCATTGCTTCATACTAATGCTTGGTACTCTACAAATTGTGTTAACATAGTTAAAACTCTGCAGCATTCCAAATTCCGCATGTCACTGTAACACAACACTTAAGGTATATTTTGTTACTAATACACAACCATAAATTTAAAACAAAAAGAAGAAAAGAAAAATGACTTTAAATGTTGCATATTTAAGGCACAGTTGAGTATGAATTATTTTGTACTGAATTTGATAGCAAATTGCCCAGCGACGATATATCTATTCTTAAAAAAATTATATTGACATTATCAAACTAAGCATTCTTCACAATATTTCCTACTCACAGAAATGCAATGCTTAGAAAAACTAGAAAATTTAAAACAGCTTATCTCATCACAATAGAATTTCTTCACAAAAATAAATAATTAGACTGAAGCTACAACCAGAATAAAATTTCAAATGTCCCAATGTTAGCCAAGCAAGAAAAGCCATTTACCAATGGTGAGTTATTTAAATCATGTTAGATTTGAGCAGCTGAAGAAATGTGTTTGGAGAAAACAAACTTGTTTAAAATGATTAGCCTTTTAGCCAGAAGAGTTACTTGATGAGTTAAGGACATTGGGAGCAGCATTGATAATCAATTTACCTTATTTTTTAAAAGCAAATGATTTTGAGTGGCTTTGCTTTGCTCCTGACGAGTTCACAGATGTTGCTAACACTCATCAGTTTTTACTTATTTGATGAGTCGATACCAAGCTTTAACTGATTATATAATTAACCCCTAAGAATGGTGGGCACGAAACTAGGGGAGGTGAGGAATTTTTTATAGAAGTTGAGAAAGCTTGAATTTAGTACAACCTGAAATGGAGTCTGCTGATAATAAAAACACATATGGAGCAGGGAAAGGCTTATTTGAACAAACTTACAAAACATGTGAAAGTGCAAAGGCTTTAAAGCCCATCATTGCCCACTTTATTATTCACCAGCAGGTATTTGAGGAAAATGCTAAAATCTATTATGTTTTATGAAATCAGTAGTGTCAAATCAGTGAACTTCACTCCCTCTCATGGACTCAACCACTGTCAGTTTTGTGAATTTTTGACTGAAATGAAAACTGAGTATTCTGACTCAGCACATTTCAATAGCTTAGCAGTATTCAAGTTTTGTTGCAATATTTTCAGCTTAGGGTCGATGCAGAAATTTTTCTGGAAAGAAATGCCCTCAACCAGTATAATCAGAAAATAAACAGCATTAAATTAGTTTTTGCTGCAGATTTGGTGTTTCATAATGAATTCAACATAAAACTACAGGGTCAAATAGTATTTAAAGGTGAAACTTACACCATAGTAAAGCTATTGCAACAACTTAAACACTGTTTTGCGTCACAAGCAATGTCAAGTTATTTTATGCACTGCATGTTCTCTCAACAGTTAAAACAAGAAGCCAGATCCTCATTCCCACCCAGTTTTGAACCAGATAGATTTTCCAAACTCAAACTAGTGAAAAGTATATTTTCATATTTCAAAATTCATTTTAATGATTCTATTTAGGAGCTTCTGCTTAATTTTCAATTGGAAGTGTAAATCTGCAATATAATCATTGCTTAAAGGCAAATATCAAGAACAAAAATCTAATGGAATTCTACAAATGCCTTCCAAAAGATCAATATATTTAATTAAAATAATTTGCTTGTGGATTGATAATCAGTGTTTGGCAGGATCTATGTGAGAAAGTATTTTCAAAGAGGACATACATAAAAAATCATTACAGATCACCGTTAACAGATGAACGTGCGCAGTTGTTTTTGATCAAAAAGCGATCATTGATTTGTCAATCAGATGTTATCTCCCTTTCCAAAATTCCATTCCTCATAAGTAGACCTGTATTACAAAAAACAAGGTCTACTGTTATTATATGTTTAATTTCATCAATAAACAAATACTATGTTTTTAATTTCATCAATACAAATTTGTGAAGAATGGTTTTCTCTCTAGCAATGTAAATATCTATACAAAATCCTCAGTTTCATCTCTTGGCTTCCAAAGCCAAACATATTTACTGTCTGGCCTTTCACAGAGCTAATTTGTGTTTTAGCTCTGTTATTATTGTGTTTAGATTTCTGTTTATTCATAACAACTTTAAGCAGTATATGGTTATCAAAAATGTGTAATCAAAATGAAAATTTAGACTGATTTACTGTCTTAATACTTCTACTTTGGAAGTGAGGATTCATTTTCTAAAGTCTTTTCTGCTTCTAACTTTATTAATAAAGGGCAACATAAAACAACTGAACACAGATTATAGTGCTCCACAATGTTATTCTTACTTCAATGGAAAGAACTTATCATATGTAAAAATGAATTCTAGTTGCTCTCCTTCTCTAATTTTTTCTAACTAGAATGCAAATTCCAGAACAGTGCGGATCACACCTCTCTTCTTCAGTCCTGTATTCCCAGTGTTAGAACCATCTCTGAATACAGTGGTCCTGCAATACAAATTTGTTGAATAACCAAAAAAGAAAAGAATGAGGTTATTTAAAACATTTCTTACTACAAAATCAACACACCAGTATATTACAAAATCATTCCCTAACTTTCTAACTCACATTTTTCCATGTGTTGACTTTGGCATTCAGAGTGACAAACTATTTATTTGGTATTTTTGTTGCATTTTGGGGCTGGTTGGTTAAACACGTGTAAATAAGCACTTTCAATAAATTCTCAATACATTATCCATAATGACTACTTTTCCCCCTGACTGTAATATTCTTCCTCCTCATCCTTTTCTTCCTCCTCCTTATTCTCTTCCTCCTGATCATTTTCTTCCCTTGGGTCTGATGTTGAGTGTACCCTCTCTGAGGTAAAACAGTATAAGCTAAAGCTCGATGAAGAGGTGAATCAGTTATGATAACAATCTATTATAAATTATGGTAGTTAAATGTGTTGTTGATAGGGAATTAGAAGGACTAAGGTTTGAAAGGAAACTAATGCTATAATGCTGAAAAACAATCCCTTCCTTGAAGCCATAATAAAATAGTATGTCTTAGCAGAAGAGTAGTGGTCTGAATGGGGACAAAAACGGGGAAAAAAAGGTTTAGAATTGTTCATCGCTTATCCAGCGCTGTCTAAAGGACAGTGAGCTAAGAATACCCTAGTCTCTAAATGAGTATTTTCTACTGTGGCAGAGAAAAAACTCGGCAGCAAAATACATTTTTGCTTTGCTCAACTCATATGCTAAATAAATATTTTGTGATTCTTTTGTTTTGGGGAGGGTACCCTGGAAGTAAGGAGTTACCAAAGACAGGCATGAGTCTTCCCATTAAAAAATGATGAAGCTTCATTTTACAGTTAATTAGTCTGTGTTTTTACCTGTCTTACTAAGAGTGACTTCTCTGAGATTAAATTAACAAAAGTGTTTTAACCTATAGAGTCAAGGTGTACCCTGGCGTCAGAAAACCACAGGAAGAAAATGCCATTCTTGGAACACATTACTAATCTCCTTCTATGAGATGTTTTCTCCTTTAGAAAATCAACAAAATGGCACCATATGACCATATTGGGAAGGCTTATAATAAATGCACCTCTTCTTCCCCTGGGGCAGATGTTACTTTTGCTCTCTCTGAGTAAGTTGAATAAGTTGATTCCTAATATGCCTTATTGTGGGATCAATGATAATTCCTGGATAGGAATGTTGTCATGGTTACTTATATATCAGTAATGAAACATAACAATGAACGAGAGGTCCATGTATTGAGAAGTGTAAGAACTGTATGAATCAAGTTACTTTAATGGACAAATCATTTAAAACACACTTGTACTATCAGTTTTGCACCTAAGTACAAACTCAAAAGAAAGCTTATTCATACAAAATACATTAACGACTGCACTGTAAGTAACATGTATCTGTTATTCTCCTGTTGTATTTCAAACACACCACATCAAGAAAGGCAACTTCCCTGTCTTGATGTGGTGAATAGTGCTTTATGGCAGATTCAGAGTATAAATCAGAATATGCTTAAAATAATAGAGCATGAAAACTAGCTGCTTCTGTATTCAGAGTCCACAGTTAAAGACATTTTCTGATTAAATTAAGTACATCCATCTTCCCCTAGGTGTCCACAGAAAGGAACTTTTATTTTAAATATGATTGTATTTAAATTAATGACTAATGATAGGATTGATCCTAAATATTTATTTGAGTACATATTCAAATCTTTCTCTGAGATACATTTAAGAAAGGAAAGAATAATGTCAAACAACTAGAATTCTTTAGCTTAGTTTTATTATTTAAGAAAGATCTACCTGTCTTTTCACTTCAGATTTTATGTTTTGATCTATTTAGGTCAGCAATTGGCATGTCAGATTTATTTCTTCCATATTGTTCTTGAAACAAAGCAAAATCAAATTTCATTCTAGCTGTATGTCCATTAACATATCACTTCGATAGATCCTCATTTATGTTTGGAATTATCTCATTGCTTAGCTGGACTTGGCAGTCTTTTGAAGTGAAGAGATCTTGCCAATCTCCCTAGATAGATGATCTTTATATTATGTCCCAATCCTTCTATAAGCCTTTCTTAATGTTGTTCTTTACATATGCTAGTCTTATTTCAAAGGAGAAAAATCATGGGCTGAAGTGCCCAACTAATCTATTTTTCCAGTCTCATCTTAAATTTCCACTCCTCTTCTCCAATATACCTCCAATATGAGTTCCAAATCCTAGCCTTTCTGCTTTGATAGTAGCTTTCTCTTATCTACAGTGGTACTCAAGTCTTTCTCTTTGCTCTCACTGCAGAATTCCTTTAAGTGTATATTTGTCCTGTCTTTTTAAAGCACTATTACAAGGTAACATATAATTCAGTGTTCAGTCTTCTGACATTAACAATAATTCATAGCATAGTAGAGGAATTAAATGTAAAATTTCAAGGTCCCTGAGTGGCAAGCCATCAACTGCTTGACTTTGAATAGAAATATATAGAGCTGTTCCTCAATTTCTGGATCAGAAGCTAATAACTGTTATTTTTTGTTTGTATGCAACATAAATGGTTATCTACTGAAATCTCAATGCCCTTTAATAATATAGAGTAAACATCAGCAGATCTCATCAGTAAAAACAAAGCAGTAAATATTTTAGCTTTGTGATTCATAGGATCTTTGCTGTAACTACTCTACTATGCCATTACAACATGAAAGCAGCCATAGAGAATATTGAAAGGAATAGGTATGGATGTGTTTTAATAAAACTTTATTTATAAAAGCATGTGCCAGACTGGATTCATCTCACTGACTGTAGTTTGCTAACCCTAAGATGGAGTTTTTATGGGGAAATGATTGTCCAGGGAAAGACTAGACCTCTCAAGGCTGAGGACAATTTTTCATTAAGCTAACCTGTATAGCCCCTTCCAAGGCCAAAACCTGCGTGTGTGTGTGTGTGTGTCTGTCTGTCTGTGCACCTGTCTGGGTGCACGGATGTATGTGTGTATGAAGTGTGTGTGTATATATATATATACACACACACACACCCATATATATATACACACACACACATATATATATATATATGGAGAGAAATAATTAAATGCACTGATTAAACTGTTGTCTCTTTCAATCATGAATTGACTTTACCCACCTCATCTCTTCAGTGATGTTTTAATGGTCATAGACATTTTTTTTAGTTCAAACTAAAGGTAAAATTAGTTTGGGAAACATTTACTTTGGATTTGTACTTATATGTCTTTCAGTTACTCTTATGTATGAGTCTGGGTACAATCAAAAGATAAAATCCATGCTGTAGTTAAAGGAGGAAGTTTAATATAAAGCATATTTAATCTAAAATGGAAGAGAAAATATGAAAATGTTAACAGTAATCCAATAGTGTTGTAGGACTGAGGGAAATTACCTAAGAAAGTACAAAGCTGGAATGGAAGCCCCCTCTGAGACTTCTCTGGAGAAAGTCTGGTTGCAGCTCACTGGATGGTGGAGAGCTTCTGTGGGTTGCTAATGCCAGATCAGATTCAGAATCAACAGGCAGGTAGGAAGCAATCATTCAGAGGCAGGCACTTTGCACTTTCATGCTGCTTTGCCACTTCACTCATATGTATTAAATTCGTTTAATCAACTAAAATAATCACGTAATAAACTTTGTGAAGACAGATTCATTCCCTCATCCTTTCCTATTTCCTCCAGCCCTTTGCAAGGATCACGGTGTGTGTACAGTAATCAGAAGTGTTTTTAAAGCTTAGCACATATGGTGTTTTTATTGCAAGGGCTATGGAATATTAGTCACCAGACCCCAGCATGCAGGAGGAGTTAAACGTTACATCACAGAATACTATGCAGACATAAAAAAAAAAAAAAGAGAGAACAGGATTATGTCCTTTGCAGGAACGTGGAAAGAGCTGGAGGACATTATCCTTAGCCAACTAATGCAGGAACAGAAAAACAAATACCACATATACGTGGAAGCTAAATGATGAGGACACATGGACACATGGCAGACGACATGAAACACTGGGGTCTACTTGAAGGTGGAGGGTAGCAGGAGGGAGAGGATCAGGAAGGATACCTAGTGGGTACTAGGCTTAATGCCTGGATGATGAAATAATCTGTACAACAAGCCCCCATGACACAAGTATACCTATGTAACAAACCTGCACATGTACCCCTGAAATTAAAAGTTTAAAGAAAGACAAAAGCACAGTAGCTGAAATCAAGTAATAAATCTCCTTCATGTTTGCACTGTCTCACTCATACCTGCTGCTTAAAAACATCTTAACATTGTGCCAGCTGGCAAAGAAACAATATTTAAAGGGCCCAGATTCATTTTCACAGAACAGGGAATGAAGAGTTATTTTGGGGCTGAGAGGCAATAAAGCAAAAAATGGCATCCGCCTGTGTGTGTAAAAGTTCTTGCTTGACATTCTGGTGTGAGAATGGCCTTCGGGGGTACCCCTAATTCCCCCTTGCCTACCTGCTTTGTCTCATGTTATGAAACTTCTGAACCAGAGGTCACATGGTGATTTATATCTGTCCTATGGTACCCGGTACCCAAACCATGTAGATGGCAGAAGAAAAATATGACTGGAGCCCTAAAGACCTAGAAACTAGTCAAATTCATTTTTCTATTTATTAGTTTTATTAAATTATGATCTTAGGATTAATTTCTAGTAACATATCTTTTTTGAGGGAAGGAATTACAAATTAAAAATTCTGAAAAGAATTCCTCTGCTGACTGCAACTGGAAAGGAAAGAATTATTAGCATGTCAGTTGCTCAATTATAAAACAGGCTTAATAATTTTTCAGAATTTTCCCATTTTACAATATTTTATAACTTTAAAAAATAAGTAATAAGTGTGATATTTTATTCTAAAAATATTTAAACAAATGGCTTCAAACATTTATAATGTTTGAATTCTTTTCATTAAAGTGAGCTCCAAAAACTATAAAGGTGTCAGGCCTCCAAAATCTTGGATCCATATCCACAGAAAATATGACAATAAAATNATAAGTAATAAGTGTGATATTTTATTCTAAAATATTTAAACAAATGGCTTCAAACATTTATAATGTTTGAATTCTTTTCATTAAAGTGAGCTCCAAAACTATAAAGGTGTCAGGCCTCCAAAATCTTGGATCCATATCCACAGAAAATATGACAATAAAATAGTGAGGCTGGGTATTTTGACAAAACAAGGCATTAAACTCTTGCAAAGGGAATTTTGAAAGATCTTTTAAATAAATTTTGAGTAATGAAATATAGGATTACATATAGAAACCCCGAGATTATTGCTAGCAAAACCAAAATGACATGTCCATAAAATGCCTTCTACTGAGAATGCATGAATTTTTTATCAGTTTTTTACAATTTTTGTATTAAACTAATTTAATACATTAATTCTGTATGTAAATAATGATGTAATAAACTTTGTGAAGATACATTTTTTTCCCTTATCCTTTGCTATTTTCCCCAGCACTTTGCAAAGATCATGATAATCAGTAACTTCTTAATTAATGGGTGAATTAAAGCACCATATATCTGTCCTTATTAGTGAGTCAAACATACAATTTCTAGTTTCCAGTCTTTCTAGGTTCTAGTCTTTCACCTAAACAAAGGTATGAAATTATATATCCCTAGAGATCCTATTCAATTCAAACTAAGATCATTACTTTCTTTTATGATTCAGAAGGGACTATAGCAGATCAGAATATTAAACTACTTTTTATATTTGTCATTGTTCCCAAAGCTCTTCTTTAAGATTATACTGCCACAAGTTAAATAGTTTCTTTTTTACATTTTTATAAGATAAAATAATGAGCTAGAGAAAACACATAATAGATGCAAAATCTTATTGATTATAAATGTATGTATCCAAAATGTAGCCTTAAAACATGGAGATTTGAATATACACTTATTTAATAAAATGAATTATACAGAGGTCCTGCATTCTGTTATGTTTATTAATGTATATTCTGTTAAAGAATTACTACATTCTTGAGATTGGGATCTGAGAGAATCTTTCAAAATCCTTTTCATAATGGACTCTCCTTCCCCCATCCCTCCAACCTTGTAACATGTCTACGCAGGAATAATTTCGGACAACTTCATTCCCAGGATTGCAATTAGAAATGTTATTAGGTCTAGAGAGATTATCTTCCTTATAAACATACTAACGTAAATTTTTTCAACAACCTCTCCAAAGCATTTCGGAATCTCTGCTCCATAGTTTATCTTGTTATTTAGTTTCTTGGATATAAATGAAAGATACAGCTTAATCTGCTTAAAACATGAGTCACTATTGTGCTTTGGTGAAATGTCCAAACTCTCTCTTTGCATTTTTTTGTCTTACATGACACAAACCAAGTATATAAAAGAGAATAGCACAATTCCATTGACATTCATGGGTGGTGGTTATTTTAGATGATTTTATGTGCCAAACACAAAGCAGAACATGAAGCAGAACAAGATGACTTAAAGATCATTGCCTTCTCAAAGGTCATCAAACAGGCGCACTAGAGAGACTGAAAGCTGCCAATTTAAGCAGGTCTACTTTGATGCTTGAATGCTATGGAATTTAATTTTTGAATAATTCAATGGTGCTTTTCTACTTGGTTGTATTAAATCACTTAGTGCCTGAAATTTAAGTAGTTCAGGGTTGAACAGCTTAAAGGAAAATTAAAACTTGCTTGCTGAGTTATGTTTGTTAAAGATCAGAGAGGGCAATGACATCATGTTCATAATAACAGTGACAACAACAATAATAGCTAAGAACTCCTGACACTGTTCCAAATGCTAACACATTCAATTAACCAGATATTCTCTACTAAACAATGAGAGGAGGAAGCTCATCTGGAAATAGATCTGTAATTATCTCACTATCACTCATATCACTAAATATAATCTTTAGTGTTTAGCATTGAAGATGAACTAAACCAAAAGTCCAATGTACTCTCACATTAAAAATTAACGGTCTGATTGAAATACTTTCATTATACATGGTTACATAAAAGAGACAACAGAATGTATAGGGCTGACTTTTACATGAATGATCTGACCTGCTCTTCCATTATTGTTTGAGATTCTTTTACGCTTGTATAGTGGAAAGTGAATAGAACTAAATATTACATTTCGGCTGTCCCATTAACATCTTTTGTTTTAATTCTAAGTAGAAAGAGTTATTTAATTAACAGATACACGTTTCTCAGATTTATTTTTTTAATGTGGAGGGTATATCTTTTATTATTTTTTATCACTGTTATAACCTTTTACTTTGAAATAACTTCAGACATAAAAAGAAGTTCCCCGAATGCTGGAAGTCGTTCTCACATACCCTTTGCCAGGCTTTTCTGAATGTTAACATTTTAAATAACTGTAGTACAATTATGAAGACCAGGAAATTAATTTAATAAATGCTATTAACTGATCTGCAGATCTTATTAAATTTCACCACTTGTCTCAGTGATACCTGGTCAAGTAACCCACATTACATTTCGTTGTCTTGCCTCCTTAGTGACCTTCGGTCTGGGACAGTTCTTCCGTCTTTCTTTGTCTTTCATGAATTGATCCTTTGAAAGCTATTTTACAACTTTGGTTTTGTCTGATTTTTCTCCTGGATAAAATTTATATTTAGCATTTTTGGCAAGAATACCACAATGGTGATGTGTCTTTCTCAGTACAGTATGTCAGAAAATATGAATATTCATGTATCTTATTACTGGTAATGTTAACTTGAATTACTTAGCTAAGATGATGCTTGATAGACATTTCAACTATAAAGTTACTATTTTTTTGCCTTTAGGAAAAAACTTCAAGTCTATGTAATTATCCTATTTCTTATCATCCAATTTAGCATCTAATTTTAGCATTCATTAATGATTCTTGCTTGCAATAATTATTACTGTGGTGTCTGCCAAATGGTGACTTTCTATGTTCATCATGCATTCTACGTTTATTAATTAGGACTTTACAGTAGGAAAGATTTATACCTTGTCATTTTTTCTTTCTTTGTGAGTTTTATTAATATTGTTCAATGATATGTATTTTATTTTATGGGTTATTATCCAATGTTATCATTATATAGGTGCTAAAATTTACCTGGAAATAGCCATTGGGAGCTCCTTCAAATTGGTTCCAGTGTTTTTGATAAGATTCCGTTTCTTAATTTTATCACTGTTTAACTTTCTGGTCAGAAACTAAACTGTTTCTAGATCCTCCTAGTGGGCAGAGCTAGAAAAAGTAGGGAAATATGTACACATATGTATGTATGTATGTGTGTGTGTATGTATGTATGTATCTATCTATCTATCTATCTCAATATCTACCTAACGATCTTCTATCTACACATATTTAAAACCATGAGTTTGGACTGATGGTACAAAAGTTAATTCCAATATCGTAGATTAACTCTGTTGTTTTACTTGTAATATTTTTCTCTGGCAATGAAAATCTGGCTCGTAGTATCCACAATATATTTATTTGCTCAATCCGATAATACAATACATATAAAATAGTCTCCAAATTACTAACCCATAACTCTGTAAAAAGTAAGTTTCCAAATTAAAACATATAATCTGTGTACAGTTTGTGTGTGTGTATGTGCATGCCTATAATTTTGTCTCTTTAGCTTTATAGCAAACAGACAAAACACTGTTTTCCAAAATTACTTAGATTTGGTTTTTCCCCATTACAATAATTTTGATTATATTATTCATTTATAGTACACTTAACATTCCCTTATTATTCTTTGGATCCCATTTTTTGGTTCTTCTATATCCTGATTAATTTTTATAATGTATCTTTGGGTCTATGAGACATTACCATGATTTGAAAAGTTACAAAATAAAATGTGATACTTAGAGAAGTATTCCTCTCCCTCATCCTGTCTACCTATTCTATTTTCCCCATTCTTTTCACCTACCTTACATCTACCACAATAGGTAACCAGTCTAATTAATTTGTTTTATCATTCCTGTGTTCATGTTCTCCTAAATTACCAGACACAGGTATATTTTATTATATGTCATTATTATAGAACTTTCATCACACTATAGCTATTCTTTTGTACTTTGCTCTTTTCACTTAAAATATATTGTAGAATTGATTTCATATCTGTATGGATATGTTTCTTTTTATTATTTGGAGCTGCAAAGTTTTCTTCTGGGTGGATCTATCATTCAACTTCTATTTTATATGAGGATATTTAGGGTTTTTCCCCAATACTTCAAAATTATGAATAATGTTGGGATGAATATTCCTGTTCTTATTAATTTGCATTGCTGGAGGTGATCATCTCAGGATAAATTCCTAGGAATGAAACTCCTGAGTCAAAAGGTAAGTAACCTGTAGTTTTATTACATATTGCCAAAATGTACTCCAGAAAGTTATACTTGTTTGCATTCCCCCCCAGCAATTTAAACATTTTTATACTACAAAGTTTCAGTTTCGCTACTGTCAGTCACACCAACAAAATGTACTGTCGTGTATATTTTAATTTTCACTAAGATGATAACTAAAAATGCTTTATCGGTGTTAATTTACATGCAGCTATTATGAGTAAATTTGAACGTGTACACATATTTTAAGAGCACTTTTTTACTTTTTAAAAAAGAATTATCTGGCCATTGTTTTATTTGTATTCTTCTATTGGATATTTGGTCTTCTGTCTCTTAATTAAGACTGCTTTATATATTAGGAATGTAAGCCATTTGTCTGTAATACATACTGCAAATATTCTCTCTCAGTGTTTGTTGTCTTTTAATCATATCCTTTTTTGGCTATGCAATTTACATATATTGATATATTTGAACATATATATGCACACACATACTAAACATTTCTTTCAGTAGATTTTAATTTTGGAGTCACAGTAAAACAGCTTGGAAATCGCTCATGTTTCTTTTTACTATTTCTATTGCTTGTTTCTTTTTTTTACATTTAGAGGACTGATGGTTTGGCATTTATTCTAGTGTAAGGTGTAAGATATGCATTCAATTTTATCTCTTTTGTCTTTAAATGACTACCCAATTGTTCCAGTATCATTTATTATAAATTCCCCCACTGCCTTAATGATGAAACTCCACCTTTATCATACACTAAATTTCCAAAAGTTCTTGGATGTATTTCTGGGCTTTCTATCCCATCCACTGGTCTATTTCCTATACTCTTGCTAGAATGGTTTTAGCCTGTGAAGGCTAGTCCCCCATTATAGATTTTCTATTTGTGTTTTCTATGCTATTCTTGTATATTTGTTTATTCGCCAGAAACTTTGGTAATCACCTTCTCTAATTCAGTAAGCTTTGGAGGGTCTCATAGGGATTGCATTCCATTTAGAAATTCACTTAAGGAGGATTAACATTTTTATGTCATAGAGTCATCCTATCCAAGAAAGGGGATGTGTTTCCATTTGTTCAGGTCTACTTCATTGTCTTTCAAGAGTGTTTTATAGTTTTCCTCATAAGGTTTTGTGCATCTGTTCTTAAATTTATTCCTAAGTGTTTAATCTTCTTTTTTGCTGTTGTATACAGAAATGTTTCTACTATTATTTCTTATACATATGAGGGCTTTTTATTTGTGTATGTGAATTTTATAGCAGGCTACCTTATTGAATTGTTTCATTGCTTCAGTTAGCTTTAACATTGGTTCTGTACAGCTTTTTGAGCATATCATCATATCATATCATTTAAAATAATATTTTAATTGTATGTATTTTGTTTTAATGATTCTCATGCTTCTCATTGAATTCTTTTGTTCAATTGTATGGGCAGTCGCTACTAGTACAATTTTAAATGTTAATGAAGTCAGTGAACACCTTTGCCTAATTCTGAATTTTCATCAAAAGGACTTTAGTGGTTCTGATTAAGCAAGACACGGGCTTTTCAGATACACATCGTGTGTGTGTGTCTATATATATACATATATAATAATTCATCATATTAATTATCTATCAATTCTTATATGCCTGAGAGTTTTAAACCATGATTGCATGTGCCATTTTGGCAAAGACATTTTCCACATTGAGCAAGATAATTATATGGTTTTTAAATTAGATTTATTAATATGGTGTATGGCATTAAAGGATTTCCTAATATTAAATCAACCTAGTATTCCTGGAGTAAGTCTTATTAGGTCATGGTTTATTATTTTATTAAGGTAGAGTCAGATTCTGCTTTCAAATATTTTATTCATTATCTTTGAATTTATATCCATAAATGACATTTCAGGTTTTGCCCAAGATAGAGAAACAAAGACTGATTTTAGCATCTCTCTTGAGAAAACAAAACAGAACAAACAAACAAACAAAAAATTACCCCAACTATATGAAAACAATGGTTTTAAGATATCAGATGTCAGTCGATGAAAATATTGATTTTTGAGAGACACAGAACAAATGAAGGGAGCCCTATTTCTACCAAATTTACTGCTGAGAGAATAGCCCAAGGTCATATAGGCATCAAGGGCAAAGCCAGATGAAACCTAAGGCTTGGGCTGTGGCTTCTCTCCTCTTCCCAGACAGCTCCACTAGGGAAATTTCTCAAGGTTCTCCCAGCTGCCCCATGAGTGCTTACTGGGTTTTTGGAAGAAAAACCTGCAAGAGGGTGTAAAATCCTGTATTTCTCCTGCATTTCTGTGACCCTCCAAATCTTCATATTCTCACATTATCCCACAATTTACCTTTAAAATTTCTGATAAATATTTAGTTCAATCTTCTTAGAATCTTTCATGGCTTCCGTCCCTGATAAGCAGGTGCTCAGATCCTGTGTCTCTCTGGTGGTGCCTGTTTCTGTCCATATTTTGGGTTACTTACAGTTCAAACAAGCTCATTGCTCTGATAGGCTGAAAATAAATTGTTAATGCACACTGTTCAACATTTATTCTTATAAGAGTGAGAGTGACACTTTCTCCAGCTCTCTGCATCTCTAACATTAAACTGGAAGTCCAAAGCAAAACAGGTTTAATAGGAAATTTATGAATATAACATTGAATAAATCTGGTGCCATCAACTGTAAAAAATACATTCAAAGTTTTGCTATGTGATCTAGTTATGCTAACTAAAATATATTTTATTATATGTAATGATGGTTCCATGACAGTTGTTCCCTGCCCCTCTCCCCATAAAGCTATTTTTTTTTTGGTTTATGAATTATCTCCCTAACAATGCCATCATTTTTGTGAAAGAATGCACTATTGATGGGGACACAAATGCAGTGACCATTTCCACCAGCATTAGATTTCTCCTGGCTTGCCTCTGACATTTGCAATGCCTTTCTCTCAAATTAACTCTAATCAGATCACCGGAATTCCCCATTCTAATAGTTTTCCTTCTATTCCCCCTGCCTTGAAACCATATAATCCCAGTACTTCCCAAATCTCACCTTTTCCAGAAGGTCGTTATACCAACCGAAGATAGTTAATAACACATTTTAATGACTTTATACCGGCTGAGGCATATTTTTCAATGGCAAAACAGAAGAGGTGAGCTCATTTATGACTACTTACACCTCTGTGACCTGGATTCTTCTCCAAGTTTAATCTTCAGTTCATGTTAAAACTCTATTACTTAATAATTTCGTTATATTGTGTAACTCTCTTCAACCCTTTCCACCTCTATAAACCTGATTCTTTATCTAGTTATCTCCAAATCATTGTTGCAGTTTTAAACTTCTACAATTCTTATCTGAAATCTAAAAATAGTAAAAACTAGTATATTACATGTGAAATTTTATTTCATACTGGGAAATTCAATGCTTGAACTGTTTTAGTAGATAATTATTATAAAATGCCAGAAATGTTAAATACAAAGTTAGCTATCAAATGCTACCTAGACATAATCCTATGCAAATATGCATTAACATCTCATTTCAGGTAAGTTTCTGATCCTCCTCAATGTGTTCTGATCCTTCCTTCCTGGAAGAAGCCCCCTGAAGTCTGAGACTCACAAAGGATAAAGTGTTACAAAAAGTAGAGCAGACGTAGAAACAGGCTCTCTATTATGAAAGAAAATGGTACCATAGAGGAAACCTGGAACGTAAAAAAGGATGGAGAGAGCAGAATCTTAGGTGAGGAGAAAAGATTTTGAACAATTAGAAGAAAGATACGCTAGCCTTTTTCACAACTTTGGCTGAATTTAGTTTAGCTTAATAGACCATGCCATAGACATTTCTGTGATTTTTAAGGGTGAATCTCGATGGCTTAAAGTTGAATGCATGATTTCCTTGGTGCCTACACTCCTATTTAATTTCTTATTCACAAGTAGCTTTAGGTTTCAAGATACTTCTCTGGGTTCAATTTTGAGTAGTTTCCTCTACTTTTACCCCACATCATGGGTATGCATGGCTACTGGGCCAGGACATGCTGTCCACAGGGAAGCTGCGATCTTTCACTTCTTATCATAATGAAACTTAATACATAAGGCAGCCTGGAGCATATGCACATTTGGGAATTATGAAGAGTTGGTTTACTATATGTGGAAATGGTGGTACACTTAATTTAGGACCGATTCATATTGTTCTTCATTGTATATGTTGGCTATGGCTTTGTTGAAGAATTCCTGAAAATACTTAGTTAAAAGATCACCACAAATGGTGGCAACAAATATTTTTAATTCTCTGTTCCACTATTTTATTCTTTCATTATATGTGAAATATTGAAACATAAGTAATTAACAAAGCCTGTGATATGTCACATTTGGACTTGAAGTAATTTGCAGGTCTCTATCTGATGATGAATTTAGAAAACTAATACCTTTAGTAGTGTTTGTAATAGCATTATGTGCATAATATACTTTTTAATATTTCTTTTGATGATAGAAAGCATGCCTTATTTTGAAATATATGCAATGTATTGGTTAACACTAGCAACATATATATAATTGCTGACATTGTAGTGTGAAACTAAATCATTTTTACTTTAAGTAGTTTTACGATTTAAAAATGGTTCAGGAAAAGCAGCACAATGCTCAATTTTCCAATGTGTTAATTTTTATATACATTTAGGGTGCTGTTTAATATGTTGGTTATTGAGAATACAGTTAATTTGCAATTTTCCTAATTAATTGGTTATTTATATAAATAAAATAAATTACTAAAATTATCTACATTCTTTTTTTCTATCTAAATCTTAAACTTGAATCATTTTCTCAGCTATTTTTTTCTCATAAAATCAATTTACATATTTGCTGTTACAGAAAAATATTGCTGTAATGCTAGGGCACCGGATAATGCATTATGTCACATTTACCTAATGTAACAAGAAGTATTCAAAG
>NW_016808939.1:1596716-1630344 GCF_001698545.2 Rhinopithecus bieti | reverse complement strand
CAGTTAATTTGCAATTTTCCTAATTAATTGGTTATTTATATAAATAAAAATAAATTACTAAAATTATCTACATTCTTTTTTTCTATCTAAATCTTAAACTTGAATCATTTTCTCAGCTATTTTTTTCTCATAAAAATCAATTTACATATTTGCTGTTACAGAAAAATATTGCTGTAATGCTAGGGCACCGGATAATGCATTATGTCACATTTACCTAATGTAACAAGAAGTATTCAAAGTAATAAAGGTATAGAATGAGAAACAGAGAATATAGTATATATGATTGTTACTAAGTGAACACAAGCAAGGTGCTGAGGAAAAACATCTATCTAAATCTATATAATGTAAACATAGATCTATGTATTCTTTATTTTTTATTTTTTATTTTATTTTTTTTTTTGAGACGGAGTCTCGCTCTGTCCCCCAGGCTGGAGTGCAGTGGCCGGATCTCAGCTCACTGCAAGCTCCGCCTCCCGGGTTTACGTCATTCTCCTGCCTCAGCCTCCCGAGTAGCTGGGACTACAGGTGCCCGCCACCTCGCCCGGGTAGTTTTTTGTATTTTTTTTGTTTTGTTTTAGTAGAGATGGGGTTTCACAATGTTAGCCAGGATGGTCTCGATCTCCTGACCTCGTGATCTGCCCGTCTCGGTCTCCCAAAGTGCTGGGATTACAGGCTTGAGCCACCGCGCCCGGCCAGATCTATATATTCTATTCATCTATTTTAATAAACAATATTAACTTCAATTTAAATCATCTCTTAGAACTATACGCTCTTAAATCAAGTGAAGTCAACAAAAATTTTCTAATGCCTATTATGTATAGATACTGTGAGAAGTTCAGCAAGAAAGAAGGTGGAACATTTGTTCTTGGGGAGCTTATAATTTAATAGGGCTTCAAAGAACCAGTGACTGGATTGAAATAGAGGCATCATCGTTGTACATGTTAGGTCAAGGCAGAAAATAAATGTAAAAGAAAGTAAAGGATGGAAAATTAACTCTGACTTTCAGTAGGGGGTAGAAAAAAGGGACTTATCACTTATTAGAAAATTGTCTTCCTGTAATCCCAGCACTTTGGGAGACTGAGGCGGATGGATCACCTGAGGCTAGGAGTTTGCGACCAGCTTGGCCAACATGGTGAAACATTGTCTCTACTAAAAATACAAAATTAGCTGGGTGTGGTGTCACAGGCCTGTAGTCCCAGCTACTTGGAGGTTGAGACAGGAGAATTGCTTGAACCCGGGAGGCAGAGGCTGCAGTGAACCAAGATGGTGCCTCTGTACTCCAGCCTGGGCAAGACAGAGCGAGACTCCATCTAAAAAAAAAAAAAAGAAAGAAAGAAAAGAAAGAAAGAAAATGAAAAGGGAGGAAGTGAAGAGGAAGGAAGGAAGGAAGAGGAAGAAGCGCGAAGGAAGGAAGGAAGGAAGGAGGAAGGAAAAGAAAGAAGAAAGAAAGAAGAAAGAAGAAAGAAAAAAGAAAAAAAAAGAAAGAGAGAGAGAGAGAGGAGAGAGAAAGAAGGAAGGAAGAAGAAAGAAAGAAAAAGGAAGGAGGAAGGAAGGAAGGAAGAAGGAAGGAAGGAAGGAAGGAAGGAGGAAGGAAGGAAGGAACACGAAAGGAAGGGAAAGAGAAAGAAAGAAAGAAAAAGAAAGAAAGGAATGAGAGAAAAGTAAAGAAAGAAAGAAAGAAAGAAAGAAAGAAAGAAAGAAAGAAAGAAAGAGAAAGGAAGGAAGGAAGAAAGGAAGAAAGAAAACTGTCCTAAAATGCAACGAAATACTATAATGGAATTTCAACTATAGACTTAAATTATGTGAACTTTGCTTGCAGAGTTTTATAGGGAAACATCCTTACTTTAAAAAAGTGTGTGAGGCCTAAACAAGTTAAAAATGCAACAGTTTTAAGACTCACTCACTGAAGGGATAGACAAGGCACTTTTGGAAATCATAGTGGAAAATGAGAGAAGTTGTCTCACTTTTATATACTCTCGGTGAATCAGTAAAATGTGTAGTTTAGAGTCAAATTGTAAAGAAATGTTTTTGAGTAGGCAGAAGAAACTACAACTATTTCACTATAATAAAAGAAAGCATGCAATTTAGAAGAGATCATAAAGCTGAACTGAAACTTCTAAGAACTAATTATCTTCTAATGCACTTACATTTATTTCATGTCTTGCCCGTATTTACCACAAAGAAACAAAACAGGAGTTATGGAATTTCAAAATGTTAACTTGTGCAGAAATGTCAGATTCAGATATTACCAGTATTAATAAGAAGAACAATGAGCCTAAAGTTGCCTCAGAACAGTTGCAAATACTGAGAACTAAAGAAAAATAGCATAGCCTATTGGAATCAAGTATATATTTTCCGTTGCATTCACTAATGATTTCCAGAAGATAAACATACCTGACATCCATCCATGCCTTCCTGTATGCAACAGGTGTCTGACTACTGTTTGCCAGGCACTGTGTTGTGTGGGATATAAAATACTGTGAGAGACACAATGCCTTTTCCCAAAGTGTTTGCAGTTAAGTGCAGATGTATCTTCCAGCAATTTCATTACTTTGTGATAAGCAGTGAATAGGGTCAAAAAATTAAAAGAAGGGTAATGAAAGCACAAAAGGAACACAGCTCAGCCTCTGTCAGGGAGTAGGATAATAAGATAAGGCTTCTCTTAAGAAGCAACTTCAGTAATATTCTTAGAATAATTATTCAGGAGAAGAAGAAAAGCATAGGTAAGAATAAACAGATAAAAAGTCAAGATGAGGGAAATGAATAAAGTCCCAGAAAATAGAAGAATGGAAACAAAGACACAGGATGAATAATGCTCAACCCATTTAAGGAAAAACAACAACAACAACAACAACAACAACAACAAACCAAAAACCCAACTATATAACAAAGAAATCTCAACCAATCTGAGCAGAAGGAATTAAATCTAAAGTGATGGTAAGCTGAAAACACAAATAAGAAGACAGGAATGAGGCCGAATGTATTTATAGTCACAAAAATGTGTTCAGGTAAGTTTCATCTATTGAAAAACATACTGATAAGGTTGTCCAAAATGCAGTTGAACAGTTATGGCTAAGAAATGGTTCAGCCTTGGTAGTAAAATAATTGGACAGGCTAAAAGTTAAGACCTCCTCCTGCAACCAAGCATTTGCTCTCTTTGTTTTACTCATCTGTTCCAATAATGCTGCCCCACCTGGGGGCCTTATTGGACAAGGTCTTATAGCCCGAACTGTAGGACAGTCATTGAGTAAAGGTAATGGGGGAAGACACTCAAGGTCAGATAACAATGTCTTCATACAATATGTATCTATTTATCTAGGTGACCTTGCACCAACATAATACAAGACTGTTTGTATTGATGATAATTTTGTGAGACATTTTTCTTTTTTGCTTTTTTCCGTATCTGTATTTTAAAGATGCATTATAATTCTATGCATTTAAAAAACATACATTTAAATGAAGAGTAGAATTACTAATGTCTCATTGTTTGAATTGTCTTTGTCTTCCATCACGTAACTGGTTTATGTAAAATCTGGAAGGGGCTACATGAAAGACAAATAATTCAAATTGTTCAACTGCTAATGATCCCCCTTAAACAGTATTTACTTTTTCTCTCAAAGCAAAGATTGGAAAATATTCAGCTGTGTTCTCATGCAAAAGTTATTTGTGATCTTTGTTATGCTTCAAGAGTTGGGGATCCAGTGACAGCTCGCACTGCCCAAGAGGAAGCCTGGAAATGGGAGTTTTAGTGTTGAAGGGATGCTTGGGGTTTTAGTTTATGGTCGATTTGTTGTTCAGTGTTGTAGTTTATAGATCAATTGTATTTTACCATATTGCAGTATGTAGATTTATTTGCCAATATCATAAAATGATGTATACCAGATGGTTATTTTTAATGTGAATGTAATTTTGTGATATGTGGATCATAAAAGAGGTACTATAAAACCAGACTAATGAGATAACTTTAGTTAGGTAACCATATTCATAGCCAAGTACCTGTTCAATCAGTATACGATGAAAGCTTGTTGAAAGCTTTGTTTGCTTCTATTTTATTTTATTTTTTGCTCAACTTTTAAAAATTTTCACAAAGGACCATTTTTGATTTATGTGAATGGAACTCATAGTATGAGACGACATGGATCTCAGTTGGAATACACAGGCTGCTCTATCTTTGAACAACAGTGGCTCATTACCCTCATTAAGGAAAAAGCAAGCAAACAAAGAATTATATAGATCAGAATTATAGAGCCAATATACAATTTTCATATCCTTTGAAGATTATGTGTTCCTTCTCTGGAATAGAGAATCAAGGAAAAAGTGTTGTTGGCATAAGATCCAAAAAACACAGGTAGCTACATAATTATTTTGCTTTACCATTATATTAAAGTACGCAGGTCTAAGAGATTCTGAATGTAAGTGGCATCTTTTATTGTGCTATAGATTTGTTAATATTTTCTGGCTTGCTTTCTTCTTATATACTTCAGTTATAATGTGCTAGTATTTACTCCTTGATTAGTATAGAATAGAAATGACTTAATGAGATGTACAGAAATTATAGGAAGAATCTATATGAGGCATTACATTTTAGATTGTCCAGTTATTTCACAATCAGGTATAATCCAATTAATCATCAACAAATTTATTATTATTTATTTAATAGTTTATGTAGCTCTATAGTAGGGATTCATTAAAAGAGAAAGCTCTTAAGTAAGCAATATTTATAATTTTAAGTGCTCTTTCATTCTCATGGCTTTGATACCATTTAAATATGGTTCATTTCATTAAATAAGCATACATATTAATATTAGAAACTCACACTTTCTGGCACTGTGTTACTTTTATATTCACTTTCTTGTGCATTACATCATTTGTCTATTTTAGGTATGCTATAAATATGTAATCTGCCAATCAATTTTGTTAGCTAGAAATATGCTTTTTTAAAATCTAAGGCTACTGCTTTGCAGCAGTGACAAACATATCTTTGACAGTCATCCATAAAAGCCAAGAAATATTTCACAAATACTGTATAAAATATAAATGTTTTATATTTATACGGTTAGAGGTAGAGTCCAGGGAATACTGATATTTTGTGAAATTGAAACACACTTTACCAGAGATATTCATCAGTGAACCAACTAGCCACAGCCCTGATTTACTAAAAATCTATATATTAATAATAATAAAACATATCACATTATTTGAAAATAAAATGTTTTTTCATAAAACATTTTTTTCTATCATAATACAAAGCATGGTGAATCTTTAGACTGGTTGTATGGGATTAGGATGAAGTCTACATTGGTTAACTGCTTCCATGACAAAGCCACTTTTTCTGGTTTTGTCTGATACCCATTCATATCAACTTTCTAGTATTTTCTCACTTCATGGATTCTTGGGAACCATCTTTAGAAACCTCTTCTTTACAACTTTAACTAGGCTTGGCTTAGACTGAAAGGGTAACGACTTCATAGGAGCATGCATATTATAGATAGCATAATTCATAGTTGAAGATACAAGAATAAAGAATAAAGCCTAAACGGGAAAATGCTTGTAAGTATTATAGTATACATAAACGAAAATGCATACCATAACTAAGACAATGCTGTTGAAACCTTTGTCTAAGCTTATTGCATTATTGAAATAATTTTCACATATAAGAGTGAATCATACACAGCAGAGCAGACACTAGTTAAGTTACAGCAAGATTTAAATCCATTTGAATAAATATGTGAACTAAGGAATGAATGTAGAAGATATTTTATTTTAAAAAATATGTTGAAACAGGTTTTAAAATGGACATGAAATATCCAATTTTCTTCCTCAGAAATCAAAATCCATGCAGGAAAAAACAATAAAATATAATTTTAACTCCTTTAGCTGAAAGCAAGACAACTTCAGTAGTGAATTCCAATGTGCATGCTTTAAACCTGGATAAAAAAAATAAGACTGCATTAAAATACATGATTTTTTTTAAGGCTTGTAAAATGGATGATGATTAATGAAATAAATAGTATGTGAAAGAGTCTCTATATTAATTTTTCATCAAGTTGTATTTGCAGATAATGTATTTTTTAATAAAAGATTTCTCTACATCCTACACTACTATGAAGAACACATATGACAGGAAAGCTGACCTTTATGCTTCAATGAAGGATATTATTAAGGAAAATTGAGAGAAACATACATACGACAATACATAAAAATGAGCACGAAGATGAAAATATTCTAAGAAAATGGTGGAGATGTTTATCAATGATAAGTTAAAATAATTCTTCATTATCCTGTTACCAAATCCCAGGACACAAGGGGAATTTTGGTTCATCAAAGAAAAAGATGAACACTTTTGTTTTGAAACGCAACTGGAAAGTACACAGTCTATAGGAAAAATAAATAACATTGGCACTAAAAAAGGAGAAATGTGAAATATATAATGCCAACAAACTCATTAACAAAGACAAAAAGGTGCTTTGCTCAACAAGTGTGTTTATATATTATGAATAATATTTGCAAAGTAATGGCATTTAATCACTAGACTAGACAACTGAGAAAAGCAAAAATATTGGAGCAATATTTTCTAACATGAACGCATTGGCATAAATATCCATTAAATACCTCTTTTAAGGAAGCTATGAGAGGTAGTAGAAGAATGAAAGCAAAATGATTCTTCTTTCTGAGGGTGATTTACATTGCAGTTTATAGAAGTCACTGATAAAGTAGGGAAGACATCTGATTTCTCCAAATATTTATCTAGCAATCATCTATCACCTATCTGTCTATTTATCACTGCATTTAAACTATATTTTATCTGAGATGGATAAAGGAAATGCAGAGGTCATATTCTTTTAATTTGTATAATAATAAGTCAGCGATGCAACAATGTTATTCTACTTTATTGAAAACAACAGAGTAACTGATAAAAATGAGTTCAATTCTTTGTTAAGCAAAATAGTATAATGCAAAATATTCAAAAATGTTAGACTACATTCCAGTTGTGCCAGGTTGTCTGAACTTGAGGAAATTCATTCACTTTTCTGAGTTTTGCAGAATCCAATTATAAAAATGCCATTTGAGTATCATCTATTTTTAACTCTCAGGATAAACCACATTGTCAAGTCTAAAGTGCCACAAAACATATTAAAACTTATTGATAGAAAGCTTGCAAGTACAACTTTTGTTTTTTGTTGTTGTTGTTGTTGTTGTTGGTTGTTTTACTAAGAACATAATAAGACTTCATTATCAGGATTAAGCAAAGCTTTTATCCATAATTACTTTCAAGGGGAAAGTGCTACTTACAATTATTGGTGCTATTTAACTAAGTGACCTTGTACGTGGAAAAACATTAACACAACTCTGCCTCTTCAGCAATATTCCCACAGGGTGGGAAAGACATTTTCGGTAACATTTTACCGAAAGACATTTCGGTAACATCAGGAATCCAGTATTTTAAAATTAAGCTGATTCTGTCAGTGAGTGGGCCTAGAAGCAATGACAGCTGGTAGCAACAAGCACCTCTAGCAATCAGATCTCAGTTTCTCATTTCATTATTCAATCAAAGGGAACCAGAGCCCCCGTAGCAAAGGCTGATTCTAGAACTGGGGCAAGGAATACATAACAGCACCTGTACTTCCATGAAGCAAGAAGGTGCTCAAGACGAAAACCAACAATGAAACCAAACAAAAAATTCCACCTCCTTGATGGAGCATGTGAAAGAGACACAAAGAGTCCCCGATGGACGAAAGAGTCCCCAGTGGACAAAGCTGGAATTTTTTTTTTTTTTTTTTTTTTTTTTTTTTTTTTTTTTTTTTTTTTTTTTTTTTTTTTTTTTTTGAGACAGAGTCTCGCTCTGTCGCGCACGCTGGGGTGCTATGGTGTGAAGTCGGCTCACTGCAACCTCCGCCTCCCAGGTTCAAGCGATTCCCCTGCCTCAGCCTCCTGAGTAACTGGAATTACAGGAGCCACCCCACCATGCCTGGCTAATTTTTGTATTTTTAGTAGAAACGGGGTTTCACCATGTTGGCCAGTCTGGTCTCCAACCCCTGAGCTCAGGTGATCCACCCACCTCGGCCTCCCAAAGTGCTGGGATTACAGGCATGAGCCACCATGCCTGGCCAAAATTGTAATAATTTGAGAAGCAAAATGAAGTAGTATTGGATTATAGCCAAGAAATAAATATTCATGCATTCATACTAATATAAATAAATGATTGAATAAATCAATAAATGGGAGACATGAGTTCCATGCAGGAGAATTTTAAACAAGTCACTGAGGTACTCTTTCATTAAGTAGATTGAACGTAACTCCCTTCTCAAGTGCAGGCTGTAGTGAGTGACTTCCTTCAAAGAGTACAGTATGGAAAGGAGGAAAAAAGGAGCAACTTCACAGTGAGAAAATCTGACAAACATTACTTCAACCAGGTGACCGAAGTCAACATCAATGGTGATGTCTTGTTGATATTATATACCCTTGGTAGAATGTAATGAGATTGATACTTGACTTTTGTGGGATTTTCTTCAAAATCTATAATCTCAGTCTTCTTAGGTGAAAATATCAGAAAATTTCAACTGGGGACATTTTACAAAATACCTGACTGATACTCCTTTCTTCAAACTCATCAAAAATTAGAAATGTCTGAGAAACTATTATAATCAAGAGGAAACTAAAGATTCCTATCAATTGAATGTTACGCGATATCCTGGATTGGTTCCTGAGACCGAAAATTAGGCAAAAACAAAGGAAGCCTGAATAAAATGTGAACATGAGTTAATAGAAATGCAAAATAAATTGTCCTGGGATAAGCTTCTGCAGCTGAATTTTACTAAAGTATGACTCCAATGGAAATGGAAATCACTTACTAACAGAAATTAAATCTGCTCTTAATAACATGTGAACAAGATGGAAAAAACCAATGGAGGATGAAAGGCAGAGGCTTAATGATTTAGAAGGACAGAATTAAAACTACTACTAAGAATATTCAGTGGAATTTTTTTGATCATTCAACAGTAACGCAAGTGTTATAATAAAATTCCAAAAAAAGGAACTGCATTAAGTATCAACGTGATTGGGAGTTTAAATTGTCGGAAACTTTTTTTCTTTCTTTTTTTTTTTAAGCCGATAGGTTTTTTTTAAAGGATGAAATGTACTCAAGGGGCATAGCTGGCAAGTCTCTGGTTAGAGAAAGGCTTTCACCACCTTTAAACACTTTCTTCCTGTTTGATCTTATTTGAAAGATTTGGAAGTGTGCCGCTGCACTCCAGAACTTTCCTGTTTTGTTAGTGTATAAGGGAAAAGAAATCACACAAGGTGTCTGTGGATACAGTAAAGAGAGTCTGCTGCTACTTAAAGCACATTAACTTGAGAGTGGGGAAACTACAGCGATCTGAGCTTGTGAGAAAGCCGTGCCACAAACACGCACTCCACACTGATGTGCATGCACACACTCCTGGTTACTAAGTTCAGGAACCAATTCTGCACTTACAAAAGTACAGAATATGTGTGCGGCGGCTCATGCCTGTAATCCCAGCACTTTGGGAGGCAAAAGAGGGTGAATTACCTGAGGTCAGAGGTTTAAGACCAGCCTGGCTAACATGGTGAAACCCCGTCTCTACTAAAAATACAAAATTAGCCAGGCTTGGTGGTGCATGCCTGTAATCCCAGCTACTTGGGAGGCTGAGGCAGGAGAATTGCTTGAACCTGGGAGGAAGAGGTTGCAGTGAGCTGAGATCATGCCACTGCACTCCAGCCTGGGCTACAGCACAAGACTCTGTCCCAAAAATAAAACAATAATAATAATAAAACCCAGAATTTGTGTCTTTTTTAATATACAGAGAACAGAATGAAAAGCATGCTGCTTTTAAACACTATATGCAGCAAATTTTCTCTCAAGTTTTTTTTATCTTTATCTAGTCCATGTTCCTAATGAAATATTCACTTATAAGGATGAAAAGTATCTAGATACAATATTACAGTACAATATGGCAAATAAATGGTTAGTGTTTTTGTTTA
The DNA here is from genome assembly GCF_001698545.2 of Rhinopithecus bieti. Lineage (NCBI taxonomy): Eukaryota > Metazoa > Chordata > Mammalia > Primates > Cercopithecidae > Rhinopithecus > Rhinopithecus bieti. The sequence goes on along the minus strand of NW_016808939.1, from coordinate 1,620,342 downwards.
CCTGCCTAAGGACTCAAGAAAAATCACCTTAACTATTGACTAACACATGAAAGAGACGTTCTAACATACTTAAACCTGTGAATTTCATACTCTTCTTTTTTTTGAATATTTTTCTTATTTATTTTTCAATTGACAAATAAGAATTGTCTATATTTATGGTGTAAACCATAATGTTTGAAATGTGTATCCATTGTGCAATGGCTGAATTAAGCCTATTAACATATGCATTACCTCACATGCTTATCATTTACTTATGGTGAGAGCTCTTAAAAACTACTTAACAATTTTAAAGTTTACAATTCATTGTTATTAACTGTGGATACCATGATGTACAACAAATATCTTGAACTTGTTTTTCCTGTTTAACTGAAATTTTGTATCCTTTGAGCAGCATCTCCTCAATCACCTAAATCATATCCTCCATCACCTCCCAACTTCCCAAACTCTTAAAAATTTAGGAAACAAACATCAGTATCTCGTAGGGATAGGGAAATGTATTTGCTGAATAATTCTCAATTTTTCTAAAACATATATGTTTACATCTGAGAACATTTGATGTGCCCTGAATGTACTTACATCTGATGATATTCAGAGTGGCCTTTAAACATTACTACCATCATGTTTTTAGATTACAGCAGCTGGTAACTAAAAACAAACAAACAGTAAACAAAAGATATACTAAATGGAAAGAGTTAGGAATACACCTGACCTCCTCAAAGAGATGTGGACAAACGCAAGTGTCCTATTTACATAGGTGTGTTTCCACAATGATTGTGTATTTGCTAAAGGTGTATATTTACACCAACAGGAAGACTGAAAAGAAGAAATAATAGTCTTTCCCAAAATTACTTTATCCTTAGCATTCTATTTATGTCCAAATTTACTGTACTCCAATTTTTGTGTGAATCTAGCTAAGTACTTTGCCTATACAATTTATATTATACAAGTATGATGATAGACAGAAATCATTAAATTTTACATGTTTTTCCATGACTGTTCTTTAATTTAAGATTTTGCTACCTTAGGTTTTAATTCCTTTTTTTTTTTGAGACAGAGTTTCACTCTTATTGCCCAGTCTAGAGTATAATGGTGCCATCTCAGCTCACTGGGAACTCCGTCTCCTGGGTTCAAGCAATTCTTCTGGCTCAGCCTCTCGAATAGCTGGGATTACAGGCATGCGCCACCATGCTGGGCTAATTTTGTATTTTTAGTAGAGACAGGATTTCTCCATGTTTGTCAGGCTGGTCTCGAACTCCCACCCGCCTTTGCCTCCCAAAGTGCTGGGATTACAGGCATGAGCCACCGCACCTGGCTAAAATTTTTAATGTATGATTCAGAACTAGTGATGTTCTAGACAAGCATAGTCTCATAATAGTCTCTTCAAAGACTTACATATGAATATAGGTATGAATGAATGCAGGTATGAATTGATGAATTTATTTTGTATATATGATTTTTCTTTCTCTCTCACCTTCTTTCTTTCTATTTTACCTGTATAAGCTCTTGCTCCAGCTCTGTGGATTATACTACTACTTACCTTGAACACCAGCATTGTGCAATACTTAAGAACATGCAGGCTTGAATGCTTGAATTTAGGCTTGACTGTACCAGTTTCCAACTGTGTAACTCTGTCTAAGTCATTTAAACCCTCTTTCTCTGTTTTCTCACCTGTAAAATAAAGGTAATAACTGTGTAGGTGTCATAAGTGTGACAATGGTTGCAAAAGAACAATAATCACTGGCAGAAGATACATATTCTTTTATAGTGATTAAGCAATACAAGGAATTGCCTATTCATAGATGTCTGAACAAAACAGTACGTGTAAAAGAACACGTCCTGTTGGCAGAGCAAGCCTCCCTGTCTCTCAAGATACTTTACCAATAGCAACTGCCTGTAATAATGGATCCTATTAGATCTTTCAAAAATATTTGACCCTCTTGTTCTCCAGAACAATTTACTTACTCCTTGCCTCTCTAAATTGCTTTAGATACTGCATTTGTGCCTATCTCCTCACTGTTTTCAAGTAATTGATAAAAAATCTCAACACTTTTATAAATCTGTTTTGAGAGACTGAATGAAACAAAAGTCAGTGACTTAGGTGTCCTGGGTTGTAGTTGGTCTTGGCAGAAAGTTATATTCTGGCAATAAGAAAACTCCTATAGAGAGTTATATAACTGAGAGAGTTAAGTTAGATAACATAAAAAAGGGCTACCAGCATTCATCAAGAAGTCAGTACATTTTAGCCATTTATAAGTAAAATAAATTTTATCAGAATTTTAAGACTGAACATCACCAGAACTTTTGTTCTTTTGTTTTGATATTCTAACCATTTACTTTAAATAAAATGATTTATTTTCATTGTCAGAAAATTTTAAAGTAAATCACAAAACTTCAATAAGACATTCCTGTATGAATTGAAGTAGAAAAAACTGTCAATTATTGAGTGATTTCCATATAGTAAGCAATTTACTTGGCAATTTAAATATCCTAATTTGCCAGACATGGAGGCTCATGCCTGTAATCCCAGCACTTTGAGAGGCCAAGGCGAGAGGATTGCTTGAGCCCAGGAGTTCAGGACCACCCTGGGCAATATAGGGAGACCCTGTCTCTACAAAAAATTTTAAATAATTAGCCAAGTATGGTGGCATCCACCTGTAGTCACCAGCTGAGTAGCCACCAGCTACTCAGAAGGCTAAAGTGGGAGGATCACTGACACCTAGGAGGCAGAGACTGCAGTGAGCTGAGATCATACCACTGCACTCCAGCCTGGGTAACAGAGTGAGATCCTGTCTCAAAATAAATACAAATGTAACATCAAAACTTATTTAGAGTTGAACTGTATTAGTTTGCTAGGTTTGCCAAAATAGTGTTAACACAGACTGGGTAGATTAAATGACATTTTTTTTCTCCTCACAGTTCTGCAGCCTAGAAGTCTGAAATCAACGTGGTGGCAGAGTTGGTTTCTTCTGAAACCTCTCTTGTTGGCTTATGGTTGGCAGTTTTCTTCCAGTATCTTCACATGGTCTTCCTCCATGTGTCTGTGTCCTAATCCTCTCTCATAAGGGCATCAGTCATATTAGATTTCAGACCACCCACATAGCATCACTTTACCTAATTACCTTGTTAAAGGCACTATCGCCAAATGGAATTATATGCTGAGAAAATTAGGGTTAGGCCTTCAACACAGAATTTTCAAAAGATACACTTCAAGTCACAGCTAGGACTTAATTCTGGGTGCCTCTGACTTTGAAGCTCAAGTGCTTTCTTACTGTTATCTACACCAAATATCTAGATGGTGCTTTGTTCCATGGAGATGTGTAAGTACTGGGCCTTGGGTGTTGACTCCACATCTTATATAAATGCATGGCCAGTACTGTCCACTGTTCATCAATTTGTTTCCCTCTCCTGAGCACAGGCTAGTCTACAGTTGGTGTAGTAGTAATGACTGAGTTCTGGCTATGGAATGCCAGCTAAAGTAATATTGGTACTTTTAGTTATATTAGTACTTTTGGCCTATTAACATCTACACAGTATTATAGCTTTTCCCTCATCCCTATCTTTTGGCGCAGGATACTGTGTTTTGACACTGGGTGGGTCCCTGTCAGGATGGGCATCCAAATGACTGTACAGATCAGAGTCCTCCCTGCTACCTGATGAACTTGATATAAATGTATAACAAAAAAACTGTATCATGCCACTGAAATATTGGAATTTATCTGTTACAATAAATATATTTAGCTTAACTAAAACAAGTGACTGAGGCCAGACATAGAATATCTAAAGGAAAAAATAAGAACCCCAGAAAGCATAAGAAATTGCAGCCTGGATCTCAGTTGCATAAAAGTAAGGACTGGTGAGAAGCTTGAAACTTTAGGGTATTCAGCAGAGCAGGACGTGCTGGGAACTTGGGAATTCTTGGGTTTTGCAATATCTTACCTTGTTCTGGGGACTCGGATATAGAAATATAAGCACCGACACTGAGAGATTAACAAAATCCACATTTGTGCTCGAGTTATTTAATAGCAAATTGGTTCAGAATGATCTAAGAGTATTCAGAAACCTTGCTGACCACAGTACTTAAAAGCAATATTTATCACTAGATAGATTACTCAGATTTATAATTGTTAACCCAAATTTGTAAACAAAATAAAACTCAATTTTCCTAAAATCTTTAAACATACAATCCTAGTTCTTAATTATTTGACTTTCATTACCTTGTTTTAATCTCAGAAACTGTTTTCATTTTTTTTTTTAGTTCTGTTATATATATATTGTCCCTTGCAAGATATAACCTATGCATTTGAAATCATGACAAGCAGAAGAAAATACATAAAATGATTTTATTCTTACATCAAGATGCAAAAGCATTACAACATCAGGGAAAAAGATATATGGCCATTGAGAATGAAAGCTGGTTTAGAGATGCCAGTAATGAAATCTGGATCTGTTTTATCACTTCAAGAAGAAAAAAGAAATCAAGAAACCCAGGCCGAAAGTTAGAAACATTAGCACAGGCACTGAAGCATGAACAAAACCCATGTTTTTGTTTGAGTTAGTCTATATCAACTTGGCTCAGGATGATCCAAGAGCATCTTATCTACAGTTTCCAGCTATGATAGAAGTTTTCTATCTGTGGAACATAGCCTAATATATGCAACACATGTATTTATTTCCTTGGTAATAAATATCAGCTTGGCATTCGATTTTCTCAGACAGATCTTGCATTACAATTTACTAATAACTTCTTTTAGAAAATTAATAGTGTCATGCACATTGATTAAATGCAAGTATGTTTATTAATTAAATGGAAATTCTTATCTCTTCAGTATATTTTTTCATAAAAGAATTTGAGGGAGACCAAGGTTGGAGGATTATTTGAGCTCAGGAGTTCGAGACCAGCCCAGGTACAGAGTGAGAACTCATTTCTACAGGTAATGTAAAAATTAGCTGGGTGTTGTGTTGCACACTTGTGGTTCTAGCTACTCCAGAGGCTGAGATGGAAGCATCTCCTGAACCCAGGAGGTTGAGGCTGCAGTGAGCCATGATTGTGCCACTGCATTCCAGCCTTGACAACAGAGCAAGGCCCTGTCTTAAACAAAGCAAAATGAACAAACAAACCAAAAAGAGTTTGATTGATCAAATATTTTCTGATTTAGAGGATAGCTTTGATGAATAGAACTTTTTGGACAGATACAGAGTGTTTTTTTTCCTACAAATAAAGTAAAATAAAATTTTAAATGGGTTTTTTTCTGACATCAAAAATACTTACTTGGCTTACAGACAAGATGGAATAATGGAAACTAGATTTATCCTCCCACCTGAAACAAGAACAACAATGACAACAGAAAGAGAGAAAGAAAGAAGAAAGAAAGAAAGAGAGAGAGAGAAAGAAAGAAAGAAAGAAAGAGAGAAAGAAAGAAAGAAAGAGAGAGAGAGAGAGAGGGAGGGAGGGAAGGAGGGAAGGAAGAGAAGGTAGGAAGGAAGGAAGGAAATATTTGAAATAAAATTTCTCATGTCTCTGGATGTCAGGTAAGATGTCTCTAAGACAGTAAAGAAACAAGGTAAGCTCTGTCAATGGGGGAATTTCCAGGCAGTTGCTTATAAAGGGTCTACCAAGGTGGGACCCGGCAGACTCCCTGAGTTTAGGAGATGTTGCTAAGGCTCCCGGGAGATCAAAGTATGTAGGGTTGGAAGGACAGAGTATCAAAGAGAAGAGAGCCACCGAAAACATGACTACAATAATCTGAAAAGTGTCGTCTTCACATGCTCAGCTCAGTGCTTGTCAATACATACATGTATGGAAACCATCTGAGAACAGGGAAAGATACCTTGAAAAAGACTATAGATTATAGTACCTGACGCTCACACAGTGCTGGGAATCATGCCCGCTCTACCAGCCAGACTGGAAAATCTCATAATTCATGATACATCAGGTAAAGTATCCAGAATTATCTGGCCTCAATAGTGGGGGAAAATTAACCCTAAGCAAAACATGCTCTGGTCTTGTCTACCATACCTTAAAAGCAAGGCACAAAACGATCAAAGTATTTTCAAGTAACTAAATGAGATGCCAGAACAATGCAGACAATTTATTGGATAATAAAAATATTTAGCATCCAATAAAGTAAAACACATTTTATTCATGGCATAAAATTAAAGCTTATCAAATATGCAAAGAAGCAAGAAAATACAATCCATAATGATGAGAAAAATCTATCAAAACAGAGCAGACATGTATATTAGAATTAGCACACAGTGATATTAAAACTGTTGTTACAGTCTGTACTTCATGTGCTCCAAAAGTTAAGTAAAGACTTGGGATATATCACAAAGCCCAATTTGAACTTCTAGGGATAAAACTACAATGTATTACAAGAAAAATGAGCTAGATAGAATTATTGATAGGATAGCTACTGACTTCAAAACACAACAACGAACTGTAGAACTTATAACATACGTAAGTAAAAGGTATGACAACAATAGCATAAATCTAGGAGTAGAAAACATTGAAATGTATTATTGTAATGTACTTAACTTATCTACATGAAATGGTATAATGTCACTTTAAAGTAAGCTGCTAACTTAAAGATGTATACTATAACTCTTATGGCAATCAATAAAATGTAGACAGACATATACAGAAAGGCTAATGGGTCATACAGGAGATGAAATGGAATCATACAAATTTCTCAGTCCAAAAACAAAGGCACATAATAAGATAATAAACACATGAAAGACAGAAAACATGATCTAAATACTCCGATTGAAAGGCAGACATTGTCAGATTGGATAAAAAGGCAAGACATAAGTGTTAAGATGTAAGTCTTAAGATAATAAATAAGAACATGAAAATATGGCCCAAACTATTACTTATTATGGAAATATGACATAAATCTATAATGAGATACTGCTACATACTTACTTGAATGCCTAACACTAAAAAGTTTGATTACACCGTGTAATAGTGAGGACGTGTAGGAATTAGAAACCTTACCCAGTATTGGTGGGTATTTAAAGAAACACAAGCACTTTGGAAAACTGTTTTTCTATTCTTGACAACCAAAATATACCTCCAGCTTATGTTCAAGCCATTTCACTTCTTAACATTCACCCAAGAGAAATAAAAACTATATCCATAGAAAGATGTGTACATGAGTAAGCACAGCTGAATAATAGCTTTGGCTATTACTTGTAATAGCTAAAGTCTAGAAATAACCAAGAAATAACTCAAATGTTCACCAACAGAGGAATAGGTTGACAAACTGTGGTGTATTCATAAAAAAATTACTTACCAATAAAAAAACCCATAAACTAATATTTAGTTGAGAAATTTTGTGTTTTAATTTTGTGAGAATTAAGTTCATTGTTCTTTAGTGTGTTTTTTGGTACTATTTTTGGGTTTTAATACCAGGATAATTCCAGCCTCAATAAATGATTTGGGAAATTCTCCATTCTGTTCTATTTTCCACGAAATATTGTGTAAAAGTGTTGTAAATTATTTGTGAAATGTTTGGTAGAATTCTTCACTGAAGTAGTTTGTGCCTGGAGATTTCTGTGGTGGGAACTTTTTAATTACAAATTTGAGTTCTTTAATTATTGTAGGAATAGTCAGATTATCTATTTCATCTTGGTTCAATGTGGTTGGTTGGTCCTTTATAGTTTTTGAGGGATTGGTCTATTTCTTCTGTCCTTCTAAATTTATAGGATAGCGTCATAAGCATATGAACAGCTGTTCACCATCTTTAGCTCTTATGTAAATGCAAATTAAAACTACAATGAAATACCACTACACTTCTATAAGAAAAATCAAAATAGAAAATACCTATAACAGTAAATAATGGTGGGGATGCAGGGAAACTGGATTAGTCAGCATAGCCACAAAAGAAGAAAAGTTGATGATGCAAAGATGGAAGAGGCATAGTTCAGGTGGTGACAACTGCGTTTATATGCATTTCTAAAACAAGAGCGAGCACAATATGTTTGAGATACAGGGAAAAGGCAGAAAAATCAACAAGAAAAAACAAGTTGTGCAAGATTATACTCAAATGATAAGAAAAATTCCAAATTAGGTATAGCCATGCATTATTTTGGAATTTTATGAATACTGGAAAATGATATAAGGGTTTCAACCAGGAAAATTATAACCGTAGATTTGAATACTATTATTCACTATTGTTTGTATTGCATATCACTGTATATTATATATATGTTGCATTAATCATGTACATTATTCTGTAAGTATATTATTTAGTATATAAATCATATATTGTCAATTATGCATATTTTAGTAATTTTTAAAAAAACGAATCATGAAGGATCAAAGAAGGATACAAAGGGAACAGTTAAGAGTATGTGGAAGCAGTAAATGTGAATAATATGGTGTCTAGGCCTAGGATGATGGTAATTTTGAAAATAAAATTGCCTGAATAGATGATAAGTATACTGGATTAGGAAGGCTTTGAAACTGAATTGGTAGAGGTGTAGAGAGAATTGGCAGTTAAGGAGGATCCCTGTGAATTGAAGATATCGCAGGCAGAGGGGAACAAACAGGTTAAATGGACAGGGGATGGTGTTTGGCTAGAAAATGGGTTCAGTTTTGGACACATCAGTATGAGATGCCACCTTTAATCTAAGTGAAGACGCCAAATGGATAATTGGACATGCAGGCCTAGACTTCAGAAAGAGAAACCCGAGGCTCGGACAAGAATTTGAGAAATGTCAGCAAATAGAAATAAATGAAAAAACTGAGAAAGAATCACGTCCTGAGAGAAAATGAAGTGTGAGAAAAGCAAGTTGTTTGACGAAAAGCGCCAGGGAGCCACAGGATTAATGACAATTAGACATAACAGGATATGCAATTGTTATTTAACCGTTTTCTATTGATGGGCACTCAATAGTTGTTTTCATGTTTGGCTATCACAAAAAAATCATACAGCATGGAATTTCCGCAAACATTATTTTTCAGGTGTGTAGGCATATCTGCTGGCCCCCTGGCTAGAAGTGAAATTGCTAAGTAAATATATAAATGCTTTCGTAATTTTGTCAGGTGATGCAAAATTGTTCTCTATGTGAAACTGTCCCATTTTGAACCCCCCATCAGCAATGTGTGAGAAAGTCTACTTCTCTATAGACTCACTAAATGAGTACTTCGTCAAATTTTTGGATATTTTCCAATATCCTACAGTGAAACATGACATCCCAGTGCAGTTGCATTTTCATTTATCACAAGTTTGATGAAGCATTTTTTACACGTTTCAATGTCACTCATAAGGTCTTTTATATGAAATATTTGTTCATGAGGTTTGTCCATTTTCTGTTTAATTTTCTATTTTCCTCAATTTTAAGAGCTCTTTCATATTAGAAAGCCAATTTTTATGATAAACATTTCAAACATTTCCCTCCAAGGTCAATAGGCTTATTTTGTCATTGATCTTTCTTGTCATGCCTTAGGTATTTTCCTTATTTTCATTTCCTTTTTAATGTAATTGAATTTATCAGTCTGTCTTTTAACAGCTCTCAGATTTGGAATATTGCCTAAAAAAGCCTCCCTGTCCCACATTTTCAAAGGAATCTTGGTGCTTTAATTGAGTAGTTTCACATTTTTACATTTAAGTATTTGATACATTTGGACCTATTCTGATGCACAGTAAGTATGGATTTACCATTAACTTTTACAAATCACTGCCTAGTTGCCCTTACACTGTTTATGAAAACATATATCTCTACACCCACTGTATTGAGGTCCTATATTTATCATATACTAAGTTTCCCTAGGTATTTGTTTCTGCTTCTGGACCTTGTATTCAATTCTATTTCATTTAGCTGTCTATTTGTAAATCACTACTATTTTGATTTGATTATTGAGGTTTTACAATATGTTTTAAATCTGGTGTGTTTAGTCTCCCTTTACTATACTTCATTTGAATAATTTTCTCCCAGATTTTTTTCATCTCTCTTTTAGGTCATGATTCCTATGTAAGTTAAGGGATGGGGTGGGTCAAAATATAAAAGCTGAAAATGTTATTACTGGTCTGTCCACATGAATATAAACCAAGAGACTGGCAACCAAATTAATTGCAGGGGTCTGCACTGGCAAAGAAAACTCAGGCCTGGCTAGTGATATCCCCAGTTCCTCTAGTTTATATCACAGGCAGGGAACTATGGAAGTTCTTGTGCACCCAGAAAAGGCATGTTTCCAGATTCCCATCTGAGTTATTGCTGTGAAACATAAAGACTAATTTCTACTGAGCAATCAGTACTGGGATGTGAGACTGATGGATAAGGGGAATTCTTCCAGGGAACAGAACCGAGGGCTGTTGAACTACATAATCCAGGAATTGATGCCACTATATGGCAGCAAGCCTTCACTATTTCTGCCTTGCAGTATTTGCTGTTTGTATTTTTTACAATTATTGTATGTTTCTCATTATGTGTTTACTTTTTTGAAAAGTTTTGTTTGATATCGTGGGTATGCTGTTTTCTAGTAGTATACATTAGCTATGATATCAGCTATATATGGTTTATAGATATTTGTATCATGATGAACTACAACTGATGGCTTCAAATTGAGAAGATTTGTCATAACCTTAAAACCCTGTGCTTTAAGGTAGACACTGAAGCAGGATGAGATTTTGGAGTCATACTATTTGACAAGGGATGAGGGTATCTCGTTTATGGAAAAGATTACATGTGAAGATTAGTTAGCTAAAAGAGTGGTACTGACAGGCGCTCTCAGTTGCCAATCTATATCTGCCCTCCCTTACTCATTACTAATAACAACTCTGATTTTGTTTAAGGTGGCAGTGTTCTGACAGAGTTTAGGACCTACTACTCCAAAATAGAGCATCTTGGCATATGAGAAAATAGCAGAAGCAGGATGGTTTCTCTGACCTTTTACTAGCTTTTGCCCTTGAAGCATGCCATAAGATAATTCTCTGACCTTCCTCTAAAGTAGACCATACTACTTTCATTCCAGCAGTGTCCTTGTTATGCCTGGAAGAAAAGAATGAAGAGACAAAGAAATGGAGAAGAATGTGAACAAATAGGCCTTGCTAAGTTTCCTCCAGTTTATTACCATTCAAGGTTACACCATTTTGTCCAATCATACTTCTGTATGACTGTCCACTCGTCATCAGACCTAAGAATAGGAACATACAGTTTTCCTTGTCTTCATTCCTGAAGGCTCTCATGTCACATAAAACTTGTATTAAATGAATTTAAATATTTTTCTCATATCAATCTGTCTTTTAGTATTAGGGTGGCAGCCATGAACTTTGCTATGGGTGACGAGAAGATATTACTCTTTCATCCCTATATTATCTAAGCCAAAATCCTCTCCATGCCCCTATACCAAGTTTGAATAGCCAATAAAATATAAGGTGGAAATTTCTTGGTTGGATTTCTGGAATTACATTTTTTTAAATTTGTTATAAAAATTTTGAAATCCACAGAAATGTTGAAATAATATCCTAACTGAAACACTAAGATTATCTTCAAATCTCAGTGGCTTAAAACAACACATCTACACATCCACTGTGGTTTGACTGAGGCTTTTGCTCTAAGGTCCTCACTTGGTGGCAGCTGAACATGCAAATACTATTTGAAATGTTGCTAGTCCCATGAAATTAGCACACAAAGGAAGCAAGCCCTGTACTGACTATGTAAATTTCTGCCTAGAAAGATAGACAACATTTTTACTCATGTTTCTTTGTTAAAAGCAAGGTCCATGGCCACACCCAACTAAACTGGTTGTAAAGAACGAACCTGGATCATTTAATTTAATTAGACTCTGAGATGCCTAAATTTCTACTGGAGCTAGTCCTTCCAAAGACTTCCCTTATTCCTGTGAAATGACCACTTAGGATTCAAATCCAAAGTCCTGGGGACTTTTTAGTGCCTGGTATGATTTGAATGTTTGTCCTCTTCAGAACTTGAGTTGAGGCCGGGTGGGGTGGCTCATGCCTGTAATCCCAGCACTTTGGGAGGCCGAGGTAGGTGGATCACCTGAGGTCAGGAGTTAGAGACCAGCCTGACAAATATGGTGAAACCCTGTCTCTACTAAAAATACAAGAATTTGCCTGGTGTGTTGGCGCATGCGTGTAGTCCAAGCTACTTGGGAGACTGAGACAGAGAATCGCTTGAACTTGGGAGGTGGAGGCTGTGATGAGCCAAGATGGTGCCACTGCATTCCAGCCTGGGTGACAGAGCGAGACTCATCTCAAAAGGAAGCAAACAAACAAACAAACAAAAAAACTCGATTTGAAATTTAATTGCCATTGTAATAGTACAAAGAGTTGAGACCTTTAAGAGGTGATTAGCCCAGGAGGGCTTCACCTTCAAGAATGGATCAGTGCCATTATTGTGGGAGTGTGTTTAGGATAAAAGCCTCCCTTTTCTCTCTCTCTGCTTACCCCCTTGCCTTCTGCCATTGGTTATTGCAGCCAGAAGGCCCGGACTAGAAGCTAGCAGTTTGATCTTGGACTTTCCAGTCTCTAAAACTGTGAGAAATAATTTCTGTTCTTTATAAATTGCTGTATTTGTGTTATTCTGTGATAGCAGCACAAAAAGGACAATGACAATGCCTTTTCTCCTGATGGGACCTGAACTCAAGTATTTGTCAGTCCAGTCCCAGCGCTGGTCAGCTTCTCAGCTGATGCCTCTCTTTGCTGATGCTTCTAGACAAAAGTGGTTCTCCAAAGCCATCTGTCTTCACTGAGTTTCTTAATTCTCTTATATCTTGTTCCTATAATTCTTTTATGTCTTTTTAGTTCTCAATTTTTTAAGCAAAAGTTTTTTCTTTTTTTTTTTTTAATACTACTATCATTTCTTGTCCACAGGTGTAAACATGCTCTGAATTGCTTAATCCACCAACTCTGGAATTGGACATCAGATTTTTTAAAAAAAGAAACACTCAACAGACATCCACCATTTGCTTCTTGTTCTTCCCTTTACCCACTTCTTCTAGCTTTTCATACAGATATAGCTGCAGAATTGGAGTAGTCTTCTTGTGAGTTTAAAGGTGAAAGCAACATATGCATAGCAGATGTGTCTGATGGCATCATGGCTCTCCTTATCTACCTTGAACTACATACTTCTCAACTTATTTAAAAGCAAAACAAAACTACCTTAAACTAATTTAATAGGAATGCATTCTCATGAATATGAATATATTCTCCAGTAATAAAGACGGGAACTGTGCCTCAGTGGTGACACTAATGGTTATCAACAGATCACACACACACACACACACACACACACACACACACTCCGTAGTATTTTTTAGAAACCTACTGAAGAGCCCAGTAATTTTCCCTTACTCATTGACCAATGCAGAATGCAGCACAGGGAAAAAGACAAACATCAAAATTTGCTCTTCCCTAGGAAACGTGCTGACGTGTTTAATACCAACAAATAGGATGTGCTCAAGTACACTTTGTGTAATATTGCAAACAAAGGAGCAATTTAATTTCTGAAAAATTAAAGCAAGCAAAAACTAGCAAGTTGATTTACCAGCCCTATACAGTTCAAGGTATGGCATGTAGTGAAATTGGAAATTTTACTTGCTACTTCTTACTGGTAATTGTTTGGAAATGAACAGTGTAACTATACAGTAAATGCTGAGAACCTATTTGAGGTACACAATAACTGATTACATAAAAGATTATCCTTTCTTGATCTGCGTGCATCAGTGCTCTGATGTAAGGCATCTATTGCACAATATAATTCTAATTGTACTGCCCTTACTCTTTTTGAACACACAGTGAATCACCATGTTTTTTATGAAAGAACTAACACAGTCTGTAAAGTATGAGGAATACAAACTTGTCACCAGATATTGATCCGTAGTCAGCTTTTTACTGGTGATATTAAATTAAATTTCATCTATCCTAATTCTAAGTGTGGAAAGAGAATAATAAATAACAACAACTCCTCTTCTAGGCATAGTTTTAGCTTTACATCAAAATAAATTCAATGATAACTTAAGTAGTTTTTATTCTATACCATGGAATGATTTTATAGAATTTAAAATATAACTCTTAACTATCATACTTCTGTTATCTTGCCAACAACACCCACAAAACCTTAGGAACGTAACCATTAGAGCATTTAATATTTTATATCTTTCCCTTTTCAATTAGATTTTGTAAATTGTCTTATACCTAAGCCCTGAGAGCAACACAAAGAGCACTGAATATATTTAACCCTTCTATTTCAGTTAATGCATGCAAAGATTAGCAAAAATAATAATATACACCTGTATGGGATTGTATGTGAATGTGTTACTAAGATAGAGTTGAGAATTGCAGAAGGGAAATCTAGCATTTTAATCTTCCATTCAGCAGAGTTTGTCTCTCTCTTCCCCCACTTTCTCTCAAAACACATATGCCACTGCCTGCCTATTCTTAAAAGTATCACAAGGTGGAATGTAAAGAGACAGTTGAATTCTCAGCTTTCCCGAAATAATTGTTCAGATTTCAAATCATGGGTTAACAAGAGACTTCTAAAATGCGATGCCTAGGGTGGAGAAATGGGACAGAATTTTCTGTAGGTTCTTGTGCTCCTTCTTTGATTGCCTCTCAATATTATTTGCTGGCTCCTTCTTATCAAATTGACCTTTCTGTGTTGGATTGCCAAAGGTGTTTGCTTTTGGCACTTCTCCTCCTCTACAATTTTTATCTAAATCAGAATTTATTTTTATTTATGGTTGAAAATACCATATATGCAAACAACTTTCATATCCACATATCCACCATAGATCTTTCTCGTAAGCTCTGTTTTAGACATATAGGCCTGACTATAATACCTCCATTTTGATGTCTCTTGAAAACTTCACATTAAACATGTCTGACTCTCAATTCTTAATTAATCCCTATAAACTTCCATCTATTAATACATTCATATTGCCCATCTGGGAAATACGACCATTCTATTAATAATTCATGATGGAGACTTAGATGAACATTGATATTTCTGTCTCTCATTCCTAATCCATAATCAATAAATGATAATACTCTACTTGTTTTCTAATGAGATTACTCATCTGCTCACTTTTCTCATTTCACTGTTAGTTAACATCCTTGTTGGGGCTCAGAAAATGATACCCCAAAGTATGGTACATTGGCATGCAGAACACTTTGAATTAAAAGAAATTGGAAAGCCTTACAAGATGCCTCAGAATAAAGATGTTTCTGACCTTTCTTTGTTTCTCCCCTCTGCATAAGGGAGGACTCTCTGAAGTTCCCTTCTCTGACTGAGGGAAATTCTTCCAAAAGAAACACAATTGTCTTCACTCCATTGTCTGAAATTGCATGAACCAGGAAAGATTAATCACTGAAAAAAGAGCTAAAGATCATCATCCTGCCTGCCTGAACAGACTTTTTATCTATTCTTCTGAATGCTGTCATCTGGGACTTTGTCTGCATAATGAGACAAACTTTGAAGTGCAATTCCACCCCTCACCTTGTTACCATAACTCCTTACTAGCTCCTCCAGAGCCCAGGGGAGCTTTGTCTCAAGCCATTGTCTGTTCTTCCAGCCTATTCATTTCCTCTAAATATTATTTACTCTTTTTCGAAAATTGCGTATGTTCTCCACTTTCTTTTGCCTTAGAAAAAGGGTTTTAAACTTCAATAATCTGGCTCTTTGAATTTCATACTTAGAGTTTCTTACTTTGTGGGATTCCCATGCACTTGCATGTTGATATATTTGTGTGTCTTTTCTCCTTTTAATCTGTAGTTTATTTCAGTAAATTCAATGATGACACCTTGAGAGGGAAAATTTACATTTCCCTACATCATCTTTCCAAATTGTCTTTATAGTAGGCTCCTAATTGGCCTCCTTGATTCTATTGCTATTCCCCGACAGTCTGTTCATATAAGAAGCCAAAATCATCTCCTAAAATGAAAATTTGATAACATTATATCCCCAAAAGAGTACAGGCATACCTCATGTTATTGTGTTTCACTTTCTTGTACTTTGCAGATCTGGCATTTTTAACGAATTAAAGGTTTGTGGCAATCTCGCATCAAGCCAGTCAATCAGTGCCATTTTCCCAACAGTACGTACTCATTCCGTGTCTCCGTGTTATCATATTTTAGCAATGAAGTAATTTTAAATTAAGTTATGTATATTTGTTAGACATAATACTGTTGCACACTTAATCAATTTTTGTGCCTTTTACACATACTGGGAAACCAAAACAATTGTGTGACTTGCTTTATTGCAATTTTTTTTTTTTTTTTTTTTTTTTTGCTATGATCTGGAACTAAACCCCAGTATCTCCAAGGCACCCCTGTGCCTGTATTTTACACAGGCATGCTAAGGCACAGAAGGCCTGGCTAAAATTCACACAGTTGATAGGTGGTAGAGTAGGGGTGTGAATCCAAACATTCCATGTCTGAGTGCCTCCACTGAGCCCCAGTGCCTGTGAACATTGCCATAGTATCTTGCAATTGTCCTTAGAGCCATTTAGCACCTCACAAGGCAAAGTCACTAAACTGATAGGTACTAGGGAGCAAGAACCACAAATTAGTCTTCCTCACAGGCTCAACTCTGAGCACAGTGCTTGGTGTATTCCAGGTGAACTGATGTTTATTATAATTAATTACAATAAAAGCTAAATTCATTACTTTATAATCCTACTTTGTATTTATGTATCATATATATCCAAAATAACTCAAGTCTGGCTTAACTGATCATATAGAAAGAAAGGTGGTATACAACTAATTTAGACTCCAGGCCAATTCCAGTCCCAACATTAATTTGAGTCATGAAATAATTCAACTGGCTGATTCCTTTTGAGAAAATGATGCTGTCAGTGCAGAATCCTAACGACTCTTTCTACTGCATAAAAGCCTATGAACCACAAAGATATTCCTAGTTTTGAGCTGTAGAATCCATTATGCCAATGTATTGCATACACACACACACGTGCGCCCACACACACACAGTGCAAATACATGTTTGTTGCCATATTTTCTTTGTTGTGGTGATCTGGAAGAAAACGTGCAATATATCTGAGGTAAGCCAGTATCTACAAAGCAAAGGGTAGCCTGTTCCATTAATAAAACTCCAGCTTCACTTCAAGTTATTCTTTTCCCCTAGTTATACATTCCCATTTATTTACTTTGTGAGTATTCCTTCTTAGCACATTTTAGAGTTATACTTCTTTGTTCTCATAAATTAGGTATGGCCACATACCTTTCTTTGTACTATGAAATGAGATCCTTGTCACTTTCAGACAACATTTTAAAAAAACCACGGAATACGAAATTTGTCACTTTTATTACTAAAGATCTAGAGGATGAAGGACACACCAATATATGTAGAGTGTGAGAAATAAATATCCTTCATTTAAAACCACAGAGACTCAAGGATTGTTTGTTCTCTTCCTATTCTCTAGCATGGCAGACCCTCCATTAAAATAACTTACCAAACTCCCTCCTATTTCTGGACAATCACAAATAATTTTCCTCTTCTGGAAATGCTGTCTTTATCTTTTTCCCAACTGTTTAATTTCATCTTGTTGACTCTAATTTTCTCATATCAATTTAAATGAGAACTTCCTTAGTACACTGGATTGTATGCTCTCATAAGTTCTACGTTTAAATACTCTTCATAATTGTCAGTATATGGTTGTTTATAAAATAACTTTTAAATTAAGTATGTATTTTAAAAATATTTAAACTTTGAGTTCCATCATAACAGGACCTGAATTTGTCTTATTTACAAGAATGAATAAATGAATGCAATATTTTTGATATAATCTGCAATTAAAAAATTCTTGAGTTTAAGT
Source organism: Rhinopithecus bieti (assembly GCF_001698545.2). Classification (NCBI taxonomy): domain Eukaryota; kingdom Metazoa; phylum Chordata; class Mammalia; order Primates; family Cercopithecidae; genus Rhinopithecus; species Rhinopithecus bieti. The sequence continues at coordinate 1,602,548 of NW_016808939.1, read as the reverse complement.
CAGACTTGGCTTTCATTTGGGCTTAGCCATTCAATAGTATATAAAGATTGAAAAATTACTATATTTCTTTTTTCCTTAAATTTCCTCATCTGTAAGTGAGGTAGTATTTATCTGTCATGTTGATAAGTCTCAAGTTTGTTGAGATTACCAAAGAAGTTAAAGTACTTAAAATGTCTACCATAACACTCCACATGAGGTTCATGCACAAGAATGATAATTTCTTTTATTCCCCATCTTGAGTAAGTAAAATGCCAATGTCCGTGGCATCAGAGATATTCAGGCCTTTATGACTCACATAAAAAGGCAGTGTTGGTTTTCTATACCATACGCTATTTCAGAAATCATATATATCCCCTCATCAGTTTCATTTGTCTTATCTATTTCCATCAAATTATATAGTATTTCAGAACATAGACTGTTTGATGAAACAAATCTCAAATTTCAGTATGTGCCTCCAAATATTATGGAAAAAAATTTCAAATTGATAAGATATAACTTTATGATACTGTTGTGTGTCTCCTTAGATTGGTGGATTTTCAATCATACTGTAAGAGGTTTTACTCTACACCACTTGATAATCATTAAGGAGGTTAGCACAGCTCTTGGTCTGATAGTTAAGCTTTGTTGTATTCTGGCTGACTTAGTCTTGATTTAGAAGAATTTAATTTTATGACCATGTTTTTTCTCCACCTACCAGGTGTATAGCGTTATGCAAGTTACTATAGTTGACCGCTGTTGGAGTTTCAGAAAAGGTGGTGGTTTACAGAATCTCATGACTGAACACGTTACTTAAGCAAAAGTCATAATGGTATAGATAGTACTAAAAAGGAAGTTAAGAACTATGCAATTTCAAAAAAGAAATAGAAAATTCCACTTGTTGAGGAGTTATTAGGAAATAAAGCATTCCTTGAAATATGGTTCAAATAATAGTGACATTTGAAAATTATGGTCTTTGGAGTCAGAAAAGCACTTATGAGATAAAAGCCTCAGGTAATTTTCTTATGCTTTTGAAACTTTGTTTTCTCATTTGCAAAATAGAGACCACTATAAATGTTTGATGGATTTATATGAAATCAAGTTACATTATACCTATTCTGGTACCTACTAATACTATTATTTATTGGTGCATTAGAAATGCACTGTTTTTCTTTTCTTTCTTCTTTGAAGTCAAAAGCAACTGAGGGAAATGTAGTGGTTAAGCAGATACAGATAAAAATATCTGCATTTTTAGCAACAAAAGCTTGGGTGAGTGTGGTTGCTTAATTCAATGAATTTTCTAATAGTGAACCCAAGGATTAGGCAGATTTACAAGACAGTGATTAGACTACAATTGTTTTGGGAGTGAGGGTAGATACTTTATAGCTAAGTGTACCTTATCACTCAGCCAAGAACAGACAGAAGCACACAGTTCCTGGAAGCAGTTTTATCCAAAGTGAAAATGAGGAAAGAGGTGAATCATGTATGCTCACAGGATTCAGAGTGTTGAATTATAATACTCTACAATTGAATATGTTACTTCCTCTCTAGGGGGTAGGGTAATGAGAGAGGACTCAATAGAGACATGTATGTGAAAGGACATGTCAGATATGGTGACAAAGCATTTCCTCCCAATAGGTTCCATCTTATTATATTCTTTATCTGTTATGCTTAAAAAATTAGTCTTGCCAACTAGGAGTAAGCTATCCCTCATAGCAGAATATCAGTTTATCAGTGAGGTACTGCTCTTACCTTGACGTTGCTCCTGCACACCAACTAATGCTTGCTTGCTGTTTTGTTGAGCCTCCTGGAGCCACTGTCACATATTATGTTTTCTGACCCAGTGAGAGGCAATTACCACAAGTATTACAAGATTTAAAATCTAACCCCAAAAGTAAAAATCTGTGGAATAAAATACCCACAAAAGGAATTGAGTTGTGACTGTCCCTACATTACAGCAATTATCTTAGGGAATGATTGTTTAAGAGTTGGAAAGAATTATACAGAAGAAAATTACTGGACAAGTGTAAAATAAATACCTATTAAGAATAAATGGCTACTTCTCCCTATAAAAGATAAGAGAGTGATTCTTCTCACCTTCTTTTTCTCCATAGCATTTACCTTAGAAAACTTGTAAGACTTTTTCATCTCTTTAAAATGTATGTATGGATATAAATCCTGTAGAAGACAAGAAGGGCCTTTTGTCAGCTTTGTGACCTAGGAATGTTTTTCTCTTTAACATTTAAATATTGAAGGAGATAGCACACCCATCTTCCAGTTTCTGTGGAAGGGTAGGAGACTAACTTCCATGAGCAGCTTGCCCTAGATTGTAAAACTATCTCCTGTCCCAAAGATTTGAGAAGTTTTGTTTCCCTATAGATTCAGTCAACTAGTTAACCCAGATGATTGCCCCAATGTCATCTTCATACTTCATACTTCATAGGATGAAGTATGAGGGACCACAAATGGTGCCGTCAAGTCATCTTACTTGATGACTATTTATTGTCTATTTTGAAAACATGTGTAATGGGTTGTTCTACTCGTCTATAGAAAAGGGTGAGATTTCTCTCTGTTCTTGAAATCTCTTAGAAATTTTTTGTGATAAGCATCACATTCTGGCTTAATGTTTATTCAATTATAAAGCTTTTTCTTCTCTACTTTGTGGAAAGGTTTTCATGACTGGGAGAATATTATATTTTTCATTATATTTCCCTAATACTATAGCTCCATACTCTAAACCAAAAGGGGTTATTTCATAGGAAGAAATCTGAAGAGGAGCATAATATAACATGGAACTCTGGACAAGATTGGTTTTGAGTAGAAAACTCTGCAATGAATTATAGTGGTATATTTATTATATTATATTCTATAGGTGTTTTGTACTAACACTCAGAAGTCACCACCAACTAAAATTCTGATCTCAAATTATTAGACATAGCCAACTAGAGATTCAACATAGATCCAACGTTCAACATAGCCAACTAGAGATTTTGAAATAAAATTAAAAATGACGTAAAGCTACCCTAAAAAAAGTTGCCAATAATTAGATTCCCTACGTTTGATTACCTATGTTCTCTCTCTATAAGCTTATTATGGAGGGAGTTAGTATCCTACATTTAGATTGCTTTGCAACTCAAAATCTAAAGAAATTAAAGTTTACATTTAATTCTCTTGCTCTTTTGAGTTAATATTCCAAGAAATTAAATTTGAAAATTCATCCCACATCATTTTCTGTTTTGTTGAATTCAGCTAGAAAAATCCTAAGAGTTATAGAAGAGTTGGGGTTCTTTCTGCAGTTGCAGCCTTGGCTGTCTCACACTAGGATGGGTGCAATTTGGACAGAAATTTGTATCAGTCAAGATCAAACCTCTGGGCCGGGCATGGTGGCTCACGGCTGTAATCCTAGCACTTTGGGAGGCCAAGGCAGGTGGATCACCCGAGGTCAAGAGCATGAGACCCACCTGGCCAACAGGGTGAAACCTCATCTCTACTAAAAATACAAAAATTAGCCAGGCGTGGTAGAGGGCACCTGTAATCCCAGTTACTTGGGAGGCTGACGCCGGAGAATCGCTTGACTCCAGGAGGCAGAGGTTGCAGTGAGCCGAGATCATGCCATTTCACTCCAGCCTGGGCAACAGAGCAAACAAACAAACAAACAAACACACACACAAATGAAAAACACAACTCTGTCTCAAAAACAAAGACAGAAAGAATCAAGCCTCTGATGTTTCCTACTTTAAAGTAAAGGGTTTACACACAAAGACACAAAGATAAAATAGCAATGGCCTCATCCATCAAATTTAGATCAATTTTCCCAGGAATTTTTCCTTTATCAGTACGTTTTCTTGTCTGGCCAATGGTAGCCCAAAGCACTAATCTCTGCAGACTGGCAGATCTTAAAAGGGAGAAAATGAGGGGAGGAAATGAGAGCGATGAAAGGAAGGGGATGAGTTACATTTGTTTAGCTCTTCTGAAAGTCTTCACTCTGATAAGCCAATCATGTCTCTCAGAAGGTGTAAGAGAAATAGGGTGTACAAAAGGATGTCCAGCTACTTAATAAAAACAATAGGGAATAATTACTTTTCTATCACATTGTAAATAATAAAAAATCTTGGAGCAGTGGAAACAAGATGATTTAAACTGTTGAAATGTAGAATATAGAAAGGGTGATTTTCATAGGTTTTTATTATGCCATCTTCTCCTGATTTTGTAATTTATCTTTTCCATTTTGCCACATTTATATTTTATGTTGTTTTCTATCAAAGTACTTGGTTTCATGTTATGTCCTTCTCTTTTTCATATTTCTCACTATGAAGTAATCCTCTTTGCTTTGAAGCATGAAGCTATTAGCTCAGTAACTTTCTTCTTTATAATTTTTTTTAATGTTGAATAAGTGTTTCCTTATAAAACTACTATTATGTATGGGCAGCCACAATCTCACATCTGTTTACAGCTATTTTGATCCACATGTTTTTACTTCTCAATGTTGATTTTGAATCTCATAAAAACCTGTGGTTTATGCTCTCTTTCTATGTGAGTGGGCCTTTAAAATCTACTATGTAGGTCTTGTGTATTTTATATGTTACAGGATTGCTATATATGTGATGCTAACATGGGTGAACTATTGATAATTCATTTTAATAATTACATAGTTATAAGCCAATTATTAGTAGCACTGTCATAAGCAACCACATGTTTGACATATGAGACAAATATATTGTCTCCCATATATTACTTCTTCAGTTATGTGGATAAAAATTTCAATTAATTAAAAAAAGACACTTATGAACTGAGCTTCTAAGAATAAAACAAGATTTTTCATTAGATGAGAAATTTTAGTACTGAGCTCTGAGTTGAAATATCTGCCCTAGCAGGACAGTGCTCTGGGAATTTTATATCTAATGCATTGAAAAGATAATTTAATATGTTTGAACCTTTCCAGAAATCTGAAGGCTATTCCAGCAAATACCATTCTATCAGGGTGAAATACAGAACAGTATGAGGACACTGAATTCAACAACACACGTTGACATTTAAACAATGCAGATTAATTGAGCATTTCATTTATTCATTTATCATGTAAAGTTGCCTTTAATTCTTTTTGTCAGTTTTAACAAATTAGCATTTACACCTATGGATATAAGACACCTCAGAGTGCTTTGTCAGCATTTATGGTTTTATGATAATGTTATCTTAGTGCAATTCCCTTTGTTTCATGATGTATGTTTGTGGCACAAAATTAACTTTACTATAAAAATCCTCAATCTAATGTTTTCCTTGGAAATAACCTGAAACTAAAAGGTAATTTTAGTTTTATTTTAATGCTTGTTGTGCTTTTAAATTTTAAATTTTATTTTTTAAGCACCTGTTACAACAGGTTTGGAATCAATCTTGAGCACTTACTCCAAATTAAATGTAACCATACTAAATTAGCACTATTTCTGCTCGGTTAGTGTTATAAGACTGTCAACATGAGTTGCATTAAACACTACTTTTGTAAAACAGAACAAATGCTTTTTAAGTTGACAGAGACTTTTGCATGGGAGAACTAAGTATACAAATGAGGTAAATAAAGAAACCTACATTAAAAACATCTATATCAGCAAATAATATTTGGAGACAAGAAGGAATTTGAGGCAAAATATTAGTGCAACCTTTGTGCAACAACAAAGTTGTTCAGAAGAAATCATTAAAAGTCTAATTAATTTGGAAAGCAAAAGATGCTGTAATATCAGCACACCAAGATTCAATATCCTTTCGTGTGAGCTAGAGAAAAATGAAGATTCACTTTGCTTTGGGTGTATTCAAACTTCTTTGTCTTTCTATAATATTTTTTTTTTTTTTTTTTTTTTTTTT
>NW_016808939.1:1479180-1596411 GCF_001698545.2 Rhinopithecus bieti | reverse complement strand
TTTTTTTTTTTTTGTGAGACGTAGTCTCTCTCTGTCGCCCAGGCTGGAGTGCAGTGGCGCGATCTGGGTTCACTGCAAGCTCCGCCTCCTTAGTTCATACCATTCTCCTGCCTCAGCCTTCCGAGTAGCTGGGACTACAGGCACCTGCCACCACGCTCGGCTAATTTTTTGTATTTTTAGTAAAGACAGGGTTTCACTGTGTTAGCCAGGATGGTCTTGATCTCCTGACCTTGTGATCTGCCCACCTTGGCCTCCTCTAAAATTTTTTAGTAAAGAAGCTGTATACTCACATAGTCATAGCTTTTTTACATTTGGCAGTAAAAATTTTTAAAAAATTCTTAAAATGTTTAAACAAGCTAAAATTTGAGCTCTTATTCAAGAAAACACACTACATGTTTGATTGTAAAGTTTTCAAATGTCTTTTACAAAAGCAAAGTTAGTCATGTGTAGTCAATTAAGATGAGGCAGAATATAAGATATAAACTGACATATTTTAGCCAATTACCAATAAAATTTTATTGCATAAATAAATAGTATTTTTGATATTTGTGTCATTAAGGTCTATTATTTTTATTTTGTACCAATAAGTATTTCTTGAGTCCTCCCCATGCAAATTAATTTATAAGGTAGTAAACAGTAAAACATACAATCTGTTTGTCACAAGCTAACAGGTTATTGAATGTTGTATCAGTCCTTTCTCATATTGCTATAAAAATTACCTGAGATTGGGTAATTTATAAAGAAAAGAGTCTTAACTGACTCAAAGATTATACGGTTGTACAGGAAGCTTGGCTGGGGATAGCCTCAGGAAACTTACCATCATGACAGAGGGCAAAGCAGAAGCCTGAACCTCTTACGTGGCTGGAGCAGGAGGAAGAGAGTGAAGGGGGAGGTGCTATACACTTTTAAACAACCAGATCTCGTGAGAACTCTATCATGAGACAGTACTAAGGGGATGGTGCTAACCATTAGAAACCATCCCTATGATCCAATAACCTCCCACCAGGGCCCACCTCCAACACTTAGCATCACAATTCAACATGAGATTTGGGGAGGGACACAGAGTTAAACCATATCAAATGCATACTCATATAAAAATTTCCCATATTTAATTTTATTTTAGATTTCCTAATGATTTTGTAAACATTGTTTCACATTTAAGTATTCAACTACTTAATTTATGCTTACAAATATAAGGCATGCTTTTCTTTCCAGTCATGATTGGGTAACTTGCCTTACCACATAGACAACTAGAAAGCAGGAAAAAAAATGATACGGGTGTTTACAGATTTTTGACAACTGTTGGGCATAATCTACAATCCTTTAGAAAAGAAAAAATGAGGAGAGTTTTATAATTGACCATACTTTCTGCCTAGGGGCACATTCTCATATGCTCCAATGGAAGGAAAAACCAAAGTAGAATGTGGAAGTTTTCATGAGTCAAAAAAGCACAGATCAGAGTTTAAGAAGGCTAAGGTACTAGAATTAACTAGATAGTATAACAGAGAAGAAGGGAATTACTTAGTGAAAAAGAATAAGAAGCTGTTTAAGAAAGGATGCTAAGGATAATGATAGTCCATTTTGCAACCATAAGGTGAAAATCCATGAGGTTGAACAAAGAACAAATAGATACCAGGGGACTGTAAACTGCATAATTCTTAGAACTTATTCATTGTGTGAAGTCCTTTGAGTTCAGACAAATGAGAATGCAAGTGGTAGACTGGTTAGTAGGTTTAAGGTATCCTTAGAATAATGTCTACTATTGACACATTCTAAATTCTAAAATGGTCCAAATAAATCTATAACAACAGAAAGCAGATTAGCATTTCTGCTGGACCCGGAGTTAAATGAAAAAGACTGCAGTGACGGCAAGGAGATATGGGGAAACTCTTGGAGTTATGGGCATGTGCTATATTTTTATTGTTAAATTGTTGTGTGCATTCTTGACAACTCATCTCATTATAAAGTTAAAATAGAAACAATTTACTGTTGGGATTATGGGCACGTCCCCCAGGGTACTGGGAAGATTTAAGATACACTACTGAACACAAGACAGTGGAGCACTACCAGCTCCCTAGAATTGAAACTTCTGATGAGTAAAACAAAAAATCCATTTTTGAGAACATTAAGAACATGGAAATGGGGCTAGTATCAGGAAGTTTTGTGTACTTAAGTCGACATAAAGTTAAAAAGAAACTGGAAGTTCAATGTGAAATTGGACAGAAAATCCATAATTTTAAGTGAAGAAAGTAAGTAGAGCAGGAGAGAGGAAAGAGTTCCTGTGAGTAACATCCCTATGGGGTTGGTCTTAAATGGCTGAAAAGCCAACAATATCTAGTGTGCATGCACACACAGACACACACACACACAAACACACACACAAATACACACACACATACAAACACACACACAAACACACACACACAAACATGCACAAACACGTACACCAACACATACACAAACACATACACAAACATACACAAACACTCATACAAACACAAACACACACACACACAAGCACACACACAAACACACACACACAGTGACATGAAAAGAAGTCTAGTTAATCCTGAACTAGTATCCTCATCCTTTTACAGATAGGAACCTCCTGAAGATAGTTGGTCCAGAAAGAATATACATTATTCAATAACAAATAATATTCAAATGTTCCCTAAAAAGATAATGACAAATGAAAAATAAATGGCAGTAGAGGAAAACAAATGGCAACAGGAGGAAAACTGGTGGCAAAATTTGCTTTGGAACAGATAAAGAGTGTGACCAAACATATTTATTTAAATTTTTTTCAAAAAATGTAATACATAACTTCCTTTATCAAACAAGAACAAAAGAAGCTCAGATATTATTTATCAGAATATTAGAAAGACAGAAGTACTAAAATAAAAACATGACAAAAATAAGTGTCAAATGCATAAACTCAGGAAGCTGTAGTGAACACTGAAATGAGAGCAAAATACGACTCAAATAAATACAATGGAAATAAACAAAAGATAAAAAATAATTTTGAGACTATAATTGACAAAGACAATCAAAATGGAGTTAATAGACATATAGCTGGTGTGCCTATTTAAGAAAATTTAAATATTGAATATAATTTTTAAAAATGTTTGAATAATGAAAGAAGACTTACATCTACAAATTGAGTGATTACAAGAAAAACATTGGTTAAGTATCATTAACCCTAATATCTGTTCTGGTAAGTTTACTAGATACAAAACTTAAAGAAAAAAATGTATTAAGAAACTAGGTAAAGAAAAATCATCTATCACGCGGCAGCAGATTTTTTACAGCAACATTTAACACTAGAAAGCAATGAGCCTTGCCTATGATATGAATTAAAAAACTGATGCAATAAATATATTCCTAGCCAGAGTATCATTCGAGTATAAGGCAAGAAAACTAATTAACAAAAAATAGATTCAGGAAAAATAATTTCAATTACATTTCCTTAAAGAAACTATTAGATAATAATATGTTGCCAAATAAGCTATAGCAAATATTGGAACCTCTACTGCAAAAGGACTAAAAATTAACAGACTTTGGTATGAAACAAAAAAATGTTGGGGTTATGCTTTGGAAACTGTGTAGTAAGAAATGTAATCTTGTCCAAAAAAAGGTCTGGCATTTACTCTCTGATTTGGGGAGATAATCTCTAAGCCATTGGAATGTCATGCAGGATAAAAGATTTTTTTCTTTTTTTAACCTGGGAGCTTTGGGTCACATGGATAGACAATGTTCAAGTTTTAGAGTCAGGGCTGCTTTGAGTCTTGGAGTATCAATAGACCTCCAGAGGGGCTTGAGACTGAGGTTCAACACACAGTTGGTCAATCAGGTTTATGTGATTGAACTCCAGTGAAGATTCTGGATAGCAAGACTTGGCTAAGCTTCCCTGGTTGAAAATACTCCATGCATATTGTCATACATCAATGACAGAAAAGTAACATTGTCCATGACTCCATGGGAAGAGGACAACTGGAAATGTTTGGAAACTTCCTGGACTCTGGCCATTGCACTCCCTTAGGCTGATTTTAATCTTATCCTTTACCTGTAATAAATTATAATGATGAGTATAATAGCTTTAAGTTAGTTCTGCAAATCATTCCAGTTAACTTTTGACCCAAGGGTGGTGGTCATGTGGACCTCTGAACTTGCAGTTCAAATCAGAAGTGAAGGCAGTTTTGTGGCCTGCTTCCTCTGACATCACAGAAACATAGTTTAAATATAGGCCTTGATAATAAATAATTTAGTACCTAAGAAAATGTTTGAGGTAAGTATAAAAAAATCAGTGAAAATATAAGCACAACCTTTAGTTTTCATCCTTTTAGTCAAAGGTAAAATATATAATATGAGCTAGATATATAAAATAAACCAATATTCATAGACTAAAGAGATAATTAGAAAATACTGAAAATATATAATCTAAAAAAATCAGATATTGGATAGTTATTATGGGAGATGAGAAGAGGTAAATATAGTCTATCATTTTGCATAGTAAGAAATCAGAAATGTCTAAATAAATAGTATAATAATAAAGTTATAGTTACAAATGTGATCCCTAAAACTAAAATTAAAAACACCCACTCATTAAGATATATACCCACACAATATTATAGAGAAATGTCTGTAAACATTGTAAAAAGCAGAACAAATTAAAACATTAGGAATTTTCATTTTGCGTAATCATTAACTAGGTCATCTGGATCAATCTACTTAAGAATGACATGAAAACGAGAATCAAACATAAAAAAGTTTTGTTTGAAGAATTTGTAGGGTTCCTAAGGAGTGACGACATCTGGAAACAATATTCAAGAGAAGAAAAAACTCAGAAATGTGAATCTGGCTTCTGGGTCTCTTTTTGCCTAAGTTCAGGTGGCAATGCTACAGAACGTGACTGAGAAGATTGTTGAGGATGAGAAGCTGACCACATGTAACCTGCAAATAGACTCAAGGAGTAAGAAAGATACAAAATGGAAAGGACTTGTGTGTCTCTGTGTGTATGTGTGTGTGTGTGTGAGAGAGAGAGAGAGACAGAGACAGAGAAAGAGAGTGGGGGTGAGAAAGGGAGAGAGATTGTATGGGACTGGGAATGACAAAAGTAGGTTTGGGCTAGATCTCTGAGACGATGCCATATTAGTAAAGGTATGGTATCAACAGACAGGTTCTTGCAGAGACAGGAGACAAATTTCTAATCACTCTAACCCTTCATTAGATTAAGAAGAATCAGAAATGCTAATGCTCCCAAATGCCTGACAGGGCCAGAGAAATCTATTCTAAAGAAAAAAATAAAATTCCTCTTGCTATTATTTCAAAATAATTCTATACAATTTCTAGGTTTCAGTAATAAAATAACCAAGGCCACTAGGAGAAAAGAAATCAAAAGTGGCCTATAATCCCAGCACTTTGGGAGGCCAAGGCAGGCGGATCATGAGGTCAGGAGATCGAAACCATCCTGGCTAACATGGTGAAACTCCATCTCCACTAAAAATACAAAAAATTAGCTGGGCATGGTGTCGGGCTCCTGTAGTCCTAGCTGCTCAGGAGAATGGCGTGAACCTGGGAGGCGGAGCTTGCAGTGAGCGGAGATCACGCCACTGCACTCCAGCCTGGGCAACACAGGGAGACTCCATCTCAGGAAAAAAAAAAAAAAAAAAGGAAAAGAAATCAAAAGTGATAAAAAATCAAGAGAAAAAACATTGTAGAAAGAGACCCATAGAGATATAGATTCACTGTTACATGCACTCTGAAATATCACCATGTCTATATGAGACATACAGATTATTGCATATGTATATAATAAAGTATAACTATATCAAATATATTTGAATATATTATAAAGAAGGCTTTGAATTTTAGTGGAAAATTGGCACTTAGGGAAAAAATCAAAGAAAAATTATAAAACTAAAATGCAAAATAATTAAAATGCAGACTGTAATGGATGCATTTAATAGCTGATTAAACACAGGGAAGAGAGAATTAGAGAACCAGAAGATAGATCCAAAAGATCATAGAGAGAAAGAGAAACATTATTTTTTTATACATGACAGTCACAGAATTACACAAATTGGAGAGCATAAACTGCAAGGTTTCTCAAAGTTCCAGATGAAACAAATTATCCAGGACAACTGAAATTATGGGGCTGGAGAAATAGACAATACCTCCTAATAGAACAAGTGGAGAAATTATAATCAAAGTGGCATACATATAATGGTAGAAGTAATACATAGTATTTTTAAAAAAATAATGAAAACATAAAAAATGAAAGTCAATAAATCCATACAATTAAATGACATATAGTGCTAAAAATGATGTTGCCTTTCAAGACTGAATAAAACAAAGTGAATAACTATGTGTTTTATAAGTCATTATCTATTGCCACATACACGAGAGAGGAGAAAATGTGATTGCCTTTTAAAAGGATATCAGTTGTGAATATAGGAACTTTCACAACATGCTATGCTATAGAGGTGGAATTAAACTAATACACATCTACATAGTTAGAAAAGTTGGTGGAGAATCCTTTGATAAAGAAAAATCTGGTAATCAAAAGCATGCAACAGAATATTGAAGCCATAAGCCAGTATTTTGTAGAAAAAACAATTTTGTATAGTAGATTGAACATGTCAAGAGGTAAAATTAGAATAAGGTCTTTTTAAATTAGGCTAAATGGTTTGAATTTATTTTTTAAATTTTATTTATTTATTATTTTTTGGAGAAAGAGTCTCATTCTGTAGCCCAGGCTGGAATGCAGTGGCATTTCTGCTCATTGCAACCTCCACCTCTCAAGTTCAAGTGATTCTCATGCCTCAGCCTCCTGAGTAGCTGGGACTACACGTGTGTGCCACTGTGCCCAGCTAAATTTTGTAATTTTTGTAGAGACAAGGTTTCATCATGTTGGTCAGACTGATCTCAAACTCCTGAGCTCAGATAATCTGCCCACCTTGACCTTTCAAAGTGCTGGAATTAGAGGCATGAGTCACCATACCCAGCCTGAATGTATTTTAACGTCGTAAGTCCTCAAACATTTCTGCACAGAAGTACAGTGAAAGCAGAACATCAGGGACATTGTTCTGATTGTTTTGCCCAGGATAAAATGGGAAGAAGAGCTCAGATGCAGTTAGAAGTCTATTGCTAGAGGGCATTGTAATTCAAGAGAAGCAAATGTAGTAAAAGCTAATACAAAGTTGTTTGAATTTAATTTTGGCCTTCTAAGATAAATAAAGTACATCAGAGGAGCCAAGGAAAGTTGTGGATAAGATTACTTAATTGCTGTGAGTAATCACTGAGATGTACTGGTAACCTGGTAAAATGCCCAAGTGATGCAAAAAGTGGCAAAAGTACCTCAGTGTTTTGTTTTGTGTTTTTTTTTTTCATAAAAAATCAAAATGAAAATTAAAGCCTATAGACAATAAAAGTGAAAAGCATGCACACAGAAAAACTTTTTATCAGATGACTATTAGGCTGTTTCTGAGCACCAGGTACCAGCAGACTTTTATTTTTTGACTTAATGTAACATTAATTTGTATTTTGCATAATTAAAACTTACAATAGAAATAGTATTTATAAGATCCTATGCTATTGTGCCTGAAAAATGACTACAAATTTTATAATTGTCCCTTTGTTCTAATTAGCAGTAAGTAAAAGAAATTCTGCTTCTGGGAGGCTAGAGTATGTGTGCTGTTCCTCATTCTTTGCACTAAATAGCCCTGGGCATTATATATAAAACAAACAGGAACACTCTGCAGGGCATAGAGAAGATGACAGACTGGCTAGGGAACTTGAGATCTAAGAAATGACATGGCAGTGAGTTTTTGTATTTTCTTTTTGTTGTTGTTTGTTTGTTTTTTGCCTCATATATACCAGCCTTGAAACTAAAGAAGCCAGCAACCCAGAAACATCAATGAATTTAATACCATCCCCACCAACAAAGCCTGCTTTCTTTAGCCAATTGTCCTGGAAAGGGACTTAGCAAGGCAGAACTTTTTAGACAATAGCCACCCCACTCCAGCCCAACAGTGCAGAAGTGCAGTGGGCCAATTTCCATTCATGCAAGAAAAGGCAAAGCAGGGAGCCTAGACTTTCACCCCACTCAGGTTATAATGAAGCACTCCAGGCCCTCTGCCAGGATGGTGTCATAGAAGGTCAAGTAGGAAGCAAGGGCTTTAATCTCTCCCAAGTAGTAATGACACTGCTTCTCAACACAAACTACAGTGTCAATGAGAACCAAATTGGAGCACAGACTTCTACCCCAACCTGGCAGAAGTCCATTTTCACCCTCCAAACTGATGTGGTGGCTAAAGAGGGCTAATGAAGAATCAGGACTTTCACTCTTTCCCAGGGGTGATGAGGACATCCTTTTGAAGGGTCAGTAAATACCATATGGGGAACAATAATGAGGCATTGCTGCCTTTTCCAGTCAAGTAAGTATTGAGGCATAGTAGAGAGCCGAAACTCCCACCTCTGATGAGCAGTAACAAGGACCCCTCCCTACTATCTAAGGTGCTACAAACATCTAAGTCAGGAATCTGGTGTTATGCCCCCAGTTGGCAAAAACAAAGTGGCACCCCCTGTTTCCTTGCTGAAGCATTGTTAGAGGAAGCCAGCTAAAATACATTTAAATATGATTTGGAGTATCATAACATAAACCCGGCATGTCCAGATTGCAGTTGAAAATCTCTTGTCACATCAGAAAGAAGATCTTAAACTCAATGAAAAGATGCAATCAATAATGGCCAAAATTCATATGAAAGAAGTGTTAAAATTCTCTGAAAAATATTCGAAAACAACCATCATAAAAATGCTTCACCTTGTAATTGCAAATACACTAGAAACAAATGAAAAAAATAGAAATTCCTAGCAGATAAACAGAGTTTAAGCAAAGAAATACAAATTAGAAAGAACAAGATAAAATTTTAGATCTGGAATAAACCAACCTAAATTAAAACTCAATGGATGAGTTTGATTGCAGAATAGAAGAGTCAGGAGATAATATTAGTAAATTGAAAGACAACAATAGAAATTTTCTAATCTGAACAACAGAGAGAAAATAGACTTAAAAAAAAAAAAAGAACAGAGTCTTAGGGACCTGCTTTACTATAACAAAAAGCATAACATTGGTATTGTCAGAGTTTCCAAATAAGAGGAGAAAGAGGTCAGGGATAAACCATCCTTGAAGAAAAAGTGGCTGAAAATGTCCCCAAATTGGCAAAAGATATAAACCTGCAGGCTTAAACTACTGAATTCCAAAAACAGTAAACCCAAAGTAAATCTACAGTGAGATGCATCATAGTCAAACTTGTGAAAACTAAAAACAAAATCTGGAAAATGGAGAGAGAAGCCACTTTATCTCTAAGGAAAAACAATTATGTTATTTGATTCCTCATCAGAAATGATGGAGGCCAGAAGAAAATCATGCAATAATTTTCAAGTTTTCTCAAGCAAGAATTCTATATTTAGCAAAACGTTTTAAGTAATAAAGAGGAAATCAAGACATTCATATATAAAAGAAAGTGAAGAGGATTTGTCACCAACAGAGTAACCCTAAAATCATGACTTAAGGAAATTCTTTAAACAAAAGGAAATAATTTTAAGAAAGAAAGAAGATGAGGAAGGAAAAAGAACATGATCTCTATACATCTTTCTGTGGTCATCACCAGCACCGTGGGATGGTAGTCACTGTTCCTGATCTGAAAATTTAGGCATATCACTGTGTTCATACACAATGAGGTCCATTCAAAGAGCAGGTAATTTTACCTCATTATTTTCTTTTCACAAATGTATAAGAGAAATTAATGTACATGTAAATTAAGTTTCTTGATAAGGTTTACATTTTCATAACATTTCAGAAAATATTTCAATCAAACCCCCCCAAAAAAAACCAACATAAAAAGACTAGTTAATATTTGACAGAATTCCAGTCTATGGTAATGTCAAAAGATTGATTAATGCAATAAGTTATTAATGCAAGTAAATAAACAGAAAAACTATACTGTGTTAAAAATTCAAAAGTAAATGTAGAAGTAATGTTCGACTACAGTTGAAGCAAAAGTCTGAGGCAAAATATAGAAATAAATCATACCTGATTAAAAAATTTCTGTATAAATTTAGTAAGAATCCCAAATGTCATTTCATACAGTACTAGCTAATGAAAAAATGCTGACCTCAAAGGCAAAGAGTCTATGCATGCACTTAAGCAATATAATAGAAACATATGCAACAACAGAAGCAGAACTAAAGTTTAAGTGACATTTCAGTAGGAGAGGGAGTTTCTAGTTAGAGTAGCTTCCATGAGTAATGTGGATTTATAGTCAGCTTTTAAGAATGGGAAGGATTGATGAGCAGATTTCTATGTCAAGGCATTTCTGGAAATGGAGGCTATCTGAATAAATTTAGAAGAGTCAGGATATATAATCACATAGAAGGACTCTAGTGATGATCTAATTCTTTCATATTACAGAAGAGAACTGAGCAATTATATGTATTACAAATATATGTATTTGTAAACCTTAATTTTTCAATCTGTCAGTTTAAGTGCAAATAATTTTATACAATCACTAAATCTAAACACGGATTAAAATACTGACTCATCTTTACTGAAATCTACTTCAATAAAAATCTAGTACAATGCTCAGCACATAATTGGACCTTATTAAAATATGTTAAATAAATAAAATGATAATTACATCATTAGGAAAGTATTAAGTAACTGATTTGAAAATGAAAGCTAGAGAATAATTCAAAATTCAATTATAGAGGCTTTAGGAATTTGTTTTATGGGTCTGCTGATTGTAAAAGCACTCTGTGTAATAAGCCAAACCCATCCAATATCCAAATACTATAGTTGTCTAGTGTTTAATAGCTTAAATGCCCAGACATTCCAGATCTATATTTATCACAAGCAAAATTGAATCTGACTTTTTCTCTGATGAATCAGAAAGCAGGGACCTTTACTTATCAAAGTTAAATTGACAGAAATATAATGTGACCTTGGTTGGGAGAGTCATAGACTCTCTTGGACAGCAATTTTCAGAACTTTAAAACAACAGAGTTTTTGTTTTATTCCATCAAGGTTTTATCGTCCTTGTTGTTATTGTTTGGTTTTCATTCTTTGTTTCTTAAAAGAATAGTTACCATGCTCTTTAATGTCATAATTCAGAATATCTTTCATATTCTATATGTTATGAACAATCTTTCTCATGGAAAAGGGATCCATGAAAGAAATCACTATTTTCTTAAATAATTTTTGTGCCTTTTCTTTGTGCCTCTATAATATTGAGTTTCCTTTTTTGTTCTTATCTTAGCAGACATTTGTTCTGGTTAACTGATTACTCTTAAATTTGAAGACAAAAGCTGAAAAAAGAATAAAAGCCTCTGCCTTTAACCAGACTCTGTCATCAACTCCCATACCCTTTAGAAAAGACAGTACCGTTTAATCATTTCAATATCACATAATTAAAATTATTTATTTTATCTTAAATATATCCTACAAATTGCAACTGGTTTTATTGTTTATCTTTTCTGAGCTTATACCAACCTAATCATATGATTTTCTAAATACTTATTTTTACTGGATTGATTTTTCTTACATTGCTTAACTTACAGTTACTTTCTATGTTCCGTATAATTTAGGTTTAGGTGAACTTGACACTTAACATGGTTTAGATAAGTGACCTTTCAATAATTCTAAAGAGATGACTGCTATTTTTGTTTACCTCTATTTACCTTTCAGAAGCTTTATTTATTTTATTTTTAGAACACTATCTGCAATTTTAGAAATTTGTTTTCCTGAAATTCATTCTACTCACATGGTTAAAAAACTTCACTTGCATATTGTGAGCTGATTCTCAGTTGATTTGTTTCACTTGGCAAAATGAAGGGAGATAGTGACATTATTATTACCCTAAATAATGTCACTCCATAGTGACATTACTATTACCCTAAATTTAGGTTCATGAATAACAACATGGAGGAAAAAGTCTCTGCTTGCCCTCGGCCCACCTTGACAGCATCCAACAGAGCCCTCAACTGTGGGGTACACGTCAGCCAGTGCTCATATTAGAAGAGAGAGGAGGTTTCAATTCTTTCCTTCATTAGCCAGGATTTCTGAAATTATTCTGTTATATATAGGACAGATATGAGTACCAATTGTTAATTGAGAAGTTTTTGGAGAAAACAATAGTGAATTAGTATATTGAACAGATATTTATTGAGCTTACAGCATGGGCCAAACACTGTGCAAGGCATTAGGGCAATACTACTGATTAACAATGCAACTTGTCCCTAATTCACAGAGTTTTCATTAATGTAAGGGGAACCACACTAATAAAACAATTGCATTGTTGAATGTATACTTACAAACTAGGCCAACTGAAGCACTTTATAGAAAATGAATACAATAGTGTGTGAGAATACACTAAAGAAACTGGCCCTGAGTTGAGCTCAGGATGGTTTGTTCTATGGGCATGAGGCTCCTGATGGGAACAAAAGATAGCAAGGGGTAAACCATGTGAAGGGAATGGAGAAGGGAGTGGCACCCCAGGCAGTGGGAACAGCCTCAGAAAAGGGCTCTGAAAAGAGGGGAAAGAACTGGAGAAGGGTCTGTCTGACTGTGGTGCAATGAGAAAAGGGAAGAGAAATTTCCTCCTCGGGACTTGTAAGCCACGTTGAGGATTTGGGTCTTCATCTTAAGAGCAATGTTGCACCATTCATTGATGTTAAACTTGACAGGAATTAAACTAATCAAATCTCAGTTTTGAAATGATCACTCTGGCTACAATTTGAGGAACAGATAGGAAAGGAACCAGAAAAGATTTAGGGAAAATAATTAATTGGCTGTTGTTAAGAAATGACAGTAATTTGGACTAAAGTAAAGCCAGTAAAACAATGAAGGAAGGAGAGATGTAGGAGATAAGAGGTAAAATAGAAACAGGATTTGGTGATAAATTTTATACGGTGAAAACACTAAAGGAGGATGATGAGGCCTGCATTCACTGACAGAGCAAGTCTGGGAAAGGAACCTATTCAAGTTTAAGTGCATTTGAGATACAACTGCACTTACAAAATAAGTTTCCTGCCCTGACAACTCTGGAACTGATGGGTGGAAGGTCTGGAGAATGATTGACAGGTTTGCAATGACTTATTTAGAGCTATATTCTAACGAGGGAAAAGGACCAAAGATAGACCAAAGGCATAGGAAAATCATCAAGAGGAAGTTTTGGATTCTCATATACAAAATCCAATTAAACCAATCATCAGGCCGAAGTCTATAATTCACCATTGTTCAGGAAGAGGTGAGAGCTCAGCTGAAGAAACATAACAGATTTAGGTATTTAAATAATCTCTAAATCATCTTGGGAATAAGATATGACATGTAGACATCTCCTAAAATGTTATGTAAAAGGAATATTTTATCTACTTCTTGACTACAAGAAAAGTTCTCATATTTATTATCACAGAAAACTTTTTAAAAGCAGTGTTGTTGTTGCTTTTTTCTTTTGGACTGATTCAAACCCTAACTCTAAAATGATTAAAGGGAAAGAGACAAAATAAACATTATTTCAGGGAGAAAACTTAAGTGTTGAAATTTCTAAACAGTCACAAGAAAATACAAGTTTCAAAAATAATGGTATTAAAGAAGATGCTCCCCTCTAGCTCCATAAAGAAAGACACAGTTTACCAAGGTTCCTCACAACCCAGGTTTCTCAGTCTTGGGCTGCACAGAGATTCTGTGCAGTCAGCCTCATCTGTTTCACTTTTGACTCAGTCTACTTAAACATGACTTTTTTGTTTAGCCTTCATAGTCTTCCAAGAGTAGCTAATGACTTTCTTTCTTGATGTGGTTTGCTAGGACACTGTATTCCTTGAAAGTCTACATCTCAATTCATAATCATGTATTTGTGTGGTTGTTTAATATTTATCTCTGGTACTAGAATGGATGTTTTAAGAAAGACAAGATTATCTCAGCCTAGAACCTAGATACATATTAAACACTCAAAGCTTTTTGAATGAGTAAGGGGGTATGATGTTAGATATACTCCCCTGACCAGTGAATTGTTGGAATTTTTCTTGTTGGTTAGTGTTGTTTTAAAAGTCTTACCACAGTCTTCTTGATGCAGTCAGGACCCAGATAATAGATAGCTTCGATCAAAAGTTAAGATTTAGTGCCTGAAGTCAAGATATCTAGGTATTCTATGAAATTAATTTAAAGGATTTCCTCAGACATCAGTTGGCTGGAGGCACCCTTGATATAAATGTACAATTTAAAGACAGTCCTCCCTAGGTATAGGTATGGGATTGGTTCCAGGACCCAGTTTCATGTATACTCAAGTCCCTTTGTAGGTCCTGAGAAACCCACAGCTATGAAAAGTTGAAAAGTCGACCCTCTACATACCTGGGTTTCACATCTGCTAATAATGTATTTTCCATTTGAATTTGGTTGAAAAAAAATAAGTCACTTGTAAGTAGACCCTCACAGTTGAAACCTGTAAGGGTCAACTGTAATCTGGATAGCAGCCTCTTCCTTGAAGAAGATCTATTCACAGTGAACTACTTCGTAAAAGACAAGTTCAAAATATATCCCAGGAAGAAAATTTGTACCTGACAAAAAACTTAGAGAAATAATTGACTGAAGTTATAGATTTCTGTTCCAACACAATGAAAGACTGGCCAATTAAGTTGGTTTAGTCATAGTAAAGGCAGCAGTTAGCAATTATCTAACTTCTATTATTAAACAAACAAAAAAGGTTTTTGAGAGGGGTTATGATGGTGATAGTTCAATGGATCCACTAAAACAAGCATAGTTCATCTTTAAATTCTGATTTAAAATGGCAATATTAACATTGGTGTTCGCTATTTCTAAAAATAAGTGAACAACAACTTGGCTAATTGTTTTGCTTCCTAAACTCATCATCAGTACAAGAAAGTGTTAATGAGTGAACGAGAACAGTTATTTTCCTTTATTTCATTGTCAAATAATCCAAATACACTTCAATCATGAGTAAAACACGTTAAAGAAGGTTTTCAAAAACAGAGCTTGATTTTCTAGTTTCTCTCTCACCCTAGGACTCTAGAGGACAGTTATCCCCAGCTCATTCTGATCTCTATATTTAAGTTAGGTAATATAAGCTTTGTTTGTTTTGACTTTTTTTTAAAGCAATTGTGTTCTAGCACTGCTTCTGTTCAGTTGAAATCTGGAGGGTTTTTTACTTGAATCAGTATCTTAGTGTATGTTTTTCTGGAAGCAGGGCCAGGCACAAGGACTTGAGTGTGGGTAGTTTATTTGGAATGTGATGCAGGGAGCAGGATGACAGGGCAGAAAAGACAGGAAAGGAGGAAAAGTTTTATAAGTGCACAATTAGATTTACTGCTCTAGATAGTAGGGACTCCACACATCAGAACCTCTGAGAAATGAACTCCCCCCACTTTCTGATAGGTTTGAATGGGGGCTGACCCCACCAGCACACAAAATGTCTGAACTCACAAGCAACTTTGCATTGCGGCTGCAGCTAATGTCAGAGGTAAGCAGAAGGAGGGTCACACAAGGCAGCAAAGGTGTCTGCTAAAGCAACTCCTTATTTTCTTTTCTCTTTTCTTGTGATTACCTTTTCTTTGCTCCTATATGGAGGTTCTTCAGATTCATTTTTGTTAAATTTTATATTATTTTATTCTCCTATCATTCCAGGTGATTAAAACCTGTAAAAAGATCTTTACTCAGCAATTGTGACATTTGCAGATGTAGCATACATAATTTTTCTGTCTTCTTATATTTCCTTAACAATGTTCCATTATTCATTATTTTATCTGAATTTCTGGGATTTTTCTTTTCAATCTGAGCCTCTTACATGCCACCAGTCTTTGAGAGACAATAATCCAATAGAAACACAGTGTAAATTAGTATTGTAAAAACTCTATCTGCAACGGTAGAGAAATACAAGATACTAATATGAGAGAATTTTCTTTTAAACATCAAAGTTTTAAAAATTACAACTACTTTATAATGGTTTTGGAAATACATAGCACACTTGATTCTACTTCTCCCTAAACTCTGGGCAGTCTACACCTATGCAAGGTGAATCTCTGGTCTTTGTTGTGGTTTTCCATACTAAACCACTGGAGATGACACAAACACAGGAAAGGCAGTAAAATATTAACATGCTTTTCCATTCTATTTTTGTTTGTTTATATTACAATGAAACCTGTATATTGACTATCTCCCCGCAAAATAATGTGCATTCAGTTAGGGATGGGATTTTTAATCTATTCCACTCACTGTGGGATCCTTAGTGCCTTCAGGGAATTGAATTAATACTTGCTAATAAAATAAAAGCTAAATCATAAATGAGTCAAGTTGTCACTAACACCAAGTTCGTCTCAGTATTTACTTTTTGTTATGTCTTATTATTTTGCTGATCTTTCATCTGAAGTTGCACAATATTGCCAAAAATATTTCTTTCATTATTTTCTGTTCTTTTCCTTATAGCTATATAGGATATCAATTTTTATAGCATGTCAACATTTTATATGTAAAAATTGGATTTTTTTTTCCTCTGGCTATATTACTTAAAATTTGGACATTTTTTATTTTTTTCATTTCACCAGGAGAAATATGTGAGTTCCTTCTGCAATTTATCATCACCAGGATAGACTTCATTACCAGAAATATGTAATATTACTCTAGTAAATTGCGTATTTAAAAATTTTTAAAAAGTTCCTTAGTAAGTCACATATATATACATATATATGTGTATATATATGTATATATATATATATTTTTTTTTTGAGACGGAATCTCGCTCTGTCACTCAGGCTGGAGTGCAGTGGTGCATCTCGGCTCACTGCAAGCTCCGCCTCCCGGGTTCACACCATTCTCCTGCCTCAGCCACTCACTTATATTTTTAAGATTTTTTTCTTGTTCTTATACTAGATGTTATCATATATAAATGTGAAAGCAAGATAAATTCTTCTTCTAAAAAAATGTATAGGGAAAGCTATTCTCAGTAATGTGCTCTTTTGGGTAAGACATTGCACAAATTAAGCTTTGGGCATTGAAACATTAAGAGGCAGTGAAAGATACTCTTGGAATGTAATAAATAAAGCCTTAATGTATTTTAGAAAATAAAACCATTATGCAAGTAGTCCAAGCTGTAAATTGACTTTCTCAATTGTCTTGATCACACGTATTTTATTATCTTTTCTCTCCACAAATTTGCAAGTATATGTTACATATCGGATGTGGCCTGATAGTGAGATTTCAATTGTAGAAGCCGTTAATAAGTAGCTATGTTGGAGTTTCATTCGACCTGGCACTTACTGGAGAATAAGATGCATTTTGAGTGTCCTTATGGAGCCTCTATTCCCATCATTGGGCATGTATACTAAGAGTAGTTGTAGCCAGGAAGAGTAATGATTGTCACTTTTCTTTTTAAGCAGAAGATGACCTGCAAAGTAATCTTTCTTTCTTTCCTTTTCCTTTCTTCCTTCCTTTCTTCCTTCCTTCCTTTCCTTCTTTCCTTCCTCCCTCCCTCCCTTCCTTTCCCTCTCTTTCTCTTTCTTTCTCTCCCTCTTTCTTTCTTTCTTTCTTTCTTTCTTTCTTTCTTTCTTTCTTTCTTTCTTTCTTTCTTTCTTTCTTTCTCTCTCTCTCTTTCTCTCTTTCTTCTTCCTTCCTTCCTTCCTTCCTTCCTTCTTTCCTTCTTTCCTTCTCTCTCTTTCTCTTCTCTTCTCTTCTCTTCTCTTCTCTTCTCTTCTCTTCTCTTCTCTTCTCTTCTCTTCTCTTCTCTTCTCTTCTCTTCTCTTCTTCTCCTCTCCTCTCCTCTCCTCTCATCTCCTCTCCTCTCCTCTCTTCTCCTCTCCTCCTGTCTCTCTCTCTCTCTCCTTTGTTTCTTTCATGACAAGGGTCTTACCATATTGCCCAGGGTGGTCTTGAACTCCTGCGCTCAAGCGATCCACCTGCCTCGGCCTCCCAACCTGCTAGTATTGCAGGGGGACCCACTGCACCTGGCCTATTCTGTTTAGAAAAAAGAAAGTATCTGGAGTAAAGTTGTCCTCTGTCTCTCCATACAAACTAAAACACATATTATCTTCTAAACACATGATATCATCAAATTTAATTTATCTGTAATATTAGATTAAAGTAACACCATTTAAAATTAAGAGAAATCACCCGAAATGACTAAAATTAGGGATGCCTATATTAAATATACTCGTAATCACAGAAATGATTGATTATATTCTTGTTGAGATACTAAAATAAATTTACAAACCAATGAAAAACTTCCAAAACTAGTCAATATCCAATATCAATGTAAATGGCATTCCACCAGGCACAATTTTTATTTCCATGGACAGAAATTATTTGCATTACTATCGGTTTTCAACAAGTTAACTTTATCTCTGCTTGCGAAATAGCCTAGTCAAATATGAATAAAAAGCAGGAATAAACTATAGGATTAACTAGCCAGAGCACTCACATAATTGTAATATCTCCCAATGTTTCCTTACCTCCTTTACCTGGCTAACTCTTCGGGTATATTGTATTGGAAAGAAAAAGACACAAGAGGGACAGTGTAGTTCATACTCGACTGATACGTTTTAAGTATGTGACATGTTTTCTAAACAGACTGATATTTGAGCCTCGTGAGAGGTTCTTGAGAACTTCTTTCTGAATTCTCTAGAGCCCCCCCTCAGTTGCTGAGACATATCAGAGCAATTTCTTTAATGGCGTAATGTATTATTCTCTGACTCTTAACTTTGTCTTTTCTGTGCCTCTAGACATCAGGAGATAACCCAAGCTTTCCTTTTTTGAGATTTGTTTACCCCAGCTTTTCTTGAACAGATCCTGAGGCAACTCTGGGCATGTCTTTTTCCTATGGCCCACATCTGGTTAGTGGGAAACACAACTGCATCTCTTGCTTTACAGACTTTCAGACTGCAGATCTCCTGATGAAATCACTTTAATTTCATCCCTTGTATAAGCCCTTGAATAAGCAGCTTGCAATCTAATTTCTTATCCTTTATATTACTCAGATGGGATTCAGGCATATATGTGTTTGTACTGTAGGAGTCATACGCCAATGTTACCTAATACTCTTATTTAAATCCCACTTCCTAGATTAGATGTTGTATATGTGTGCATGCATACAGGTGGTTTGGAGGGCGAAGAGTGAGGCACACAGAACACTAATGACTCTCACCAAAAAAAAAAAAAATGGTTTTCAATTGTCACTCTCTGCTTCTTAGGCCTTCATGGTCTTCTTTATTAGCCACTTTATTAGCCAGATGTAGGTATCAGGAGTTGCAAAACTGGTCTTCTGCTCTCTGCTTCAAAAGTCCTGAATAGTGGTATAGATATATATTCTGTAGTTTTCATGCTATATGAAAACTGAGACTGGAAGAGTTTCTATTTTCACATCTTAGATATGGGAAAAACTCATTTTAACCTTCATCTTTATGTTTTCATTATGTGCCCTATGTCAAATAAAAGTAAATCTGGACTTAGGCACAGAGACACTTTTTCAAAAGGATTATTGCAATAAAGGAGAAAACTATTGCTGTAGGCGATGGGAACAATTACAGTGAAGAGACTCCTCTGACCATAAGATCTATAAACTTTACAAGGGTCAAGTAGAAAGAAATTTTCTTTTACAGGCAGGAGTAAATAAGGCTAAGAAACTGGGTATGGGTGAGTGGGTTGAGAGGGCAAAGTGATCCGACATTTGAGCAGAAAATATTCTCTGAAGGGAGGGGAGGGTCTCTTAAGGGAGGGTTATTCCACACTCCATGCTAATACTGGGTTCAGCAGAGAGGGAGTCAAAGTTCAGGGTTCTGAGGGAAGAAAAGAAGCTTAATTAAAATTTGGTAAGTTAAGGCAGCAAGTATTTTGTCCAGATTGGTCAGTCGGTACAAAGAGTCAGCTAATCTTTCATGAGGCAAAGAAGGGAAATATGGAGAGTCTGTCTGGCCTTGTCATGGGTTTAAAAGAGGGCTCCGTGAATTTTATCGAAGTTGTATGGGAAAGGGTGGTTCTTTCTTTGCAATAAAGCTGTTTGGGGAGCACAAAATGATGGGGTTATTTCTTAATCATCATTATTTTCCACAAGCACAGGCTGAAGGAAAGGTTAATATTATCACTTTACATAATTTGTATAATCTGACTAACATATCTATGAACAAAGTGTTCTTAGAGCAGCTTTTCCAATTTTATTCACCGAGAGAAACATGACATTTTATTAATTTTTGACAGTAACAACAACAAAAAAAGAATCCAGTTTGCAGTTTTGCAAGGGACACTGGAAGCAAAATTGTCTTTGGCAGCTCTTTTGGCAGCTCCATTTCTGAGGAGGCACAAAGCATTAGGCCCTTGAAATGAAGCCATACAGATGGAACCTTTATGACATCTTTGCTGAGAGTCCCCATGTGAATAATTACAGGCAATTCTAAGCCTGTGAAGAGTATATTCACTTCAAAGAAAACTTAGAATGTTCCCATGGAAGAGGGAGCAAAGTCTATCCTATTAGTGTGAGCACTGGACTGGAAGATAAAACTCTAGTGTTCTATTTACAGCTTTAATGGAGATTTGCTATTGTCCCTTGGGGTCTCCTTTGTCTCAGTCTCCCATGTTTCTTTTTTTTTTTGAGACAGTCTCGCTCTGTTGCCAGGCTGGAGTGTGGTGGCCCAATCTTGGCTCACCGCAACCTCCGACTCCCTCGTTCAAGTGATTCTCCTGCCTCAGCCTCCTGAGTAGCTGGGATTACAGGCACGTGCCACCACGCCCAGCTAATTTTGTATTTTAGTAGAGATGGGATTTCACCAGGTTGGCCAGGATGGTCTCGATCTCCTGACCTCATGATCTGCCCACCTAGGCCTCCCAAAGTGCTGGGATTACAGGTGTGAGCCATGGCGCATGGCCCAGTCTCCATGTTTCTACAAGTTTATTTATAAAAGCAGGTCACCAGCTCCCTAAACAGAGTCAGTAGACACAGCAGCAACCAGTGCTGAACATTGCATGTATATATACAAAGATAAACACCAATCCATGGAAGAATTTTAATAAGGCTAAATATGTGTTTATTAAAATCTGTATGATTTATGAAAATGAAATGAATCTTTCAATTGAATACCTATTATTCACCAGGCTTTGTTCTAGGCACTTTACATATTACCATATTCCTTCATTTAAAACTTGCAACAATTCTTTGAGGTTGATGGCATTATTACCTCAGTTTTACATATGAGGCAATTCAAGAGAGAAGAGGGTAGGTAATTGGCCCAAGTTCACATGCTGGAGAAATGAAGTTTTGTGTCTAAGCATCTTCAAATCATTAATTTACTGTTGATGGGTAATAAAAATAAAGCACCTAATGCAATTAGAGTTTCAATCAACTTGTCTCAATAATTGGTCCATTAGGTAAGAAATCTTTGGTAAGTAAAGGTTTAATTCTGTAAATCTCTGGAATAAAAGACAAAAAGATACGGAGTTCAGTCTTAGATTTGATGGAGAGAGCCTGCATGTTGAGCATACATAATTAAATGTCATCTCTATTTAGAAAATTTTGCCCCCCAAAATCTGAATAGCTTCACATCTTTCTAATTGATATTTCTAGTAATTAATGTTATGGTGAGTAATATTATTTTATAAGCTCTGTACGGAGGGTTAATGAGGATACATTTAGTCTATAATTCAGTCTGATGATAATTCTAGAGTAAATGGGAACATTATGTGTTAATGGATTCATTTACCACAACACTCCAAAGCCTGATAGATTGTACAATACCCCATTCTGCCTATTTGCCATGTTTCTGGATGCACAAACAGAACCTGTGGCACTTGTGAGTTTAGGAAATCATATTGAGGTGTTTATCAATTGAGCATTGTCTTTTCTGGTAATTTCTACATGACAGGTACATAATTATGGCAATTATCTCTTTTAGAAAACAAAACAATTGACTTTCTTTCACTGGAAAGATCAAACAAAATTTGAAACCTCGAATCTGTCCAGACAATCACCTGTTTCCTATTTTGCAAATATAAGCTAAAATGAATCAAAGCCCGAGAACTAGAAAACGTGGCCCTGGAATTCATATTACCATTTTAGTTTACATAGCAGATCATTCTTGAATTCTTTGAGCTATTTTCTGTTTTAGAAATAAAACTTTCTAAAATTATAGTCGCATTTACCTCACAGCAGGCAGCAGCCCTTGAATTCAATGAGAATTAAGTATCCCAGAGCAAAATTTGGCCCTAAAAGTGATCTAAGGGCATGTAAAAAGATAAAAATGAGTTTCCTATGCTAGGCCATATGCTCTACTTCGCAGCATTTTTTTTCTGGTAGCATAGAGCCACCATGGTTTCCTAGAAAGTTGAGAACTCCTTGGTCTTTCAGAGAGAGAAAGATGTATGAAGCTGTCCTTCAGGGATGAACCCTTAAAAAATCTGATTGTTATGAATCTCTTCTCTGGCAATAATATACTTTTATTTAAAAGAAATTCCATTCATCATGATGGTCAGTTGGGCTGATAGCTTCAGAATGTAGAGTTTTTATTAAGTTCTCTGACAAACAGAAAGAAAATCATCAACCGTATAGTTAAACCTTCATTATTTGATTGGGGGAAATGGGTACAATTAGAATGAATGAATGAAAAACGTTTGTTTGTAATGTAATACCAGCTATCAGGAAAACATTTACTCATGTGGCCAAAGTTCTGCCAGAAGCATTTTAGAGATTAGCTGATATACTGAGTTTTAGTGAACTATTCTAAAGAGCTAAAAAAACAAAAAATGGAGTTTTTGATAAAGTAACATGTTTTACATTTACTGTCAGACAGTGCTGACATTCATCTACGTTTCGTGCAGTCACCCAAATGTTTGTCAAGAAATATTTTGTGGTTTTCTTTGAAAGTTAATATAAAAATATAAACTATTATTAATATGAATATTAACATTTTTATAGCTCTCCTGTTCTTCACTTGGTAATCAAGATATACAGAAAATCCTTGATGGTATAGTGGAGTGAAAAATCAAAATAAAGATTTTTGATTAAAGATTTTGACAGGGTCCCAGCTAGGATTAATTTAATTAGTTTATTAGAAAATTGTCCTCTGGATCATCAGTTCTAAATAAGTACATGGAACACTCCAATTTGCTAACTGTTCTCAAATATCTTCAACATTTCCAAGCCACCCTTACCATTAATTCTATTAATCTTTTTAAGTTAAATTTCTACTCTTGTTGCAAAGTACAGATCAAATGCCCTTTCTCTGCAATGCCTTCCATACTTTCCCCATTTACTTATATTCTGGGTCCCCAAATCATTGTAGCTCTTTTATTTTTCTGACCACATGCTGTTTTATGTTTTTGTTTGTTTTTGTGCCAAAAAAGTTTGAACATGATTTTATGGAGCACTCAATGTAGTTTTCCTATAATAATAGAAGCAGGGTTTAAATTAGGCAGACGCCATCTGCCAATATTGCCGCATTTCCTTAGTAGTCTCTTTTGCTTTAAACTAAAAAAAAAAAAAAAAAAATCTAGAAACTCATTATTATTTTTGACACATACGAATTCATTGCATAGAGGCTATCATTCTGGTGGAGGTGGAGTTGTCCTAGTTCTTCCTTAGCCCTTTAAGACTTAGGTTGCTAATGTCCTCTCACTGTTGCTAGTCTCTGGAGCCTCTCAACACCGTTATTAATGCCCTCTGTATATAGTGTCCTCATTAAATCTCGTAAACAATCTTTTCAGATTCTGTCTTTTGCACCAGTCTTTTCTGTGTATTTATTCCTAGTATAAGAAGGCCTAGTCTAGACATTTAGAAGTCCCAGACTTGAGCAATTTATTTTAAATTTAGAAATCTGAAAGATCATTTTAGCTCATTTGGTTTGCAACATTCATTTTCTTAAACTTTCTTAAGTTATTTGACTTTGTTTTAAATGGATTTGTTCCTATACTCCCTTCCTTCCTTCCTGTGAATTTCCAGGTGAGTCTTAAAGAAGTCATCTTCCTGAGTAACATGCCATCAAGTATGGGTTTGATTTGACAAAGACAGGCTGTGGGATGGAGGGTCTGATACAGGTGTGTCCTTTTGTTCTCTCCCTCACATAGCCTTGAGTGGACTGTTGCCTGCTTACCACCCCATTGATAGAGAACGGAAACTGCAGGATCCACTCAGCATTATCCCCTGAGAGAAATGAAATCTCTTAGAGGAGAAATGTACACAGTCCATCGACTTTTCATGCTTTCAGGATGTTCACTGGGTCTAATGCAGAGCCTAATTCCAGGATGCTGGGTATGGAGCTCTTGAGGAAAGCATAGATTCTCCCATAGCTGCCACGTGACATTCCAGCTGTAGAGGTGCTCTGGGAAACACTTCCCCATCTGCTTCTTGGCCCCCAGATCACATAATTATTACATAGGTAGCTGCTGCATAGGTTTATTTTGTGGTAAGACAGTTTAATTTTCTCACAGTATACCCCAGAATGTTTATACAGTTTAAGTATGTGCTATACAAATGTTTCAGCTTCAAAATTCCAACTTGTGAATTTAGCGACACGGAATATCTTACAAGAAAGTTAGGTAAATGTGTTTTTCTCAATCAGCAGTTAGTCTTCATGCAAAGAAGTTTAATAATTGAAAATTGTTCAATCTTAGTGATTTTTACATTTCTATGCCCACTTATTCGAATAAGGAAAATTGCCTGAATTAGGGAGTTACACATTGAATGCATAATTGCTGATGTTTGAAATGCTATAAACCAAGCAAGTTATACAACGTTGCAAAATTTCTAGTTTGCAAGTAGGGATTTTTGGTCCTACAGTAAAATTGCCTTTGGAGATTTAATTTAGTAATGCTGCAGGAATGGTATCATTAGCTACTCTGGTTTCCACAAATTCATTACACTTTCAGCCTATATGAATTATGAGGGCAATAATTATGAACAAAACATTTACAGTCATCAAGGCTATGCATTTAAAACGGAGCTGGTGTGTTTAAATTGCTAATTTAACAATGCAATTGTACATTTCTACTAAAATTGTCCCATGTAGGTATAAGTAAATTACCCTTAAATTGAAAATATAATTATGAAGATCAAAAGCAAGTCAAAAACTATAAATCATCCAACACAGGTATTCCTGAGAACAGTTATATTACTCCGCAGATAAACATTCAAACAGTAATTTTCCACATTTCATGCATCCTAATTTGGCTGAAATTTCTTCCTTCATTCTTCGTAAGGGTACTTTTTGTTTCCCAGTTTAGCTTTCAGTGTATGCCATTTACTCCTCTAACAAAATAATTAATACTCTGCCCAGTGTTTACATGATCACGAGAGGATCTGATGAACACAAAACTACATGAAACCAGAAAAAAGGCTAACTAATCTAAATCTTCCTAATACATACGTATTTATTTCATAAAAGAAAGAAAGTCACAGGGCATGATAAAATAGCCACTGTCATTTAAAAACAGTTTTAAAATTAAATCTTAAGCCACAGAACCAACGATACAAACTTGAGAAAAAAATTAAATGGTACAAAACAATTATCCACAAAAACATTCAACCAGTGGAGACTTTTAGATTCTTATATTTGGGGCGCCCGGTTAGCAGAGAACTCTCAAGGGAGAACTATTTGGATGGTTGATCAGCCTGAACAGGGTTGCAAGCCAAAATTCTGAGGAAATAAATAGTTTTATTTTTACATTTTCATACTCAATTAATTTCTACTCTACATATAATTTATGTTAACCTTATTATTCCTATATTCTTTCAAACTATTCTGATGCAATACATGTTAGAAAAGATTAACAAAAAAAGCAAGCTTTATAGTGGTTTCGTGTTTTACACTGGTGATGTTACTTGGTGACCTCAGGTTGCATTTTATGGGAAACTGTTGCTCTCCCTTATGGCTTCAAAAGGTGAAAGCTGAAACTCTGATATCACTAACACCTTTAATAATTTATTGTCACTTAGTTTATGAATACAGCATATATACAGTATATATCTGTCCCTGTGTGTGCATTTGTGTGTGTGTGTGTATACAAGGTTGTGTATACACACACACACACACATATATATATAATATACAACCTATATTACCCTCCAAAAACACTGAGTTGTATACACTTAGGAATTTTCTACTAAAAATATGTATATTTTGCTTCAAAATTACATTAATAAATGGCATTCTTCAGAGCACATAAGCAGGATACCTAGCCAAGGCTGTAGTATCTGGAAAAGGCTTCCTGAAAGATGTGAGCTCTGTACTCACCAGTAACGAGCTACCAGTAGAAGGTATGAGTAGAAATGTATTAAGCACAGAGAAAAGCCCATAAACTCCAAAGCAAGCCCAAATATGGCAAAGTGGAGAATTGCCAGAAATACACTGTATGATCTACACTACGATGACATAAACTTCAAAATGTATTTTGATCTTTCAAATCTAATATTGTCTTCAAAGGAAAACGCCTTATCTTGTTTATAATTTGGTTTGTACTTATTTTACCAGAGCATGTATTATTTCTTTATTTGAAGTTTAATGCAGAAATCTATATATCAATATAAGGTGGAGGTTTGGTACACACTCATGCTTCACACCCTATGTGACAGGAAGTACAATATAATGATTAAGAACAAGGACCCTCACCGGGTGCGGTGGCTCACACCTGTAATCCCAGCACTTTGGGAGGCCAAGGTGGGTGGATCACTTGAGCCCAGGAGTTCAAGACCACCCTGGGCAACATGGCAAAATATGCTGTATACAAAAAATACAAAAATGTGCCAGATGTGGTGGTGTGAGCCTGTAGACCCACCTACTCGGGAAGCTGTGGTGGGAGGATGGCTTGAGCCCTGGCGGCAAAGGTTGCAGTGCGTTGAGATCACACTATTGTACTCCAGCCTGGGCAGTAGAGCCAGACCTTGTCTGAAAGGTCTGATTTCCAGCTCCACCATCTATTTGCTATGCAATTTTAGTTAAGTTTAGGACTGTAAGTAACCCATTTGGTCACTCTTAAAATTAAACATGTGACTGCATATTCAACACTTAGAACAATAGCTATACAGAGGGTGTACTCATTGATGTATTCATTTTCTCATAATGCTATCTTCCTATCTATCTTCCTATCTTCCTATCTATCTATCTATCTATCTATCTATCTATCTATCTATCTGTCTATCCTGATCATGTAAGAAGTCACTTTATGGTGTCATATCATATCAGTTCCTAAAATCCCTTCATGATTGTGCCAAGAGCCCCTACTTTCTGATATGTTCATAAATAGAATTTTGCTCATTTGTCAGTAAATGTTTCACCACAATTTGGTGAGCATGGAACTATACTGCCATTTTCCCAGTCATTCCCAGAACACAGAGAAATTTTGCACAATTTCATCACATCGATATGATACGTTACTAACCATAAAAGCTTAGTGTTATCTCCAAGCTTGGAGTTAACCTTCCTTATGGCATGGCTTTGGGACTAAGCCTTATTAAACTAAGCTACTTCCTTGGGTACGTATTAGAAATCTAGGAAACTACTCTTTCAGGTTTATTCAACTACATGAAACTAATCACATTTCTAGCTACCTTGGAATGTAGGGTCTATTCTGGCTTAGGCTTCAATTAGACCACTATGTATATATGTCTCCTTCAGGAGACTGTTAACCTTTTAACCCTCTCATCAAAGACAATGATCACTTTACTTTAGCCATGCTCTCAAACACACTCAACATTCTGCTTTAAGACCTTTGCACTTGCTGTCTCTAAATATTCAAATGCTCCTTCTTGTTATTTGGATTTTGATATTATCTTCCAAGACCACCCCAGTCATTGTTTGTCTCATATCACCCTGTTTAATTTATCCCACTGTATATCTAAAACAATCGTGTTCTATACTTTGATTTATCACTTATTGCCTATGGAATGTAATAAATTAATGAATAAGTGAATATAGCCCTATAAAAACAATTTGTTCTTCTTGATATCTGCTGTATTCTTGGAACTAAAAAAGTGACTGGTATATTTCAGTGATTATTAAATCCTTATCAATACATGCTTTCTTTCTACAGGATAACAAGTGCCTTATTAACAGCTATAAAAATGTAAAAAAAAAAAAAGTGCAACAGCCCCAGTCTGGGTATTCTAGCAATCCACCTAAAATCTTATAGCTAAAAACAGTGTGCCCACAGTCAATGTCAAAATGACTGGGCAAACATCATATTGAATAGGAAAAAGCTGAAATAATTCCCCTTGAAAACCAGTATAAGACAAAGTTGTCCCCTCTCATCACTCCTATTTAACATAGTATTGGAACTCCTGGACAGAGCAACCAAGCATGAGAAAGAAATAAACGTTAAGCTGATAAATGACTTCAGTGAAGTCTTGGGATACAAAATCAACAAACGAAAATCACTAGCATTCCCATATACCAATAAGAGTCAAGCCAAGAGTCAAATCAGAAATGCAATCCCATTCAAAATTGTCACAAGAAGAATCAAATACCTAGGAATACAACTAATCAGGAAGGTGGAAGATCTTTAGAATGAAAATTACAAAATACTGCTCAGAGTAATCAGCGATGACACAAACAAGTAGAAAAACATTCATTGCTCATGGATAGTAGGAATCAGTATTGCTGAAATGGCCATACTGCCCAAAGCAATGTATAGAGTCAATGCTATTTCTATCAAACTACCAATGACATTCTCCATAGAACTAGAAAAAATTATTTTAAAATTTATATAGAACCAAAATGATCCCATATAACCTGCCTGCCTGCCTTCCTTCCTTCCTTCCTTCCTTCCTTCCTTCCTTCCTTCCTTCCTTCCTTCTTTCCTTCCCTCTTTCTTTTTGATGATGTCTCACTCTGTCACCAGACTGGAGTGCAATGGTGAGATCTCGGCTCACTGCAACTTCTGCCTCCCGGGTTCAAGCGATTCTCCTGCCTCAGCCTCCTGAGTAGCTGGGACGGCTGGCACACACCACCCCGCCCAGCTAATTTTTGTATTTTCAGTAGAGATGGGGTTTCACCATGTCAGCCAGGATGGTCTCGATCTCTTGACCTCATGATCAGTCCACCTAGGTCTTGGATTACAGACGTGAACCACCATGCCCAGACAATAGCCAAGGCAATTCTAAGCAAAAATAACAAAGCTGGAAGCATCATGCTACCCGACTTTAAACTATACTATAGGGCTACACTAACCAAAACAGCATGGTACTGGTACAAAAACAGACACATACACCAATGGAACAAAATAGAGAGCAAGGAAATAAGGCAGCACACTTGCAACCATCTGATCTTTGACACAGTATATACAAAAATTAACTCAGGATGGATTAAATACCTAAATGTAAAACCCGAAACTATAAAAACCTTAGAAGACAACGTAGGCAACACAATTCTGGACATAGGAAAGGGCAAAGATTTTATGATGAAGACACTGAAAGCAATTACAACAAAAGCAAAAAGTGACAAATGTGATCTAATTAAACTAAAGAACTTCTGTACAGACAAAGAAAGTATCATTGGAGTGAACAGACAACCTGCAGAATGGAAGAAAATTTTTGCAAACTATGCATCTGTCAAAGGTCTAATATTCAGAAATTACAAGCAGCTTAAACAAATTTTCAAGAAAAAAACAATTCAATTAAAAGGAAGGCAAAGGACATGAACAGTTACTTATCAAAAGAAGACATATATGTGACCAAAAACATATGAACAAAAGCTCAACATTATTAATCATTACAGAAATGCAAATCAAAACCACAACGAGAAACCATATCACACCAGTCAGGCTATTATTAAGAAGTTAAAAAAATATATATAATAACTGATGCTGGCAAGGTTGCAGAGAAAAAGGAACACATACCCACTGTTGGTGGGAGTATAAATTAGTTCACCCATTATGAAAAACAGTGTGGTGATTTCTCAGACCTAAAAAATAGAACTACCATTTGACTCAGCAATCCCTTTACTGAGAATATAACCAAAGAAATACAAATCATTCTATCATAAAGGCATGTGCATGTCTATGTTCACTGTGGCACTCTTCACAACAGCAAAGACATGGAATCAACGTAAATGCTCATGAATGGTAGACTGGGTAAAGAAAATGTGGTACATATAAACCATGGAATATTATGCATCTATAAAAAAGAACAAGATAATGTCCTTTGCAGAAACTTGAATGGAGTTAGAAGTCATTATCCTTAGCAAACTAGTGCAGGAACAGAAAACCCAATACCACACGTTCTCACTTATAAGTGGGAGCTAAATGATAAGATCACTTGGACACATAGAAGGGAACAACACACACTGGGACCTACTGGAAGTTTAAGGGAGGGGAGGAGGAAGAGGATCAGGGAAAATAACTAATGGGTACTAGGCTTAATACCTGTGTGACAAAATAATCTGTACAACAAACCACCACGACAGGAGTTTACCTGTATAACAAACCTGCACAGGTACCCCTCAACTTATAAAAGACAAAATAAAGTAAAATAAAACCACAGTGGACCTAACAATCCCACATAGTGTAGCAGGACAAGCGGCAGACAAAACTCCTCAGACACCGAGTTACAGAAGGAAGGGATTTATTTGGCCGGGGACATCTGCAAGACTTCAGTCTCAAGAGCCGAGCTCCCTGAGTGAGCAATTCCTGTCCCTTTTAAGGGCTCACAATTCTAAGGGGGTGCCCAGGAGAGGGTCATGATTGATTGAGCAAGCAGGGGGTATGTGACTGGGGCTGCATGCACCGGTAATTGGATCCGAACAAAACAAGATAGGGATTTTCACAGTGTATTCCTATACAATGTCTGTAATCTATAGATAACAGAACCAGTTAGGTCAGGGGTCGATCTTTAACTTGGTGGCCCAGGGTGCGGTGCCGGGCTGTCTGCCTGTGGATTTCATTTCTGCCTTTTAGTTTTAACTTCTTTCTTTGGAGGCAGAAATTGGGCATAAGACGATATGAGGGGTGGTCTCCTCCCTTATTCCCTGCTTTGAGACTCTCACTCATTTTATTAGTGGGAGTTCTCACTTTCATTTTCACTACCCATGTCTTCTTGCAAGACAGATCCATAGTGATTTATATAGTACATTTGTGCTGAGGCATTTTGGTGAACTAAGGTAGCGATGAAGCTTTTTATCATTCGAAGAAGTATAGGTGTCAAACAAGGGAGCAGTAAGTAGGTTCCTATTACTATTATAACTCTTATTATAAGGGTTTTAAATCCTCCTAGTGCTGAGAGTCATTTTCTAAACATAGCCCCAGGATCAAATCTATGCCATACTTGCACGAGCACGTGTGCCAGTTTTGTCATATCTCTAACCATGTTTTCAACTACTTGCGCTTGATTATCTATGTGTAGGCAGCAATTAGTAAGGTTAAATTCCCTGCAGATCTCTCCTTCAGCTGCTAGCAGGTAGCTGAGAGCTAATCAATTTTGATAGATAGCATTTCTCATCTGAGTTTCTTGCCGGGCCAGAATAGTCAAGGCTCTGTCGGTTTTATTAGTGATTATTTCTAAGACAGCTTGTAACCATATGGTTCGGTTGATCATGTAAATGGGGGTCCAGTATCCCCATGAGCCGTCTTATGCCCAAGTAGCAGGCCTATAATATTGTATGATTCTCTCAGGGGGCCATTTATCATTTTTTTCAATTTCTTATAGCTATGCTTCTTTTTTTGCGGGAAGCATAGACAGGGAAGCCCAGGAGTTCACCTGTTTTTATGGGCAGTAGGGAGAAAGGTGGTTTAATAGTGCCAATAACACAACAACCTGCCCACTGGTCAGGTAATTTGGCGTAAGCTCTATGCCCACATATCCAGTATAATCCAGTGGGGACTGTCCAGTCCCGGTGGGACTCTGGGTGGGTTCACACAGTTTGCAACTTTGGGAATTTGCTAAATGGATTTCTCTCTGTGTGATTTGAACTCCACCAAGTGACTGTTTCTGTGGTACCATTATACAGTTTCTGTCTCAGACAACTAAGTCATCCTACAGGCTGAGTGAATTCTTTTCCTTTTCTAGCTATGCAATATTATCCAATAATTGAGGCTTTTAGGACCCAGAAATTATCAGGGTGATTCTTTTGAACCAGAAATTCATCAGGAACTGGGTCTGTAGGCACTAATTCTCGGGTTTCCCATGGCCATTGATCTCCCATTACAGTTCCTCCACATACATAACATGAAGTGACATTGAGAGACTGTGCTCGGCTAATTGCAAAAACAAATTTCTTGTTTTTCCTGGAATTTCTGGTACTGGTACATTTAGTTCATCATAGAAAGTTTGAAACACTGGTTCAGAAGAGCGTTTGTACACTTCTCCTCAAACCAAGCTATTTACTCGAGGATCCAGTCTGGCCCCATCAATTCCTAATGTCACACGCTCCCCTTTTTTCCAGCGAGGATCAAGGGAATTGGTTATTACTAGCTCTAAGGAGTTACATTGCCCCTTAGTACAGGAAGGGCTGTTTTTTTCCTTTCTGAAGGTGGACTGGATCCTTTTCATCATTTTTTTTTTCTTTTATCCAAGTGGCCTATATGACACAAGACCAGTATTTACATTTATTTTCACACAGTCCTAATTTATGACAGAGGTATTTATTTTCTGTCATATAGACTCGTTTTTAATTAAGAGAACCACACCTTATTCCTAACTTATTACTACTAATGACAGCACAGGCATCAAATTTTAAGGTAACTTGTTTGGGCACCCTTTTTTGTTTTGTTTTGTTTTGGCTAACACTTTACTCATATCATTTATGAGCTCCCACCAGTCCTTAGTCCTTAATCTTATTTTAAGAACTGTGGTCATGGGAGGCTCAGATGGGTCATAACACACATCAGGTTGGTCTTTTCCTGGGCTACATNTTTTTTTTTTTTTTTTTTTTTTTTTAGCAGAAGGAAGGCCTCAGTGCTTTCGGAATACACCCTTGTTTACACTGACAACAAAGTGGTATTGGAGTGTTAGGAGTTACAGAAAATACCTTCAATTATCAATTACAAGTTTTCAGTTTACCTTGGCTTTTAAAGGAATAGGGTACATTTTTTTTTTTCTTAACTACTTGCATATCTCTCTCTCTTTGACTTTGTCTCTATCTGACTTTCTTTTTGCCTCTGTCTCTTCCTCTCTCTCTCTGTCTCCGTCTTTCTCTCTCTCCTTGACACCCTCTTTGTCTGTCTCTTCCTCTCTCTCTCTTTGCCTCTTTTCCTCTCTGTCTGTTTCCTTTCCCTCTCTCTGCTGGTCTTTCCTTGCCTCTGCCAGCCACTTAAGCTGCTGTTCTCTCAACCGCCATGTGGTGGAGGCGGGGGATCTAAAACAAGCTGGTCTGGGTTCCCTGGCTTACAGGTTACCTTGTGCCATACCTTTGAAACAAGGGACCTGTCCAGGCTTCATTCTAATGGCCAACCTATCTCTAATGCTGGCCAGTCTAGCTTACACAAAGTTTTAAGCTTTCCTGGTATCACAGTACTCCATAGTCTCCCTTAAATCCTTTTTTTCTTTTTTTGAAAATTTTCAACATAGTTCCTAGTGGGGTGGACTTACTTTGTGCCTTACCCATGCTTCCTCTAGACAAAACACCATGCTTACACCACACGCATACCACAAAACAAAGAATGGGTAAAAAGGGCACACACACACTTTTGTAGTTTACACCAAACCAAAATCAAAACCAAAATCAGAGTATCCAGAAATCCAAGCCAGGTGCAGAACAAAAACCAAAGTATCAAGCCAATCCCAGTTAAGTCAAAAACAAAAACCAAAGTGCCGGTACAGGCACACCTTGGGTGATCAGGCCATGCTTCCACTCAGATAGAGTAAGCAAGTTCCCAAGACCAGTCCTGTCAAGCAATTCAAACCAAGTCAAAACCAAAACCAAAGTGCCGATAAAGGCACGCCGTGGGTGATCAGGCCACGTCGTGGGTGATCAGGCCACACTTCCACTCAAATGGAGTGGGAAAGTTTCCAAGACCGGTCCTGTCAAGCAGTTCAAACCAAATCAAAACAAAAACCAAAGGGCCGATAAAGGCACACCATGAGTGATCAGGTCATGCTTCCACTCAAACAGAGTGGGCAAGTTTCGAAGACTAGTCTTACCAAGTTTTAGATGTCCAGACTCCAAGTGCCCATTCCTTCCCGGTGTTCACCCACTGCATTGATCCTCCACGGGGGCCTGCCACACACTGCTCTGGCCAGGCATCCCACCAGGGCAAATGCCTACCCCGGAGCGCTCTCAGGATCTGCAACGCTCGGGCTGGTCGGAGTCCCCCACAGGGATGTTCCACAGGGCAGGCTTAAGCCGCCTAAGGAGATGCCTCCACCATCCACCATTCACCTCGCTTCCTGGTCAGGGAACCAAGAAATGTAGCAGGACGAGCGGCAGACAAAACTCCTCAGACACC
This sequence comes from Rhinopithecus bieti, assembly GCF_001698545.2. Classification (NCBI taxonomy): domain Eukaryota; kingdom Metazoa; phylum Chordata; class Mammalia; order Primates; family Cercopithecidae; genus Rhinopithecus; species Rhinopithecus bieti. The sequence goes on along the minus strand of NW_016808939.1, from coordinate 1,562,000 downwards.
GAGTTACAGAAGGAAAGGGTTTATTCCGCCGGGGACATCTGCAAGACTTCAGTCTCAAGAGCCGAGCTCCCCAAGTGAGCAATTCCTGTCCCTTTTAAGGGCTCACAATTCTAAGGGGGTGCACGTGAGAGGGTCGTGATTGATTGAGCAAGCAGGGAGTACGTGACTGGGGGCTGCATGCACTGGTAATTGGATCTGAACAAAACAAGATAGGATTTTCACAGTGTATTCCTATACAATGTCTGTAATCTATAGATAACAGAACCAGTTAGGTCAGGGGTCGATCTTTAACTTGGTGGCCCAGGATGCGGCGCCGGGCTGTCTGCCTGTGGATTTCATTTCTGCCTTTTAGTTTTGACTTCTTTCTCTGGAGGCAGAAATTGGGCATAAGACAATATGAGGGGTGGTCTCCTCCCTTAATAGGTTCTAAGAAGAAATCACAGAACACTGCTAATTATCTCTTCTAAGGAATCGAGGGTGGTGAGGAGAATTTCTGGTGTTTAAACCCATCATCATTTTCTAGTGTTTATGAAGTACTAGAAATACAAAAAAAGAAAAGGAAAAGAAAAGTAAAGAAACTGTTATGGGCCGGAATATTTTAGTTCATTACATCTTATCACTTTGAGAATCAAGACGCAGATTTTATTTCAAGAAAAGGTAGGAGGATTTTAAGAGGAAAATTCATAAAATGTAGGATACTTACAATTATGAGGAAATGAACATTGATTTCCTACCTGAAAACTGTTGAGTTGTATTACAACTCCAGTTAAGGCTTACTCCAGTCCCACAGAGACAGAGTAGTGAGAGCTTGACAAAGGTCTCTGAGTTTTGATGACTTCCAAAGGCATTGATAATATTGACTATTAGCTTAGAGAATTCTGAATGTAAAGAGCTAACTGGAATAGTTCTGAATGGCAGAGCAGAGAGAGAGAGAGAGAGAGAGAGAGCATAAGTAAGACTAGTTAGGTTCAGTTAGTTTCCCACCCTATGGGATTAGGAGAATATGTGAATTTTTTGTATCTTAATGAATGCCTAAGGAATCGCCTGGGTTCAATATGTCTTACTACACCCTGGACAAATTAATGACCTACTTTGGCATAGACATCAGCCCTGTGGAATGTAACAAATGAACACAAATTCAAGAAGTGCAATATAAAAAAAGCTGATAAGAATTGCTGTGTCAGGGGGCCGGGCACAGTGGCTCACACCTGTAATCCCAGCACTTTGGGAGACCAAGGCAGATCACGAGGTCAGGAGATCGAGATCATCATGGCGAACACAGTAAAACCCGGTGTCTACTAAAAATATAAAAAATTAGCCGGGCATGGTAGTGGGTGCCTGTAGTCCCAGCTACTTGGGAGGCTGAGGCAGGAGAATGGTGTGAACCTGGGAGGAGGAGCTTGCAGTGAGCTGAGATCGTGCCACTGCACTCCAGCCTGGGCGACAGAGCGAGACTCCATCTCAACAACAACAACAACAACAACAACAACAACAATAACAAAAAGAATTTCTCTGTCAGGAAAATGTGCAATGTGATGGTTTCTCTGGAACTTCAAAATAATGACTATATGTGTCTGAGCACAGACATGGTATTTTAATGTCCATGGCACAGAGTACACCCAGATTTGTCCAGAACATAAGCTTTCATCACATAATATCTATTGACATCCCTACCATGTGGTAAATCTGAGTAGGAAAAGTCTTCCTTAGTTAGTATTTCAGTGGGCTAGTGTTGCTATTTTCTGCATTTGACAGATTTAAAAAATGCTCATCCCAGCATCTTGGTGGCAATTATTGTATCTCTTCTAGTTGGTTGTTTATGATTCTATCTGTATAAGCTTTGTGCAGACCCTCCACATTCTTTCGGCTAACATGCAGCCCTCTTAGGTAGGATCTAAGATAGTTTTACAAAAGTATTCTCTTGCAGGAAGACTGTATGTGGTCTGAAGAAACACTCTCATTCTCTGCTCAAGAAGTGCATGCCAACCCGTGGCAGTACCCTTATCTGTTTGAATAGAGAAACTCACCAACCTTAGTCTTCTGATCCGTCAGTTTTCCAAGCTCCTGGAGATTTATGCCAGCTTCTCAGATGATCCCATTACAACTTTTCTCTAGGCCTGAAGCAGAGAGAGGTCACGCTGATATGATTAGGTCTTTCAGCAACCTGAGAGGCTGGTCCAAATATTCTATTCTTTAAACCTAGTACAATCCCACTTAAAACATTCTATAGTTTTGCTTTTTTTAGAAGAGTGAGAAAAGCAGATAAATTGTTTTAGACTGTTTTTTGTAAGTTTTTCAAAGGTGGTTTTAATCAGGAGTGTAGGAGTGGCTGGTCGCCATTGTTTGGGAGCCTCAGGTCGGGTCAATTTTTCCATAAATTATTTTCAACACCGACACACATATATACATTCTCGAAGTATTCACAGGACACAATTATTTTCTTGGATGGTAGGCTTATGGTGGGTGGGAGCAATTGGGAAAGCATGCTTTTAACATTTATCCTTACTTTATATAATGTTTAATGTTTTAGCCCTGTGTATATGTACAAGTACTTTGTATGCTTTTATGTATGTATATGTGTATATACATATATATGAGTATATATGTATATTTATGTGTATATATGTGTATACACACAATGAACACAGAAATGCACAGATGATTACTTTAAGAAAAGCTTTCTTACTGAGTGAAATTTATGCAGTTGTTACTTTCTGATAGGCAAAATGTATTACAGCCTGAGGAAAATCCAATCAATATTAATAGTAACTTCTTGAAGTGTTCATGTGACATGCTTATCTCTACACTTCTATTCTTGAGTGTAGTTTTTACCAGATGTGTTTTAATATTCAACACAGAATTATACCTGGTTTTCCACCTTGATTTCTTTCTTCTGTTTTACCTTTCTTCTTACATTAAAATCGTACAGAATAGAAATTTGTCACTAGACCTGAAGTATTCTAATGTCAACTACAGAGTAAAAGTTTAAGTGAAAAGCTTATCAGTAACTCATCTCTCTATACTTGGTGTATTTCTCAAATTTTCAACAATATAGATGCCAACAGCTGAGACTGAAAATGTTTTGCTCAAAATGAAATTCTATTGGAACAAAATAGCATAGAATGCTATGAAAATATAGTAAACAGAAGAGTGGTTTATACAGTAGAGAAGATAGTCAAAGAATTTCAAAGAAATATTATTTACTGAAAGCATGACTAACAATTTAATTTGTATTGACAGTAACACTGTATCAACTGATTTTGCTAAACCAATATATTTCTTCCAATAAAGAAGACTAAAGCTTTAAATAAATCAGATATCAGTATTCTAATATTTGAAAGTTTTCAAAATTGACTATTAACGCATATCTTTGTAAAACATTTCTACAAATTAGAAAACAATTATCTACCAGTTTAAAGTTTATTTCAAAAATATAAAATAAATTATTTCATATTAGGGTAGCATAGCAATGAGAGTTAGAAAGTTTAAGTATGATTTAGATCCAGATCTGTCCTGCATTTTTAAGGATATTATCAAGTAAACATTAAAATTCCTTTTTTCCAGTAATTTTGTATATAATGAAACGAAAATAATCATATCAATTATTTGAGGAAATAAAACTGTAACTGAATATCTGGTACTTTAATAATCTGTCCTCCAATAGAATTCAGCTTCTCGTTTGACTGGATGGATGTAGGTTTGTGACAAGTAAAAATCTCACATGGGAGGTGCCAAAATAAAAAGATAATACCATATGCATTCTCCATTCTTTCCATACATCAGGGTGAAGTGACTGTCTTACTAATGGAGAAAAATGCAGCTAAACTCTTGCCTCATGGTAGACACGTGAGAAAGTTTCAGTTCCAAATGCTCAGCCCACATTTTGTTATGTCTGGATTGCAATATCATCAGCAACTCTTTGGTAGAGGGTACTCAGATTCCTTAATACCTGGAATGGACAGTCACAGTGCAACTTGAGCTAGTGCAGTATTGCCACTTTGCTATTGGCACGCTTAGGAGTGTCGACTTCACTTCCCTGCTTGTTATTGCTAAATGTGGTAAATAATGACAAACTAGACTGAATTCTGAATTAAGTGCCCTTGATAGCTCTAAATTTGGAAGGACAAACAAAGATAAAATGCATTAATAGTAAGAATAGAAAAGTTTGAAAATATGGAAAATGCTTGGGAAAGTGACCTCTGGTTTGCTGAATGTTGAGCCATGAGAGGGACTGAACACCTGGGCGAAGATTGGAGGAAGGGGAAAAATGATGCCTACTTTCCCAGACCTCTGCATTTTGCTTAATACCAGAATCAGCGTAAAGTATTCTTTCGGATTACTGTGTATTTAAGAAGATACAGTGAGCACATCATCATTTAACTTCTCTAGAAAGAAACCATGGCCTATATCCATATACCACATATTGAGTGAATACACATAGGTAAGTATGACTAATTAAAAAATATTTAGATTTTTCTGTTTAGAAAACAAATGTATGTATGTCATCTAATTAAAGAAATTGCACTTTAGCTCTACTGTTAAACTCTGTGATAGTAAAGAGTTAGAAAATATCTAGGAAAAGTATAAGGGGGGGTTACTGCCTTAGGACAAGCTGATTAAAGAAATCTTATTTCTGAGTAATTAGGAGGAAATCAAGTCCGCATGGGGAAGAGCAAAATTACCCTAATCTATGTCCTAACGGTTAATTTATATTTAATCACTTTCTTCCTCCATGAGCTCTCCCTGTCTCTCTAAAATGCGTGGTTTGCAATCGTAACTGTGCAAACAGTAGCGCGTATATTCCATGTGCTTGAGAAAAGAGTTTAAAGTCATTAGGATAGCTTCTATGCTTTGAATACACACTTATTTACCTCAAACCAGTGTTACCTGTATGATTGTTCATTTTGAAGCCACACACTTTTTAACTCGAATAAACCTACTTAATTTCTTTTACAGAAGCATAATAATTTCAAAACCTAAAAAAAAAAACAACAAACTTAGAAAAAGTTCAAAACAGTAGGAGAACAACTGGGATAGAAATAGATTTGCCGTTCCCATAGTGTGCTGGTCCACCACAGCTTAGGTGTTCAATATAACGCATTCTTTAGGAACCACTCCTTGGCTGAAAAGTCTTAGAGGAGGGACAAAAATTATATTTAAATTTATGTTAGGGAAATCCAAACTAAAAGGTTTTAATTTAAGAAATAACATTCCTAGAACATTGATTCAAATTATTATGAACATACAAATAAATAAAAGCAATATGGGAATCGCATGGTTTGGAATCAGTACCTAAAATTTTGGCTCATTTACTCATTTAGAGTGAATTTGTGGAAAATGGATTATTTTCTTTGGATCTTATTTCATCTATCAAATAAATGGGTGAACTATAAGATAACTAAGATATTTAACAGCTATATTTCTATATTCCCTGCTGCACATACTTGCCAGATCCAAACCGCTCTGATGAATCTGTAGTAACATGTGGGGTATTCATAAATGAAAGTAAACATGGCTCATAAATTAAGGAGAAAAGTGCAATGCTTTTCACAATGCGCTTTTTAGGTTTGATTAATTGTAAACCATTCTTAAAAGGCAAGCTCGATTAGCCATCTTTGGGGTTTTAAAATTTATTCTTCATTCAAATGGAAGAAGTATTCATCCACTTTCCTCTCTTTTTATGGTGACTGCATAATGAGGATCTGGGAATTTTTAACTTTTAGTGTCTCCTGAATAGGTTTCTTCCTATTTCAGGCAGGTATATTAGTTATCATATAAAATTACTGTTGCGATTTTTGTCATTGAATCTCCTAGAGAGCTCCTGCTGTTTCATTATTCAACTGAAGGAGCCTGCCTCACTGTGGTCAGCGGTATCGCTAGTAGTTGCTGTAGATTTATTATTTGCCATCCTGATTTGGCTTATTTACTACAGTCTTGTCAAAACCATAAAGGAGTAATATTTTTCTCTTTTTCTTTTTGTCCTCAATTTTATCTTACTCTAGACCTCTGCTGCTGACCATGAAGAGGCAGTGGTGAAGGATCTACGTGTTTCTTCCTGTTTTCTTTCCTGCTATCAGGTTTATCTATATAAGCTTTCCCGTATTCTGTAGTAGACCTGTGTTCTTTTCGACCAACATAGAATTGTAGCTTTGCTTTAAACATTACTGGGCCTGCTGAAAAAGTCAGTGGGAAACATTCCATTGTCTTTATTGAATTTTTTATTATAAAATGGGTGTGGAGGGGTAGGCTGGGAAATGATGAGGCAGGGATGAAGAAGGGTGCTAGTCCTGCATAAGGAGCAATCTTCATGGTTTTAAAGAGAACTGAAAGATCTTACCTCTTTTTATCTCATATCCACATAGCAATAGTGATGTCAGAAAAAAAAAAAAACAGGCCATCCCAATCACAGCCTTTGAACAGACTATTTCGGGCCTCACAACCTTTGGAGTAGCCTGGCAGCCAAAAGCCAGTACTGACCAGTTATGAGCCAGGTGAAATGACCTTCCCCTGCGTGTATCCGTCTGCTCTGGTGACAAGATATCTGTGCTACCATATGCTGAGGAAGCCACAGCTTGAAAAGTTAATCAATACATTAGCAAAAGTACTTTGGCCTGTCAGATTCTGTTTGATTCTGTATTAGGCTTAAACTATTTTCAGTTTACAATCTGTTCTTGTTAACTTATTTCATTTCTTTCCAGTGGTTTTCACAAATACGTATAAATATTAGAGTTATAGCTAAATATATTTATAAGATATGAGAATACGTTTAGAATAATTACATGACTTAATTCTTTAACAGGAAAAAGCATTAAACCATTTTTAGAGCCACAATATTAATCTTGGACAATCTTGTATTCTTGTTTTTACTATTATGAGAATCAATTGCCAATAATGCTAAGCTATTTATTGTTACAATCTTCTGTGAGTATATCATTATTTGTATATTTATTAAAAATACATAATATTATTAATATGTACTATAGCATAGTATTTAAGATAAGAAAAAGATGAATTGGTAAAGAAGGTGAAAATGTAGTTCCAATTATAGTTCCATTAATCATAATTAGAAGGCCAAATACAAAGAGAATACATAAAATTTTGAGGACAACGTGGACATATTGATCACAAGGAGGAAATGAAAGTCGTTGCTGATTTTTTCCCAGTAAATTTAATTTAGAGTTACATGACAGGTAATTCCTCTACTGTTAGCACTAAAGTGATTCAAAGTAGAGAGAACTTTTGGTATTTCTTTCTTGGTCTTTGCAATTACTAGATTTTCCTCTGAGCTTGAAGAAGTTCACAGACATAGACATTCTGGAGACCATTTGAAATATTTTGGCACAGCAAGGTAAAGAGCTAAATGTGATACTAGAAAAAAATGAATATACTTGAAAGGTAACTGGGGAAATAAGAAATGCATTAAAGGAAATCTGCCATCTGAGAGTATATGGTCAACTTGTAAAACTGTGGAAAGTATTTAAGAAGTAGTTGTAAAGTTTCCAATTGAAATGAATTTTCAGGGAAATCTGAACTGACAATACCTCAAAAATCTAGAGAGCACTTTACTCTTGAATACAATCACTTAGTACCACAAAATAATTATATCTTTGACTTGGACTGCTCCCAATGTGCTGTGAAAGTTCAGCACCATCATATTTATCCATTCAACACAGAACTCAATTAAGACATTGCTACTGACAAACTTCTTTCTGTAGTGACCCAGAGAAAGATGGGCATTTAGGCTGAAATTCCCTATCATCATCATTTGGGCTTATTTGAAGTAAAACTGGCAAAAATGATCAAATGGATAGTCTTTCTGGGTGCCTCAGCAATCAGTGGTAGAGCCACACAGTCTGAATCCTACATCTATCATAATATGTCCATTCTGCTCTTTTAAGATTATCTTCTAGAGGGAAGGACTCAGGTCTTGCTTTACAAATTATTGAATTTAATAATAGAATTTTCAAACTGTTTGAAAGGAGATTTGTGCCTTCAATGGAGCAGTGGTATAAACAACTTGGAGTATGTCTTTCAGTGCATACTGTAGGGTGAACTAAATCAATGAAAAACTACACATATTCCTTTTCCCTAGGGAAAAGAGAAATTAGTAAAATGAGGAAGTTATTTTTTTCCTAGATAGAACTACACATTTACTGAAGTTCTAATTTTAATCCCAATAGGATTTCCATGGAACTTGATAAAGTTACTCTGAAATGTATTAAGAAGAAGAAAGGAAAGGAAAAGATTATACTCTCTTGAATAAGACAAGTGACTTGAAAGGAAGAAATGAAACATCATAAAACTGTTAAAATTTTATGCCCTAGCAATTCCTCTCCAGAGTTTACAAACTAAAGAGAATTTTACAGAGGAGAACATGGAGACATTAAAAAATGTATGTACTACTATTGCTGCTAATAATGAAATACACACCCAGATGTTCTCTCTCAGATGAATGGTTAATAACAACTGATGTACACATGACATGAAATAATCAGTATAATGAAAATTAATGGCTTATAACTGTAAGCATTAATATGAATACATCCTTAAAATATAATATTGACTTAAAAAAGCAACTTGTAGAATAGTAAATTAGAACAACTGTTAAATAAAACAGAAACTACTATCCATACATTTCAGAGATGTATATATGCATATACATTTTGCTTGTGCAAAAATCATAAGCATTCCTATGCACCAATAATAGACAAACAGAAAGTCAAATCATGACTGAACCCCCATTCAGAACTGCTACAAACATAATAAAATACCTAGGGATCTAACTTACAAGGGATGTGAAGGACCCCTTCAGGGAGAACTACAAACCACTGCTCAATGAAATAAGGGAGGACACAAACAAATGGAAAAAATTCTATGCTCATGGATGGGAAGAATCAATATCATGAAAATGTCCATTCTGCCGAAAGGAATTTACAGATTCAATGCTATCCCCATCAAGCTACCATTGACTTTCTTCACAGAATTAGAAAAATCTACTTTAGATTTCATATGGAACCCAAAAAGAGCCATATAGCCAAGACAATCCTAAGCTGAAAGAACAAAGCTGGAGGCATCATTCTACCTGACTTCAAACCATACTACAAGGCTACAGTAACCAAAACAGGATGGTACTGGTACCAAAAGAGATATATAGACCAATGAATCAGAACAGAGGTGTCAGAAATAATGGCACACATCTACAACCATCTGATTTTTGACACCTGACAACAATAAGCAATGGGGAAAGGAATTCCTATTTAATAAATAGTATTGGGAAAATGGCTAGCCATATGCAGAAAACTGAAACTGGACCCCTGCCTTACACCTTATACAAAAATTAACTCAAGATAGATTAAAGACTCACATATAAGACCTAAAACCATCAAAACCCTAGAAGAAAACCTAGGCAATAGCATTCAGGACATAGGCATGGACAAAAACTTCATGACTAAAACACCAAAATCAATGGCAACAAAATCCAAAATTGACAAATAGGATCTAATTAAATGAGAGAGCTTCTGCACAGCAAAAGAAACTCTCATCAGAGTGAACAGGTATCCTATAGAATGGGAGAAAATTTTGCAATCTATCCATCTGACAAAGAGCCAATATCCAGAATCTACAAGGAACTTAAACAAATTTACAAGAAGAAAACAAACAACCCATCACAAAGTGATTGAAGGATATGAACAGACATTACTCAAAAGAAGACATTTATGTGGCCAACAAACATATGAAAGAAAGCTCATCATCACTGGTCATTAGAGNGGACAAAAACTTCATGACTAAAACACCAAAATCAATGGCAACAAAATCCAAAATTGACAAATAGGATCTAATTAAATGAGAGAGCTTCTGCACAGCAAAAGAAACTCTCATCAGAGTGAACAGGTATCCTATAGAATGGGAGAAAATTTTGCAATCTATCCATCTGACAAAGAGCCAATATCCAGAATCTACAAGGAACTTAAACAAATTTACAAGAAGAAAACAAACAACCCATCACAAAGTGATTGAAGGATATGAACAGACATTACTCAAAAGAAGACATTTATGTGGCCAACAAACATATGAAAGAAAGCTCATCATCACTGGTCATTAGAGAAATGCAAATCAAAATCACAATGAGATATCATCTCACACCAGTTAGAATGGCAATCATTAAAAAGTCAGGAAACAACAGATGCTGGAAAGGATGTGGAGAAATGGGACAACTTTTACACTGTTGGTGGGAGTGTAAATTAGTTCAACCATTGTGGAAGAGAGTGTGATGATTCCTCAAGCATCTATAATCAGAGATAAAATTTGACCCAGCAATCCCATTACTGGGTATATACCCAAAGGATTATAAATCATTCTACTATAAAGACACATGCACACGTATGTTTATTGCAGCACTAGTCACAATAGCAAAGACTGGAACCAACCCAAATGCTCATCAATCATAGACTGGGTAAAGAAAATGTGCCACATATCCACCATGGAATACTATGCAGCCATAAAAAAGGATGAGTTCATGTCCTTTCCAGAGACATGGATGAAGCTGGAAACCATCATTCTCAACAACCTAACACAGGAACAGAAAACCAAACACCACATGTTCTCACTAATAAGTGGGAGTTGAACAATGAGAACACATGGACACAGGGAGGGGAACATCACGCACTGGGGCCTGTTGGGGGTTGGGGCCTAGGGGAGGAATAGTATTAGAAGAAATACCTAATGTGGATGATGGGTTGATGGGTGCAGAAAACCACCATGGCAAATAAATACCTATGTAACAAACCTGTACTTTCTGCACATGTATCCCAGAAATTAAAGTACAATTTTAAAAAAAAGCCATTTGTAGAATAGTACATTCGAAAAACTGTTAAATAAAGCAGAGACTACTATTCACACATTTCAGTAATGTATATATGCACATACATATTTGAGCAATTAATACGTGTATGTTAAAATATACATTAAAAACTTGAGAATGATAATATTCAGAATATTCATATTTAGGATAGTTATTATACCTCAGTAAGAGTGAAGAATATGTGACCAAATATAGATAATGGGAGACCTTTAGTGGCATTGGTAATTTTCCATTACTTATTTTGGTTGGTGGATTTATAAATATTTACTCTATTTTTATACTTTACAGAAGTATATGAAATTTATACGAATAATTATATATGTATGTATGTATATATAAACATATGTGGTCAAACTTTTTCCTATGCAATAAATTTGTAGCTGCAAATGTAAGAGTTTACCTACAAAGAAATAAGAACTGGATGAATATCAGGATTTGTTGCAACTGGCCAATGTCACGAAGCAATGGAAAAATATTGCAAAGCAACTGACAATCTACAATTGTATAACAAGTTAAATAACTATTCATGAATAAGATAAAAGTTTTGATACATGGCAATAATTTTAGTTCGTGAGATAACTGTGTGTTTATGTGTTTATGCGTGCAAAGACATACCATTAGGAGTATTTGAGAAACAATGAAGATTGAATTAACTCATTTGTAATAAAAAATAAATAAGATATGTGGTGAACTATAAAAGCTAAAGTAAAAAAAAAAAAAAGAAATAGAACAGAACAAAGAAATAACAAATATACAAAAATCTGTGAGATGAATAACCAAAGCAATAGAGATACTTTGCAAACTAACAGCTGGTGAATTTTTAAAGGCTAAGACGATACATAAACCATCATCAAAACCGAGGAAAGAAACACACAGGAGAAAGTGAAAGTGAGACAGAGAGACAGAGAAGGCAACCAGAACAGAAGCCAGAATCTTTCTGTAGCGTAATCTTGGAATTGACAGCCCATCAATATTGCCATAATCTATTAGATAGGAGTTAGCAGATCAGCCCACACTCAGAAGAGGCTCATACGAGGGCATGGACACCGGGAGGCAGGGACCGTAGCAGGGCATGTTACAGGCAGAGTATCCCAATCAGTAACTATTTCATGAGTCTATTGTTAGGTTGACTTCAAAATTATATTATTCACTGTTATTCAGTACTAGTAAATAAATGTATAGGCCAATTTCAAATGTATGTGAAAATATTAATAATATCAGGTTTTATGAAGGGACTGAATCAATAGATCATTTGATCTGTTAGAAATGGCAGAGGAACGGGGATTAAAGAGAGGAGAGGAGAAGAGATGTAGGTAGGGGAGGAAAAACAAGGGAAGGTAAGAACCTCCTACAGAAAATGAGTTTATCAGCCTAAATTCCAAAACACATAGTTAGCAAAATTAACCACGTGATTATGAAGCCCTCTACCCAGTAAGCTCTCACCCCAGCTAAAGTACTTTGTAACCACAAGGAGGTGCAATCCTGATTTTGAAGCCTGGGGCTTGTGAGATGGGCTTGCTGTAGCTTAGCTCGAGGCTATCAGAATACTAAGACTGGCAAACAACAGATGAGATGAAAATACCAACTCTTCTAAGGTGTCTTGGCTGTTCTATTTTAGATTTGCCTTTCCAGGTGATTTGAAGAATGCCTACTGAATAATTAGTAGATTATTTATTATTATAGATTACCTGGGCTATAGTATATGTCTATAGTCAGCTACTTGGGAGGCTGACTCAAGAGGCTCCCTTCAGCCCAGGAGTCTGAGGTCATAGTGAGCTATGATCATGTCACTGGAATCTAGCCTGGGCAATAGAGTGAGACCCTGTCTGAAAAAAACAAATACAGAAAAATAAAATAAAATTTCTAGAGAATGTTTTTTTTTTTCAATTTTAAAACTATTTGCAGCACTTCAGTAAACAAATTTGCATGATAAGATTTTATTTTGGGAAAAATACTTTATTGATATATAGCACATCCTACATATTTTCATAACTAAAGAAACTTTTCATTAATTATTAAATTGTTGCATTCAATTTAGTAACAAAATAGAACATCGATAAGAATAAGATATTTCTGAATGAATCTTTTTTCAGTGGACAAAAGATTTGAAAATACTGTAATAAAGCATTTACTTTTATTTTTAACTGAATTATCATAAAACATAAATTTTAGCATCTGTTTTTAAGTGTAAGTTCAGTAGTCCTAAGTATCTTCACCTTGTTTTGCAATAGATCTCCAAAACCTTTTCACCTTGCAAAATGGAAACTTTATACCCATAAAACAACTCCCCTCTCTTCTCAGCCCAACCTCTGGAAACCAGCATTCTATCCCCTACTTCTACGAATTTGACTTCCTTAGGTTCAATATACAAGTGAGATCATGCAGTGTTTGTCTTTTTGTGCCAGACTTATTTTACTTAGCCTAATGTCTTTTACTTTCCATTTATCCAACCTGGATCAACCTGTGTCCATCAACAGCTGAAGGGACAAAGAAAATGCGGTACATATATACAATGGAATACATTTAGACTTGAAAAAGAAGGAAATCCTGTCATTTGTGACAACACTTTTAAAATACATTTATCTTGAAATCACAGGATGCAAATTTCTATTTTTTTGTTTTGCTACTATATAAAATATTGAACATAAAGAATAGTTGAGTATATTATTAAAGTAGGTAATTGGGGGCAGAGTAAACACTATTGCATCTTTTGGAATCCTAAACAATTAGAAATGTAACCAATGTCCTAGGAAACAAAAGTCTACTTTAAGTTGGCAGAACTTAATTCTTTACATAACTCATAATAGTAAGTGACATAATTTTGACATAGCCCAATGAAAAAGATAGACTTAACTGATTCTGCATCTGAGCACTTTATACTTTCAATTTCAGTTTTCATTAATAATGCATTTATTACTGAAAAATAATAAAGAAGTTATTGAAAAAAATTCATCGAAGTCAAATAATTTTTGAGAAAATTAACCAGGTTAGAAAACTACGTAAATATTGAGTTTGCAAAAGTTTTATAGATCTTGTAAGAGATCTTACAAGCTACTTTATTTGAAGGATTAAGCAAAACAAAATAAAACTATCAAGCAATCCAAAACAACATTAACAACACACACTAGATCCCACAACATTCGAATCCAGCCAGAATATAGACAAACTTGTCTTTAATTTTATCCTTCCTATAATGCCAAATTTATTTCAATAATTGACATTAAGTACCCTTTAAATTGAATACATAAAATCTATATATTATAGTCTTGGCCAAGGAGAAAAATAATTTTACATTTGAATTTGTGCATTTTAAATGAAGTCCAATAGGACAATGAAACATACATCAGGGTTTGGAGCCTTATCTTTCACTTGTCCCACTTCCTGCCATCTCTCTGCCCCCATGGAATGGGTTCCCAGCCATCTATTTCCCCAGCTTTGGTGCTCCAGTCCTACTTAATCTCCCTTTCTCCCTGTGCCTACCAAGCATCAGTTGTCTCTCTTTGCCCTTGGTGAGTACCTGGACAAGGCTGGAGAGTTAGACATATGCATCCCATAATTTCATAGGAAAAGGCATATTGAAAACAACAACAACAACAGCAGCAAAACAAATGACAGGGCTTTCTTTCCCAAAAGAAAGAAACTTTATATATTACCACCTTCATGGTACTTTTCTACCTTCCTTTAGAACAAGGAGTTTTGCGTTTTATTTTAATAGGCCCTAAAATTCTGTAGACAGCCCTGATTAAGAGATATTTTGCACACAAATAAAACACACACATTTTCTTTCCACATAGAATGTTCTCCAATGTAGATCAAATGTTTGTTGTGTCCTAAAATAATTCTCAGCTAATTTGTAACCTTGAAACCTTACAGATTAGGTTCTTGAACACAGTGTAATTAAATTATAAATCAATAAAAGTTTATCTAGAAAATCCCAAAGTATAGGGAAGTCAACTAGCACAATTTCAGTCAAAGAAGATGTGTAGGAAAAGAGAAATCAGATATTTTAAGTGGAACACTAATTAATATGTGGTATTTTAAAATTTGAGTACATGTATGTTAAAAATTTAATCAGTATGTAGGGAAAATTTACATATTTTGAATGTCTATATTGCAAAATGAGAAACTTTAAAAATCAATGATCACTGTGCTCCTCTCTAGAAGGTAGAAAAGAAAGAGTAAATTAAACCCAACATGAGTAAAAATAAAAGAAGACAAGAACGAATATAGGTAAGAGCAACCAACAATATCAATCTACAAAATTCAGCAGAGGTCTACTACTACTGGAAAAATAAATAAAAACTTTCATCTAATCTAACCACAGATACACAGAGATGTTTGGCTGCAAAAGAAAGCAGGAGTAGAGAAAGCCCCACTTTTAGGCCCAGATGCCCACAGCATGCCTAAGACTGAGGCTGGACCAGGACACTAGAGAATCTTCTCTCACCATAAGCCTAGTACTGAGTTAACAATCAAACATTTACTACTTAGTATTGAGTAACAATCAAACACTTTTTAAAAGAAGGTGGGAATGTACTTGTATACATCAACAGTTTATTAAGAAAAAAAAGAGATCAAATTGGACTGGAATTTATTGTCTTGAGCATCAATATTTTCCTTTTGCTCTTGCTTAGCTATGATTTACCCAGGTAGATTTTTAGTTCTTTAAATCAGGAGCCCCCAACACCTGGACCATGGACCAGTACTGATCCCTGGCCTGTTAGGAACTGGGCCACACAGCAGGAGGTGAGTGGCAGGTGAGCCAGGAAAGCTTCATCTGTATTAACAGTTGCTCCCCATCACTTGCATTACTGCTTGATTGCTTGAGCTCTGCTTCCTGTCAGATCAGCGGCAGCATTAGATTCTCATAGAAGTGCAAACCTTATTGTGAACTACGCATGTGAGGGATCTAGGTTGTGCTCTCCTTTTGAAAATCTAATGCCTGATGATCTGTCACTGTCTCCCATCACCCCCAGATGGGACTGCCTAGTTGCGGGAAACAAGTTCAGGACTCCCAGTTATTCTACATTATGGTGAGTTGTATAATTATTTCATGACATATTACAATGTAATAATAATATAAATAAAATGCACAATAAATATAGTGTTCTTAAATCATCTCTAAACAATCCCCCCTCCCCACTGGTCTGTGCAAAATTTGTCTTCCACAAAACCAGTCCCTGATGCCAAAAAGGTTAGCAGCCACAGTTTAAATTATTTCATAGAGTGCAAAAAGCTTACTGGAAAAAAAAATTCTTTCAACTTCAGAAATACTCTCCTACCATGTCTTATTTTCCCATCACCTAAGAACATATAGTGTTTTATTAATTTAAATTGCCAGCTTCTATCTAAGTTATCTAACTTGTAATATCGGTGAAAGAAACCATCCTTAGAATTTCCCTGCAAACCAGTTCACACACTGAGCACTTCAGTATCAACTATCACTTTTATTGAAAGGTCCACAGTGTAAATGGCATGAGACTAAAATCCACAGTATGTGAGAACATATGGTAATGCTTACACAGATGAATTACACCCTATTCGAATGGTTCCCTGAGAGAATAGAATGGTGTGCTTGGTTTGCTCTTTGCAGTCAGTCTGCTTTAAGATGGAATGTAATTATAACTGAGAGTTGACAGTAGTAGCTTAATGATGGAAGAAAAATCTATAAAATCCATATGGATAACCTTCCTGAATCCATTGCTCTTTCTAATTGGAAGCCTTATGTTTGTACAGCCAGCTACTCCAACAGATTTTCTGATAAAGATAAAATCAAGAATAACAGTCTACAGAAATTCTGAATGGCATCAGGAGGCATAGAGAGTTTTTTTAAAAGATGACAAAATCAATACGAAATCAGCAAAAAAGAAAATAGCTAAGCAAGTTTACAGAGCAAGTGTGAAATAGAGCAAATGAAGCCAAACAAAATTACTATTCCATTCTGTAAACGAAATATAGCTGCAGATCACTGGGCTCCACCCACGGTCAGTCAATACTTGCCTTCACGCCAATGTTTCCTGCAGTCACTGCAATTCTCTGCTTTGGGGCTTCTCCTTAACTTCAGGAGCAGGCTCAGTTCCAGGGAAGCAAACTAGAAATGCCTTAGAATGAACACCTATGGAAGAAGTTCTCAAACTGTGATGGATGAGGATGTGACATCTGAATACCTCACTCTTTTGCCCTTCATGGGAATAATTCAGAGGAATGTTGTCTATGCTGTCTCCTAGAATTCCGCAGTGAGATCAGGGTATTCCTTCGCTCACAGTTGATAACTTTCCTAATACTATACCCCTCCGCTTTCCTTTCTTTTGTCTCATTTTTCCACTCCCCTAGCAGGGTTTACTGAAATCTATTCCCAATTAACTAATCACACTGAATTTCTTGTGTCAGTGACTGCATTTGTGAGAAGACAAAGAGGGGAAGCCAAGGGGCAATAATGGATAGGAAAGGACGCTAAATGTGGTATATATGTTTTGCGTAATTGAAATATTTTTAAATTGCAAGTAAGATTTGCATAAAATCTGCTGAATAATTATATGCCCCGACTCCTAAATCAAAGAAAAATAATAAATGTTCCCTAAGAAATGCAATGGAAGGAGAGACATTTTAAGGCAAAATTTGTTCCATTTCAAAGTTTAGGCAAAGGTGGTAGGACTTCCTTAATTTCATGCCATTATTTATTCTCCCACAACATACTTAGTGTCTTAGTACATTCAGAGAGAGTCTTCTAATCTGGTAATTTTTAAAGTCAGTCTTAGAATAATCACTTTTCATTGAAAGTTCTGTAAATATGGCACATGACTCAATTTCTCATTCTTCTTCATTTCCTCATGTGGCCTGATCATTAAGTTAGCTCTTTGGGTCTGTGTTCTCTCCAGCCTTCCATATGGCTTGAGGGGTAATCTGTGAACCATCCTCTTACCACCCTCCACCCAACCTGCTCCCTGTTCCTCCCAGTTACTCCTTACCAAAGGACAGTCAAGATTAAAGATTCCGCTGGATAACTCCATGCTAGGCATTAGGGTCAAATGGGCTTTTAGCAGCATTTCCTAGGCTCCAATTCTTTTGACATTGATTGAATGAACATTGCAATGTTTTTTTTTTTTTTTCTAAATAATAACATATAAAATTTTATCTGAGTTTAGGGTAAAAGAAGCCCCAGAAGTCTATAGTCTATAAAATAGACCATGTACTCCAATTCAGTTTACCAAATTTTTGCAATGTAATTTGTGGCTAAAAGCAGAGCTAGCAATTAGGTGTTTGTTTTCCTTTTAAATTTTGTTGTTGTTTTGTGTATGGGACATAGAAAATAAGGGAGACGAGAAGTATGAGAACAACTGTGGATTGTTTGCTCATTTGCTTGCTTAAGAAAAAAAGAAAAAATTGAATAAAAGTATTTTCTCAAAATGAGGGCATGTGGGCAAAAGACGGAGTGGAAGCGATATTGTAGAGTCCTGGAGAGAAATAATCTGCATCCTGTTTTTTTTTTTAATCAAACCTCCATCGAAGTAACAATATGTCACACATTTTCAGGGTCAAAAGAGAAAGAGGAAGGGTTGCAAAACCCTATTGAAAGAATGAGCATATAGTATAAGCTGAGTAAAAGGTCTCTGACTCTCTCGCTAAACTTTCCATGACAAGTGGGAAACAGCAGAATAATTTCTGCCTCCCAGGGTAACAGAGAGGAGAGGAAATACCTCTGAATGGGAAGAAGACAGGCAGAAAGTAACATGAGACATTTCATTAGGGACCAAACATGATGAATATTTCAGTGGATATTTGATTCATTCACTCATGAAATATTAATTTTGCAACTATTGTGCATCAGTGCTATTCTGTGCATGAGGGATGTAGGAATAGGTAAGGTATAGGACTTTAGATAATGATGTCTTATTGAAAACAAAAAGTGAAGAAAAAATAGGAAAAGCTGGGTCTGGGGTGGACAATAGTGTGGAAAGTAGGGTGGACAGGGACTGTCTCAATGAGAAGGGTGTGAGAAAACATGTAAAGAAAGCATAGTGTTCTAAAGAAATAACAGAGAACAATTCTCTGCAAAGTCTTTGAGGAAGGAAGCATCCTGGGTTGCTCCATTATCAGCAAGGCTTTCAAGGCAGCTAGCTGAGTGGAGGGGAAAGTAGAAGGAGATGAGGTTAGAGAGATAATGAAAGTCATTGTAAGAATGCTGTGTAATACTCTTTGTTAGAACAGACATCATTAGAGAGATTTAAGCCAAGAAGTAACAAGTACTAATTTAAAATGTATAGAGATGGCTCTTGAATTGAGAACAAAATGTGGGGAAAGTAGGTGGAAGCAGGGTGAAAAATTAGTAGGCTACTTCAATAATTTAGGTGTGAGGAAACAGTGATTTGGAAGAAATGTCAGCAGTAAGAAATAATACAAAATCAGATTCTGTGTACCTTTGGAAATAGAGTCTCCAGGATTTGCTGTCATATTGGATGTACAATGCAAAATAAATGAGGGAAATATGACTCTATTTTTTTGGCCTGAAGAACTGAAAGGGGTTTTAATTATTTGAGATGAGTAAGACTTGGTCAAATGGGTTGAGAGGTTGGATAAGCTCAGAGGTTTGGTATTGACATCGCACTGGAGGTGAGCAATCCCACTGATGCTCTTATGTTTCAGAATGAAGAAACATCTATTGCCTCTTCCAAACCATGGTGATTGACTCTCATACTAAAACTCTAAATTTCTATTAAAAGGCCTACGTTGGAAATAAATTGATTTGGAATAAAAATAGTTAAATGTATTGTAAAAGGAAAATATGAAAAAGAGCAGTGTCCATGAAGAATGCTTTTTTTTTTTTTTTTTTTTAGATGAAGTTTTGCTCTGGTCACCCAGGCTGAAGTGCAATGGAGTAATCTCGGCTCACTGCAACTTCTGCTTCCTGGGTTCAAGCGATTCTCCTGCCTCAACCTCCCAAGTAGCTGGGATTACAGGAGCATGCCACCCTACCTGGCTAATTTTTGTATTTTTAGTAGACATGGGGTTTCACATGTTGACCAGTCTGGTCTTGAACTCCTAACCTTGGGTGATCTGCCCATTTTGGCCTCCCAAAAGTGCTGGGATTACAGGCGTGAGCCACAGAGCCCCACCTATGAAGAATATTTTTACTGGGAGTAGCTGAACAAACAAGTTGTTACTAAGTTCTCTGATAGCTTTAATATCATAAATCTAATGGACAGGACATCTTTTAGTCCTCACTCTCCTTGTCATCTGAACAAGACTGGAGATGGTTGATTGTTCTTCTTTCTGAAATATTATCTTATCTCTGTGGTTGTATGTTCTCCAAGTACTTGGCCATTCCTTTTATATCACATGTTCACCACCCTTTTATTTTGTTATTAAATACAGAAATTTCTCAAGTATTTGTCCAATTTATTTTCAAAATAAGTTCTTTCAATAAGTTCTTGTTCATCTCTAGAGCATCTATCAATATTATTGCTTGATTACTGTTGAAGTTAAATCTATATCCCTTATTTCTCATTTGAGATCAAATCAGGATTTGAGCCCAGTGGAATGAGCACCCTACGTAAATTATTTGCCCATCCCTGTATCTTTTCTTTCCACATACATTCTTAGAGGACGTTGCTCAGACAAAGGGTACATAAAGTGTTAAGACTTTTGATTACTTTTGTTAAATTCCCTCTATAATATTGTATCAGTTTACACTTTCACCAGGAATATATTATCTGAGGAGGCTTGTTTGTACACTTTCCAACCTAGAATGTTTTTACTTTTAATATTGGACAATTTGGTCAATTAAATATATCTTAGTATTTATGTCATTATTTTAGCAACTTGCATTTTATTTTATGAGTTATTTGCCTTTATGCTTTGTTTTTTTTCCATTGTACATGCATATTTTCTGACAAATTTTAAAAATCAGCTCATTGAAAATAGATGATCCAGTCTGTGTTGAAATTTATTATTCTTTGATTAAGTAATTTTTTTCCTTTGAACTAGGAAATAAAAATATCTATACAGGTTGAACATCTCTACTCCAAAAATTTAAGTTTGAAAATGCTCTAAAATGTGACACATTTTGAGTGCCAACCTGATGCCATTAGTGAAAATTCCATGCCTGACCTCATGTGTTGGGTTGCAGTCAAAATATAGTCCAAACTTTGTTTCATGCAGAAAATTATTTAAAATGTTGTATGACATTGCTACGAGACTACGTGTGTAAGGTATATATTAAACATAAATAAAGTTGTGTTTAAACTTGGATCCCATTTCCAAATTATCTTGTTATGTATATTCAAATATTCCAAAATCTGAAAAAAAATCTAGAACCCAAATCATTTCTGTTCTCATGCATTTTTAAAAAGGGATACTCAACCTGTTTCTAGATTTATCTTTTCAGTTCAGTTCTAGATATGACCAGTAGATGTTTGGACATATGTATCCTTGAGCTCAAAAAGAGAACTCGCCAGGGAAAACTGGATGGCAGAGAAAGTAATGGAATAAAGATAAATTATACTTGCTGATTAGAACCCATCTATGTGAACACGGTGATAAGTCACCTTTTTTGTTTACTTGAAATTCCTTTTTAAAGGTGCCAGAAATACACAAAAAACAAATCTTGCACAAGTAAATTAAAGTTGCCATATATTATATATAATATCCACTTTTAGATGGTGATTATAGATTTCCTATATTTACTATAAAATTATTTCTTCTATGGTTTTCATATGTAATTCTATAAAATAATTTAATATGCTTTCTAATGACCTGGGGGTTATTTTGGTCCGTACAACTTTTAGAGTTGTGCTTAACAGAATAAATCATAACATTGTAGAACATTTTAGAACTTGACTTATTTTATCATTATCCAAACTATGCAGGAAGCATCCTTTACATTAGTTCTTAACTATTTATACAAATAGCACAATTCTGATTGTCTTTATAAAACTAATCTACTCTTAATTAAATCTCTTTCAGAAAAGAGATTGTTTAGGACTATAAACAATTTCTTCACATGGGAAAGAACAGAAAATTGTTATACACTGTATTTGTAAATTGGAAAATAGTGCTTGTGAGTAAATAGCTGTTCTATTACTAGCTTGTACTTTCTATACAATGTGATGACTGCTTCAGTTTATAATTAACTCGTAAAAGAGTGCATATGATAAGTTCTCCAAAATGCTATAAAATAATATATACCATTTTATTTCTCAGAATGTCATTCTCATACCTACTTTATTCTCATTTTATTAAAAGAAAGCTGAATAATCAGAGTTCAGATATTGCCCTTTTTATTCAGAATCATGTAACTATGTGGATTTGCAGAAATGAGGTTTTTTTTCTTTTAACTTTTATGTTGTTTGAGGGTACTTATGCAGTTTGCTTACATAGGTCAATTTGTGTCATAGGGGTTTGTTGTACAGATTATTTTGTCACCCAGGTACTAAGCCTAGTACCCAATAGATTTTTTTTTTTTCGGATCCTCTCCCCCTCCCAATCTCCACCTTCAAGGAGGTCTGGGTGTCTGTTCTTCTCTTCTTTGTGTTCATGAGTTCTTATTTCACTTCCACTTATAAGTAAGAACATGTGGTATTTGGTTTTCTGTTCCCATGTTAGTTTGCTAAGGATAACAACCTTCAGCTCCATCCATGTTCCCACAAAAGACCTGATCTTGTTATGTTTTTATGGCTGCATAGTATTCCATGGTGTATATGTATCACATTTTCTTTATCCAATCTGTCATTGATGGGCATTCAGGTTGATTCCATGCATTCACTGTTGTGCAATGAACATTCACGTTCTTTCGTCTTTGTAATAGAATGATCTATAGTCCTCGGGGTAAATGCGCAGTCATGGGATTGCTGGGCCAAATGGTAATCTGTTTTTAGCACTTTGAGGAATTGCCATACTGCTTTCCACAACGTTTGAACTAATTTATGTTCCCACCAATACTGTGTAAATGTTCCTTTTTCTCTGCAACCACGCCGGTGTCTGTTATTCTTTGACTTTAATAGTAGCCATTCTGACTGGTGTAAAATGGTTTCTTATTGTGGTTTTGATTTACATTTCTCTAACGATCAGTGATATTGAGCTTTTTTCTTATGTTTATTGGCCACACGTATGTCTTCTTTTGAAGTATCTGTTCATGTTCTTTACCGTCTCTTTAAGGGGATTGTTTGATTTTTCTTATAGATTTGTTTACATTCCATATAGATGCTGAATATTAGACCTTGTCAGATGCATAGTTTGCAAAAATGTTCTCCCATTCTGTTGTTTGTCTGTTTACTCTGTTGATAATTTCTTTTGCTGTGCAGAAACTCTTAAGTTTAATTAAATTTGTCAATTTTTGCTTTTTGTGATTGCTTTTGGTGTCTTTGTCATAAAATTTTTGCCTGTTTCTATATCTAGGATACTATTGCCTAGGTTATCTTTCAGAGTTTTTATAGTTTGGGGTTTTACATTTCAGTCTTTAATCCATCTTGAGTTGATTTTTGTATATTGTGTGAGGAAGGGACCTGGTTTCAATCTTCTTCATAAGGCTAACCAGTTATTTCCTCACCATTTATTGCATAGGGAGCCCTATTCCCATTATTTGTTTTTTCAGCTTTGTCAAAAATCAAATGGCTATCAGTATGTGGCATTATTTCTGGGCTCTTTATTCTCTTCCTTTTGTCTATGTGTCTATTTTTGTATCAATATCATGCTGTTTTAGTTACTGTAGCCCTGTAGTATAGTTTCACATTGTGTAGTGCAATGTCTCCAGCTTTGTTCTTCTTGCTTAGGATTGTGTTGGTTATTTTGGCCCTTTTTCATTGCATGTAAATTTTAAAATAGTTTTTCCTAGTTCTGTGAAGAATGTTATTGGTAGTTTGATGGAAATAGCACTGAATCTATAAAATGCTTTAGGCAGTATGTTCATTTTAATGATATTGATTCTTCCCATCCATGAATATAGAATGTGTTTCCATTTGTTTGTGTCATCTTTGATTTATTTCAGCAGTGTTTTGTAATTCTCGTTATAGAGATCTTTTTCTTCCCTGCTTAGCTGTATTCCTGGGTACTTTATTCTTTGCGTGGCAATTGTGAATGAGATTACTTTCTTCATTTGGATCTCAGCTTGACTGCTGTTGGTGTATAGGAATTCTAGTACTTTTTGTACATTACTGTTTTATCCTGAAATTTTTCTGAAGTTGTTTGCCAGCTGAAGGAGCTTTTGGGCTGACACTATGTTGTTTTCTAGATATAGGATCATGTCATCTGCAAACATGAATCATTTGACTTCTTCTCTTCCAATTTAAATGCTTTATTTCTTTCTCTTGCCTAATTGCTGTGCTCAGGACTCCTGATACTTTGTTGAATAAAAGTGTTGACAGAAGGAATCCTTGTTTGCTCCAGTTTTTAGGGGGAATGTTTCTGGCATCTTCCCATTCAATATAATGTTGGTTGTGGGTTTGTCATAGACAGCTCTTATTATTTTGAGCTATGTTGTTTCACAGTTTTTAACATAAAGTGATGTTAAATTTTATCAAAAGCCATGTCTGCATCTATTGAGATAGGCATGTGGCTTTTTTCTTTATCTCTTCTATGTGATGATTCACGTTTATTAATTTGTGTATGTTGAACCAGCCTTGCATTCCAGGAATGAAACCTATTTGATTGTGGACAATTTAGCTTTTTGGTGTGTTGCTGGATTTGGTTTGCCAGTATTTTGTTGAGGATTTTTGCATCAATGTTCATCAAAAATATTGACCTGAAGATTCTGTTGTTGCTATTGTTGTGTCTGGCCAGCTTTTGGTATTGGGATGATATTGATTTCACAGAATGAGTTGGGAATGGGTCCCTCCTTCTCAATTTTTTGGAATAATTTCAGCAGGAATGTTTCTAGGTCTTCTAAAGTACATCTAGTGGAATTGAGCTTTGAATCTCTTTGGTCCTGGGCTTTTTGATTGGTTGGTTATTTATTTCTAACTCAGTTTCAGAGCTTGTTATTGGTGCATTCAGAGACTCCATTGCTTCCTAGTTCACTCTTGTTAGACTGTACATGTCCAGGAATTCATCCATCTCTCTCAGATTTTCTAGTTTGTTTGTGTAGAGTTGCTCATAGTAGTTTCTGATGGTTATTTTTATTTTATGGGGACAGTGGTAACATTATTTTTGTCATTTCTAATTGTGTTTTTCTGGATCTTCTCTCTTTTATTTATTAATCTAGCTAGTGATCTATCTTATTACTATTACTATTATTTTGAAAAACCGACTTCTGGATTTGTTGATCTTTTGAATGGATTTTCATGTCTCGATTTCCTTCAATTCATCTCTGATTTTGGTTTTTCCCTGTCTTCCACTAGCTTTAGGTTTGATTTGCTCTTATTTCTCCAATTCTTTCAGTTATGATGTTAGATTGTTAAATTGAGATCTTTCTAACTTTTTCATGTGGGCATTTAGTGCTATGAATTTCCCTCTAAAAACTGCCTTAGATGTGTCCCAGAGATTCTGGTAGGCTATATCTTTATTCTCATTAGTATCAAATAACTTCTTGATGTCTGTCTTAATTTCATTGCTTACCCCAAAGGCATTTAGGAGCATGTTGTTTAATATTTCTATGTAATTTCATGGTTTTGAGTAATTTGTCTTTATTCTTGATTTTTTTTTTCTTATCGGACTATGGTCTGAGAGTGTGTTTAGTATTAATATAATTTTGATTCTTTTACATATGCTGAAGATTATTTTATGTCCAATTATGTGGTCTATTTTAGAATATTTGCCATGTGGCAATGAGTAGAATGTATATTACCTTGTTTGGGGGTAGAGAGTTCTGTAGAGCTTTTTATGTCTGCAAGTGAATATTTTTATGGATTTCAGCCTTTCCCAATGGTACTATAGATATCAGATAATAAAATAATGATACTCAACTACTAAGGTGAAATTTAGCTCTTGAGTAATAATTCATCAATACATTTTTTATAGTATGGCATGGTTTTTGCTTTGGTGAGATATTTGTATGCATAGCATACATTTAGTATAGTATATATTTCTTTAACTTTCTACATCCTATACTTTGCATAACTTCTACAGAACACTATCCTTCACCTGTTGCCTGGCATAGTGCCTAAATTATATTGGGTGCTCAATAATTTTGAATAGATTGATATATAAATAAAGGTCCACTCTAGAAGCTAAAAGGCTTATTGACACAGGAGGGTGCAGATATTTAAACTGTTGTAGCTAATAACTAGATAAGTAGAGAACAATTGTGCAACTCAATATTTAGTTGATTCATTTCTAAGATGCTTTTCAGGCTGATGATAAATCACCAAGACCAAGGTTAATAGAAGTTACTCCTTTATTAGGCTCTAAGCTTCTCAAATCTGAAGACAATATGTTTTTCACTACTGTATTCTCAATACCTTGAAAAATGAATATCTGGTTTTTTTTTTTTTTTTTTTTTTTTTTCCTGAGATGGAGTCTCACTCTGTGGCCCAGGCTGGAGTGCAGTGGCCGGATCTCAACTCACTGGAAGCTCTGCCTCCCGGGTTCACACCATTCTCCTGCCTCAGCCTCCCGAGTAGCTGGGACTACAGGCGCCTACGACCTCACCCCGATAGTTTCTTGTATTTTTTAGTAGAGACGGGGTTTCACCGTGTTCGCCAGGATGGTCTCGATCTCCTGACCTCGTGATCCGCCCGTCTCGGCCTCCCAAAGTGCTGGGATTACAGGCTTGAGCCACCACGCCCTGCCTCTGGTAAATTTTAAGTTCTAAACAAATATTATGGATCAGAAGAAGAAAATGAAGGAAGGCAGGAGGAAAGGCTACAAGGAACCCTATATTAGTAATCATTCCCCATTCTCTCCTCTCCCCAGCTCCAAACAGCATAAATCTACTTTCAATCTCTATAAACTTTTTTCTACTGGACATTTCATACAAATTAAATTTTACTGTATGTGGTCTTTTGTATCAGACTTCTTTCCTTTAGCATAATGCTTTCAAGTTTCATTCATTTTGTAACCTGTATCATTCCTTTGTATGGATGAATAATTTATCATATGGTTATGTAACATATGTTTATCCATTTATCAGTTGTGGACATTTGGATTATTTCCACTTCAGGGATATTATAAGGAATATTATAAATATTAATTTACAACATTTTACATGTAAATGTTTTCATTTCTCTTTGTTTATACCTACAAGTAGAATGACCTATTATATGATAACTCTATGTTTAGCTTTTTGAGGAATTTTCCAAAGTGGCTGCATCATTTGCATTCCTACTAGCAATGTATGAGAGTTTTAATTTCTCCACTTCTCTATAACACTTGTTATTGCCTTTTAAAACAATTTATGAGCAACCTAGTGGATGTGAAATGATGTCTCATTGTGATTTTTAGCTAGCATTTTCCTAATGACTAGTAATGTTGAACATCTTTTCATGTGCCTATTGGCAATTTGCATCCTTATTGGAGAAATGTTTATTTATACTCTATGATCAATTTTTAAATTGAGTTTTTTTGTCTTTTATTGTTGAGTTGTAAGGGGTTTTAAATATTTGATGGATACTAATACCTCATCCGATATATGATTTGTAAGCATTTTCTCCTACTCTATGGACTGGAGAGTAGGAGATTGGACTCACTTTTATTTTATTGATGATTTCCTTTGAAGCACAAAAGATTTTAAATTTGATGAAGTCTAAATAATCTGTTCTTCTTTTTCCACTTGTGCTTTTGGGGATATCTAAGAAACAACGGCTAAATCCAAGGTTATAAAAATACATTCCTATTTTTTTCTAAGGCGTGTATAGATTTAGCTATTACATTTTATTTTTTGTGTTGGTAGGGGTCCAATTTCATTTTTTTTGCATGAGGATGTCTAGTTTTCTAAGCACCATTTGTTAAAGTCTATCTTTTCTTATTGAATTGTCTTGATGCTCTTGTCAAAATTTTGTTATTATAAAAATGACCATTAATTTAAGTGTTTGTTTTTGAACTCTAAATGCCATTGGTCTATATCTCTGTCTTTATGGTAGTGTCCAATACTTTTGATTGCTGTAGCTTTGTAGTAAGTTTTGAAATCAGAAGTGTGAGTCTTTTAACTTTTTCTTCCTTTTCATGATTCTTTTGGCTCTTTCTGGTTTTTTATATTTTCATGTGAATTTTAGGACTAGCTTTCTTTTCAGTTTCTACACAAGATGATACTACAAATTTGATATAGATTGCACAGAATCTATAGACTATTTCAGAGACTATTATTACCTTAACAGTATTCAGTCTCCCAACCCAAGAAAATGGGATATCATTTTCACTTACTTAGGTCATCTTTAATTAATTTTAATAATATTTTGCAGTTCTTAGTGTATAAGTTCTGCACTTTTTTTGATAACTTTATTCTTAAGTATTGTACCTCATTGATTTTATTGTAAATATTCTTTTTTTTTTTGACAGAGTATTGCCCTGTAGCTCAGGCTGGGGTACAGTGCCGTGATATCGTCTCACTATAACCTCCACCTCCCAGTTTCAAGCAATTCTCCTGCCTCAGCCTCCCAAGTATTTTGGACTACAGGTGTGCACCACCATGCCTGGCTAATTTTTGTATTTTTAGTAGAGATGGGGTTTCACCATGTTGGCCTCTGGTCTTGAATTCCTTTTCAGATTGCTTATTTCTAGTGTATGGAAATGACAGTGACTTTTGCGTAACGATTTTGTATCCTGTACCACGCTTAACTTGTTTGTTATTTCCATTAGGATTTTCTTTTGGTGGATATTTAAAATTTTTTTTAATATAAATAATTCTGTCACCCAAAAGTAGAGATAGGTTGCTTTTTGTTTTTCACTCTATATGTCTTTCATGTTTTTGCCTAATTTCTCTGTTTTGCAATGGTGAAAGAAATGTTGACGGTCAACATCTTTGTCTCAATCATGGTCTCAGGGAAAAAGTTTTCAGTCTTTCTTCATTAAGCAAGATTTTAGCTGTTTTAAAATAGATAACATGTTTAAAGTTTAGAAAGTTCCTTTTGTTTTAGCCTGTTGAGAGTTTTTATCATACAAAGATGATGGATTTTGTCAAATGCTTTTCCAGTATCTGTAGAGCTTATCATGTGACTGATGTCCTTTATTTTATCAATATGCTGTATTTGATTGATTTTCACTTGCCAAATCAAGTTTGTAACCTGGGAACAAATCCCACTTGGACATGGTATTTAATTATTTTTATATGCTCCTGGATTTGGATCATATGTCAAAGTATTTATAAATCCTCTTTTTATCTTTTTATATGGCCCATTGATTATTTATGATGCTGTTGTTTAATTTGCACATATATATGAATTTACAAATCATTTTCTTTCATTGATTTTTATTTTAATTAATTATGGTTAAAGCAAATACTCTTTATTATTTTAACTCTTTAAAATATATTGGTAATTTTTTTTTTTTGAGACTAAAGTGTTTCTTGTAGATAGAGTATAGTTGGATCCTGTTTTCTTTCCCCACATTCTGCAGTCTCTGCCTTTTGATGGGTGTTTATTCCATTCACAACCAATATAATTACTGTTAAGATAGGATTTATTTTATTTTACTTATTAAGGTAGGATTTATTTCGGTTTATTTCTATGTTTTTCTTATTTTATTTTTCTTTTCTTCCACTATTTCTTTAATCTGCGCTAAAGTGAGCCATTTTTTTTAGTGAACCATTTTAATTCCCTTTTTATCTCTTTTACTACCTGTTTTTTGAGTTGATTTCTTAAAGTTCATTCTGGCGATTAAAATTTACAACTTAATTTATAACAACCTACTTCAGATTAATACCAAATTTATTTCAATATTACTAAAAAATTTTACTCCTGTTTAAGTTCTATTTTCTTTCCACTACTTAGTGCTGTTATTGTCATACAAATTGCATTTTATATATTTATATATAATACATATATCTAATATATTTATATAAACACATATGAACACATAAACAATGTTTTATAATTCTTTATGCAATTTTATTTCAAAGATACAGGAAAAGAATTACAAGAAAATACATTTATACTCTGCATTTTACTATGTAAGCATCTTTGTTGGTGTTTTAAGGTATTCATCTGGACTAAGTTACTGTATAGGAAGTCCCTTTTGTTTTGTCTTATATAAAGTAAAATGTGTCGATGAATAATTCTAAAAAACTTTTCATAATGAAATCTGAGACCAAAATGGCTTCACTGGTGATATAATCAAATAATTAAGACAAAACTAATGTTAATTTCTGACCAAAAATTTCAATAGCTAGAGGAGGAGAAAAAAATCACCAGTTCATTTTATGAAGTCAGCATTATCCAGATAGTAAAACCAAAGAAATAAATACCAAGAAGACAGTATCACTCAGTAATGTAAAGGGAAGAGTCATTAAGACAATTTTAATACATGTGAAATACATAAGAAAGATGATAACACACAGTGATCAAGTAGGGTTTATCCAAAGTAGACAAGTTGAGCCTTTGAAAATCAATTGATATGATTCAGCATATCCAAAGATAAAGAATAAAAATTCATATTATGATCTAAATAAGTAGAAAGCTTTGGACAAAATTTAATAGTACTTCATAATTAAAAACCACAAACAAGATCAACAACAAAATCTCTCAACAAGCTAAGAATACTTTGGAAACTTACTCAAACTGATAAAAAGCATCTATGAAAGCTTGTAGCTCACATCAAACTTAATAATAAGACTGAATTCTTTCTCCCTAAGACTGGGATCAAGACAAAGATGTCTGCTTTCACCACTCCTACTCAACACTGTAATGATGCTGCTAGCCCACCTCACTAATGTCTCCTCAGGGTAGTCACAAGTGGAAAAATATTTGCTAGTTGCAATCGTCTTCATATGTCATGATAAACAGAAGCATCTGGGTGGAAGAAATGCAATTATATGGAGGCAGAACATAGTGAACGAAAATTATTCTAGGTCTCCCAAAGAAAGTGAAGCAAGTAAAACACCCAGGAGAAAGTCACATGATTTAGGATACATACTCAATGCAGTAGAACCAGTCCCTACTGCAAGGTTTTGATAAAGACAGAGAAAAAAGAAAAAGAGGTTCTAAATGGCAGCTATCCATGATCACATAATAAGCAAATTATCTATTATGCTAGAAAGTGATTGATTCAAGAAAATATAGAACAGAGTAATCAAGGATGTTTTCTTAAAGTCTTATGTACTTAGCATGTCAGTCAGCAGGCAGAAACTACACTGATAATGTGAAGGTGAATTTTTATTCAATAAATTAACTAGTAGCAGGGGATTACCTATTAAGAAGATAAACAGAACTGTAAAAGTTATAAGTATAACAGATACAGGAAGCATCCACCAACTCTAGAGCTTACAGAACAAATACAGAAGAAAAATCCCATCATGGATAATATATTCAGAACTTGGAGAATGTGTGCTTGGAACCCAGTCATGGTGGAGAACTCTGTTGAGGTGCCATAAACCAGGGACAGTGGGAAGGAAACACACTCAGCAGTTTTTCACTGGAATACAAGAGAAATTCACTAGGAAATTTATGCCAGCAAGAGGGACTGTGAAGTTACCTGATGTTAGCATCAACTATATTGACTAGGATTCACCAGCTAAGATAATGGCAAAACCAGATGAAGAGTTTGTACCACTGGGTCTCTTGCATAGTACTGTCAGGGAAGCCACCCTACTCGCTGATGAGGAAACATTTTCATTGTGCCATAAGAGACAGAAGGAAAACAAGCAAGCAAGCAAACTCTTTTAAACAGCAAGAAAATTATCTTCATACAATGTTCATCCTGCATCTTTCATTGAAAATGCTTTCATTATGCAATCTGGCAAAGAAGGAATATCTGCAGAGCCCAGCTCAGTTATCACAAGACTAGGGAAATAAGGATGGATTTGGCAATACATTTATACCTGGCACACTTGGCTGGAGGTCAGCCTGCATCCTCCTTTTTTACCCCATAGGGAGTAGAAAGGGCATGCCATAGCCCTCAGTCAGCTCTCGCTAAAGATGTTGTCACTCTCCACTATCTCTCTTTTCATGTATAATCTTTCATATGGCTATTGACTGTACAGCAGCTTAATACTATTGGAACTTGTTCAGAGTTCACTCTAGGATGTATAGGTAAATGGCACTCATTGTTTCTTTCTTGGCTCAGGCTGTTGAAACCTGTAGACAAGAGGGAAGTCATATTTCACATCCTTTCCTACACTTATTTAATTTCAAGTTTTTCTTATCTAATAATATAAAACTATTATATTTATCTAATAAAATAAAACTATCTGAGAAGAGAACATAGGCATATGTGACAGAATCAAAGCAATGCAACATCATCTGTACATTTTTATTTTCTCATGGGTGTCAAAGAAGATAACCTAAAGACAGCTGATGTAGGTATGCTGGAAGAAAAGCTGAGAAGAAAACACATGTGCTTTAAATCAAGTCTAGGATAATTTATCTTTAAATTAAAATTAAGATTTTCCTTGATGAAAGCATATAAGAGTAGACATTTTCTCAAATACTCTTAGATGACAAAGACACAACATTGAATCATTTCTAAAGTAATTTGAGATAGTACATGCCACACAGAAAGAGTTGTGTTTATTTTGTACTTCAAATGTCAGAAAGTATGCCGTGATGGTCTGATAAACATTAGGTGGACATGTTGGGCTATAGACAGTTTATGTGCAGCACCTCAGATCTCATTGTTCTCACCTGTCACTAGACCATTTTTTTTGTTCAGGCCAGGTAGAGTCATATTGGAACCTGAGACAAAAGGAAAATGTGCATTCATATAGATATTTATCAAAATATTTTCCTTATTTTGAACCGAATGGCAAAAGTTACTGAGAGCTCTACAATTAAAAAAAAGCTATATGTCAAGCCTCAGATTACCTCATCTGTTTGTAGGCAATTTTCAACCCTCTTCAAATTACCCTGCAAAATCCTGATGACTGCATTGGTCAGACTGTTGGATCGTTGCAAACTGCTGCTTTTCTTTTCTTTCTTTTCTTTTCTTTTNTCATTGTTCTCACCTGTCACTAGACCATTTTTTTTGTTCAGGCCAGGTAGAGTCATATTGGAACCTGAGACAAAAGGAAAAATGTGCATTCATATAGATATTTATCAAAATATTTTTCCTTATTTTGAACCGAATGGCAAAAGTTACTGAGAGCTCTACAATTAAAAAAAAGCTATATGTCAAGCCTCAGATTACCTCATCTGTTTGTAGGCAATTTTCAACCCTCTTCAAATTACCCTGCAAAAATCCTGATGACTGCATTGGTCAGACTGTTGGATCGTTGCAAACTGCTGCTTTTTCTTTTCTTTCTTTTCTTTTCTTTTTGTTTTTTTTTGCATGACTCAAAGTAGTTAAACTAACAAATAACAGCTTGTCTTTATTTTAAACTAT
This sequence comes from Rhinopithecus bieti, assembly GCF_001698545.2. Taxonomy (NCBI): domain Eukaryota; kingdom Metazoa; phylum Chordata; class Mammalia; order Primates; family Cercopithecidae; genus Rhinopithecus; species Rhinopithecus bieti. The sequence continues at coordinate 1,528,741 of NW_016808939.1, read as the reverse complement.
ATTATATTTATCATTGATTTTGCATTAATTTTATTCTTTAAATATCATGTTAAATGGTATTTATCTCTATTACTGAGTTTTCGATGCACCCTTACATTTTGCAAAAGAGACAAGTGACTCTTGCCTGACTCCAATCTCATGCCTACAACTTGTGCAGCTATAGTCATTCTCTACTGAAGCAGTCATCCCTGCAAAGACCATGATAATTTTAGGTTAGCACACTACAGAGTCCTGGGTTCTTTCTTATAAAAAGCACTTATTTTATCCAAAGCTTTAAAAAAATTTGTTTGCTCTTACCAAGGCATGAAACACTGCATACTCACCAGATACTAAAAGCACATGTAATCCAGAAATACAGAGTAAATCTTTGACCAACAAGCATTCTTCTTCTTCCTCACCATCATCCATACCTCCACTCTGGCAGATGTATCCGATATGCAATACATCATATGGATTCTTACACGTATTTGTCTAGGATTAAACAACTCCCATCCCATTGGTATTATATTGGCTCTCTCCTTTTCTGCCTCATAACTCTTTTCCCTCACTACTGACATTGTGTTTCCTAAGACAGATGTAGCAGGTAAGGCTTTGCTTCAGACTCTATTTTCCGGAGAATGTAAGCGAAGATAAGGAGTACACACCCACGCTTGCTGGGACCATGCTACCCTTTAGAAATTTTTTCAATTATTTGCATATATTGCAGGCAATATTATTTTAAGGAATGGATTTTCAGTAGTTTTTCCACTCATAGAGACCTCCAAAATTCCAATGTTACTACTATGTATAAAAGAATCCATTTTCCCTGAAAATCACAAACTCAATCCATTATTAGTAATTTGCTTAAGAACAGATTCACATTTAGCTGATTTCCTAAATATGTTTCATGGCAAATAATTGTGTAAAATATTTAAGATTATAGAAAAATCAAAGTACTAAATACATGAAGAGTTAATCTAATTCTGAATATAAGAAAGAACATTATAAGCTAGCAAACAAAGAGCAAATTTCATTTAACAATTTTCATTTGAATATGTTGCTAAAACCTTAAATGTAAAGAATATCAACAAATATCACAGCAGTACATTTGACTAAAATAGGTTATAAAATGCAAAAATTAAATCATAATAATCACCAAATAGTATTTATAACTTAGGTGAAAAAAAGATAAATGTTAACCCATGGGTGACAAATCTTTCTTTGTGTTGTTGTTTTTGAGAGACAGTCTTGCTTTGTTATCCAGGCTGGAATGCAGTGGGGCAATCACGGCTCATTGAAGCCTCAGACTCCCAGGCACAAGTTGATCCTCCCACCTCAGCCTCCTGAGTAGCTGGAACTACAGGCCAGTGCCATCATGCCATCAGAAATAAAAAGAATTTTTTTATAAAGGCCCGATTATCCTGTGTTGCCCAGGCTGGTCTTTTAATGCTAGGCTTAAGTAATCCTCCTGCCTTGGCCTCCCAAAGCATTAGGATTACAGGTGTGAGCCACTGCGCCAGGTCACAAATCTTAAACTACTGAGAAGCATTAGAAGTGATGCGGCAGGCAATTTACAACAGCAAGTGATTGAGAAGAAAAATAAATAAATCGAATATCAGCATACATTTTCACTCTTCTGGTTACAGTTGCTTGCTGAAATAGCCACATTTCACTGTCCCAGTTTTTAATGATTCCTATAATGCTTTGATGGTATCTCTAAAAGAAACAGTGTTAATGATATTTCAGGTTTAATTCCAATGTTTTGAAATAATAAATGGGCCGATTAATTCAGGGACAAAGTATCAGAAGATTAAATATGAACTTCTATCTTAATGTATACAAATATCATGTATATTTATTTCAAAATGTAAATGGACAAATGTTATTTAAATGGTAAAATTTGAGAAATTAAGTTTTATTCTTACAGATACAAGGCAGTATATATTAAAAACATATTTATGTTGAAAATATTTACAAAATACCTTTGTACCCCAATCCTTTGCTATAGAACTAACATCAAAATATTGAAATAAGCTCTTCAATGTTTACCTTTTAAGACCCCAATAAATGCTTTCAAAAGTCTGGCTAAATTCTTGAAAATTTTAATGTTACTGAATTATAAATCAGAATGCTATTTTATTTAAGTTTTTACAGAGCCATATATATATATATGAAGTATATATATACTTCATATACCAGCTTCCATATATATGAAGTATATATATATGAAGAGAAGTATGAATCTCAATTTTCTAAGATCATATTCAAAGAATTAGAAAAGGAATGTTACATGCATCCCCTCAAAACAGAAAAGAAAATATTAACAAAAAAGCTATAATGAAATAAAAACTATATAATAAAATCAGTAAAGGCAAAGTTAGAATGAGGAAAAATTAAACTATTTTAAAACCAAAGAAATCTAGTAAATCTGTTGACAGGAAATAAAGATAGAAAATATGTATTACTATTATCAGTAACAAAGCAAAAAGTCATGGCAGACCTAAGACATTAAAATGACACAAAATTGTAGCTAGATAAAATGATTAAGCTTTAGTGTTTTATAGCACTGTAGAATGACTATATATTATGCAGTTTCATGTAGCTACAGGGAGGATATCGAATGTCCCCCAACATCTCCAAAAATAAAAAAAAATTGCGATATTGGACATGTTAATTTCCCTGATCTGATAACTGTATATAATGTGTATGATAACATCCCTATGTACCCCATAAATATGTTCAATTATTTGGTATTAATTTAATTTTTTAATTTAAAAGTTAAAATAAAATAAAATAATAATGAGTCTATTTAGAAAACATTTAAATCAGTAACACTGGAAGAAATAAATTTCTTAATAATTGCAACTTGAAATAAAACTGACTAAAAAGAAAATCTGAAAAGTCTAATTGCTGTTAAAATATTTAATATTTTATAACATATTTTTCTACCAAAAAATCCCAGAATGTGATGAATTCACCTTTTCAAACAGAAATTATTGAAGTAATATGCAAATTAAACTATTTTTAGACATGTAATAAATTAGTTCCTCTTGGAAAGTTTACACTCATGTTAAAATAGGCTTCTTTGAGAGGAGAGATATGAAATATTTGAGAAGAGTGTTGTGCATAAGCAGTATTTGATTGTTGTTAAGTGAATATATTAAATGGCGGAGTTCAATGAGGCCCTGAGGTTAGATGTGGAGTGATTTCGTGAGGTCGCACTCCCTCTGCAATCCTGTACTCTGGCTGGATGTTCTCATTTGATGCTCACTTCGCAGCTGCCCACATGTGATGTACAAAGAGAGTTAAAGTGGTTGGATGGAAATTGGAACAAGGGTGGTGACCCTGCAACCAATGGCCAGATTTTTGCCAAACCCCTTCCTTATATGGTTGCATAGCTCAATTAATCGTATAAGATTTATGAACAAATGTGTATAAGACATAAAAGCAGGAGATACATGATTGATTTTCAACGACAAAATAGATTGGTTTTCTCACATATTACTTTCACCGTGTGCATTTTCTAGTGATTTCTTCTACAATACTAAGTGGGGTTCACAGACTCCAGACCTTTCTGCAACAACTGAGAGATTTAATGTTGCAAATCCTGTCAAGTTGATCTATTTCTGACATCATTTTCCCTTTCAAGCCCTCTTTTGGCTTCTGGCCTTAGAGAGGTTTGAATGTCCTGACAGATAAACGAAGCAATTTCAGCATTTTTGAGTCTAAGCTTTTCATCGGTTCACCAAAGAAGATAAAATGTCTTTCTGGCAGCATATCACGTGGAAAGGCATGTTAGACAAAATCTTACAGAAAGGGACTTAGGATTTAGAAAGAGGACACGAAAGACAAATTATCATAAACCAACAGTCCTGCATACTGTAGTAATAATATAAATCCAAAGCTAGTAATCTAAAGGTTGGTTTGTATTATCTTGCATTTGAATGGGTGTCCTGTATGCGCTATCTAGATTGGTAGATCTAGAAAAAAAAAAAAAAAAAAAAAAAAAAAAAAAAAAAAAAAAAAAAAAAAAAACAGAAGGAAGAGTAGAGGATAAAATATGACTGTAAAACAAATATTTTACTGACAAATCACAATAATCACTCATCCTTTTGTCTCCTCTTCTATCCCGTCCAGCGATGCAAAACCTCTGAAATGTTATTTTGAGTGTATCAGTTAATAGTTTTACCTTGAGTGTATAGCTTTGCCTTAAGAATGTTAATTACCTTTTCTTCCACATTGCATTAAAATTAGGGATGTTAATTCTCACCATACTTCTAAATTTCTCATTAAAATTAGAATTTTGCAGAGAATTAACTAATTCCTATAGAGTTTACACAGAATGAATGAACCTCTTTGTTTGCTTTTTCAAAATTATTAAATATTCTCTAATAGATACTATACCAAGCGCTGAAGAGAAACCAGTGACTATGACACTTCATTCACAAGAGAGCTTATAGTAAAGAGAGAATTTTGTTTAACGGTCAGGTATGGATTGTAGGTGATTAGTTGTGGCACTGGAAGAATCTTTTTTCCTTGCTGACAAAGTTAGCAGAGAAGTAATGCGAAAGGATAAAAGAAGGTGAGCTTTATTGTCAGAAAAATCTATATTACATCCCAGACTCTGCCACTTATTTGCTGTAGAATTATGGGAACATTATTCCTCGTCTATAAAAAATAATGATATTGTCCACTATGTAGAACTATAATGGCAATTTTTAGAAAACTTAGATAAAATTTCTGACATGAAGTTAGCTTCAATAAAGAGAAGACATCACGGAAATAAGAATAGAAATAGAGGATTTCTACTCTTTGATTTATTTCAATATTTCTGCTGCTGGATATCAAGTGCAATAAACTTTTTGTGCCTTCCATTTTTATACACGATCATCCTTGAGGAAACAGCAAATTCCTTATATTTAATATTTTTATATTAAAGTATGTTCCCAGTATATATAAATATATACACACCCACATATGCATATTTATATATATACACACACATACATACTGAATTGTTTGAGCTATTACTATTATAGAATCACAAATATAAAATTTGAAATTAGGAGGATATCTTGTCTACCACTCCCATTGTTTATATGGTCTAAAGTCATCACATCTCTTAATGATAGAAAAAAACACATTTCAACTGAGTATTCATTAGTGTCTAAATTTACAAGACCAATTGAATAGTTTTAGAAACATTTCCCTAGGATGAAAATGCCTTTAAATATTTTGAGATGTTCAAAAGGAGACATCATGAAGTTGCTGCTATTAATAAATCTTCACTTTAAAATTAGTAATTTTTTTTTACAGCTTGTAATCTTTTAAAATAGTTCTATGTATTAGAATTTCAGAATTTCAGATTTATAATCAAAGCATGTTGGAAAGTGTGTTTTGTTATAGAGATTATATTTTGGTGACATTATTCTGGATTAAAATACTGAAATACACGTTTAAATTTTCCTTAATAATAATTATATTTATTAGAGTAACAGGAAAACATTTGATTCTCCATACCATTTGGTATGTTTGATGTAGAAATAAGCTGTGGCATTTCTCAAAATTTTAGGCATACTTAAATCGTTCTGATTTTTTTCTTTCTGTCTGTGAATTGTGTTCAATTCAATTCATAGGGGGAAAATGAATAAAAAGGTTTAAGGGGTATTGCAAGAACTTAGGCAAACATAAGCATGGAAAGATGATTGTCAAGTAAGGCTGACACAAAGCAGAAACTGGAAAGAATATAAAATGGTATTGCATTCTTCATTCAACGTTTGCCACAACAGCACTGAGCTTTGTATCGGGGATAGGCACATAACCTGGAGTATACATCCCATATAAATTACCCGCACAGCTTTTCCCTGTTCACAGATAATGCACTGGACCAAATGTAGATGGACTGCCTGAGTCCCCATTTGAGGCAGGGGGGCAAGCTTTATTGGTATTAGGAATATTCTTTTGGAAATAGTGGGAATTCTTTCTCATAACACAGCTGCTTTGATAAATGAGAAAAATGATCACCATGTACTGCATTTATCTACATGAAAATCTGGCTTAGTTATTTTCCTTTTAAAATGATTTTTGATTCCATTTTGCTTTAGATGTTTGGCTTTGGTAGTATAGAGATCCTGAAAGCTAGCATCTTTTGATCCTAATCAGTTAAATCAAGCAGATTAAATAGACAAATGCAGGTAGAGATCTCATGATGCTTAGGTCACTTACAGAAGATACTTTCTTGTTTCTGAGATAATCTAAAAATCTAAATAATTTAACACTGCTCCCCTAGAATGACGTATCAGTCATTTTATATCACAACATCCTCATCACAATTATATAGACATTTATATAAGATGAGATTTATTGTCAGAAAAATCTATATTACATCCCAGACTCTGCCACTTATTTGCTGTAGAATTATGGGAACATTATACCTCATCTATAAAAAATAATGATATTGTCCACTATGTAGAACTATCATGGTAATTTTTAGAAAACGCTTTAATATTTATAATAATAGTTCTGCATAATGATTCTTCATGTTCTCATAATTGAATAGCATAAGAACTATTTCAAAGAATATAGACTTCCCCTACTGAAAGCTGATGGTGGTGATGACTGGGGAGAATAATAGCACTCTGAGTGTGGACAGGATCGGGGATGGGTAAGTGCTAGATAGAGGGAGGATTCCAGCAGGGAGTAGAATATCCGTATATAATCAATGCACTTAATCATATAAGAGCTCTGGATTGTTTGCAAGAAGATCCACATGGAGACCCAACGTGGGGTCTGTTATGGTCAGATCTAGATGTTATTTCTTTTCGTGGTCATGGCTAAAACAAATCTTAGGAATAGAACTTTTCAAAACACTTAATCATGCAAATGGTTTCATACTGGTTTCTCGAGTTCACAAACTTAGAATAAATGTATACTAATTATGTAATGGTGGCCATGTGTTTACCATTGCAAATACATTCAACTACTGCTGTCATTTCTGTTACCAGACTGTTAATCACATAAGTCAGTAACACATTAAATTATTATTTTCTTTTTTTGACACAAGATATAATATGTATGGACAGCCTCATTCAACTGGACACACCTGACTACGTCCTCTAAAGAGCTTCTCAAAAAAATCAGCATTTCTCTGTGGAAACACAAATATTCTTCAAAATGCTTACTAAAAACAACAAAATTTACCCATTTCTGCAAAAAAAAAAAAAAAAAAATCTCTATTGCTATTCGAATGTCATCATTGACAAAATTGTAATACATTGATGCCTGTTGCAATTTGGTACAAAACTGTCCTAGACTAGTCTGCCAAATAGTCAGTTTGCTTGCCTTATTTGCAGTAACTATTTTCTTCCAAAATGTTCAGACAGAATAGCTAACAATTGCTTTTACTTCTGTTGGTGCTCTCTGGAATTTTAATTACAGTGTTTAGCATGGGCTGTAGAGGGTTGGATTTTATTTTATGAACTTTTACAGCGTATGTGTCAAGAAAGAGTTTGTATATATGTATCAAGCAAATCTTTAGCTAAAAGGTATGAATTTTGTTTATTTAAAAGAAAAAAAATCTGTTATATTTTGAGTCAGAAGTATGCCTATTAAAACATAACTGAAAAACATGTTTAATTTGTAGAGCATTTGTAAAAGCAATTACAATTTTTCCCAGAGAACAGATTATTACATCTGATAACTTTATTCTCAATTAAGTTTAATTAAGCTAAGTAATTTGGTGAACTATTTCTCAAATGCAGTTTGAAACAAAGCTGGGGATAAATAAGTACATATGTAACTGTCTCTGATACACAAGTCAATGTGGTGCTAGATGCAGGGAGGACAAATATTACTAACACAGAGTTATTTCTCTCAAGAACCTTGAAGGCTGATGAAGCCATAAAATCGAATCAGCCATGTTGACATGACTGTATGTAAGTAGATAATGAGAAGAAATATAAATTAGGTTCAATGAGGATTTAGTGAAATTAGACATTGAATTTTAGTCAATAAATCAGAAATAACTTTATGAAGAAGCAGGAATTTCTGGTTTGTCTTAGGATGGATAGATTTGCATTGATAGAGATGAAAATTAGTGGGGTGGCATACTAATTCTGAGAAAGTATATAAGCAAAACAACTAACGTGGAGCATCTCGGAGTATGTCTAGAGAACAATAAATGGTTGAGAATGTAAAAATGAAACATGAGATGGGAAAAATTAAGCTAATTTATAATCAGTAAACATGAGCTAAGTGAAAATAAGAAACTATGCATTTAATAATAATATCAAAATACATATCATATTTTATTTTAAATATTCACATTAAAATATATAAATCATTTTAGATTCTAAAATATTGTGATAAGTATTGTTAACTATACTTTGAAAGTTTGATTTCATTAATATGTTCTAATGCATATTTTAAACTAATGGTATATGTATGCAATTAGATCTCATACACATAATTCAGTGTTTCTCAATTATAAACTAAGTAATAATTTTTTAACTAACTTGTAATTTGCAATAAAAATCAACAAACATTTATTTATAGCCTTTCATGTCTCACATCCTGGAACAGACTGGTGAGTGACATCAGGCAACAAGAAGGAATCATACCCCTGCGTCGTAGGAGCCTGCTAAAATAGTGGGTGGAATGCCTGAAATCCCTCTTTCTTGTTTATATACATATTATAAAAAAGATAAATTTTGTCTTTATTGTATTTTAGGCTAACATGCCTAAAATTGAAAAATAATTTAGAGTATGAAACTTTCCTTGACAAAGGTAATGGTCTGTTTCACCTATTGCTAATAAGGAATTGATGTGGATGAAGAAAAAGAAGTTGAGGTGGGTTACTGAGATGGGTTGGTGTGGGCAAAGGTTAAATATCCAATTAATGATATTGTACATTTACCATATAAAACTGATGTGTTTTCTGATCCAACTCTCAAACCAGAAGTTTCACTTTCATGTTGGGAAATAATATTACCCCAAAAATGCTATCTAATCAGAATTCCCCTGGTTCAGAGAGACTGCCAATGAGCTTCTGAGTTCACTGTGGGGCTCAAGTATGCCTTTGATGTATTTGGTGATTTTTCAAATTTTTGAATAAAATATAATTTCAATCCTTTCATAAAACACGTCCAAATGTCTTCACTATTTCAGACTGTTGACATACGTTTGTTTTGAATGTAGAAATTTAGACAATGGTCAGTCTGAGTGTATACCATAACTCTAAGTAAAGCCCAGCTAATCAAAATTCAGTGTAAAGGAGAAGGGGTTTATATCTGTTTGAAGAGAAAAAAAAGCAAACGAACAAAAACAACAAAAAACAAGCTTTGGCAACTTAGATCTGTAGGCTGCAGAATTTGCAGTGGACATCTTGCAAACAAATTATAGGGGTCAATGCTGCCTCTCTCAAGGCTTAAGGATCTACATCTTTCATCAGACTATGTATCCCATCGAAACGACTGCATTTCCCAAGAGGCCAGTTTTAGCCTTTTGCTAGTATGTAGACACCTCTGCTCATGTGTGAAAATCAAACAAACACACTACCTTTGAATATCCCTGTTTTATTGTGTCTGATACACAGACACTTTGATTTTTGTGTTATTTCAACATACTGTTCAGAGAATTTAACCTATATGAAACATTTGCTAGCTACTCCATCTCTTATATTCATACAGTCTTGACCACCTTTCCTCTTCTTCTCAGAAATTTGAACATTATAAATACTGCCATATTTCACAGAACTCAAGAAGCTAAATTCTCTCACTCTACTACATTATATAGTTGTAAAATTGAGGAATTTTGCATTAGTAATCTCTGTAACTCTGGACCTAAGACAGAATAGATGGTTCAATAAATACATGATGAATATGGTTAGAAGTGACTCATCACAAAATGCTTCTGCTTATCACAGTCTTATAAAATTCTTATCTTTCTACATGTCCACTTGTTCCTCATAATGTTTGTATTGTAGCTACTCTCTGTGTAAATGAGTGCAGAGTTCTGTCTTATTTCTTGAAGACACAGGCTGTATCTCGTACTGTTTCATAAATACTTCATAATGCTTAACACAAAGCCTTATAACTACAAAGTAAATATTTGTTGATTATGTTGCTCCAAACCTGTAAGAAGTGATAATAATAAATTGATAAAACAAACTTTCCACCTCTCTACTTTCACTGACGGGAAGAGGAGATTGCTAATCCAAAACAAGTACAGTATTGGGTGGTAAAGGTTGTAGATAATTTGCAGGACTCTAACTCACAATTCTTGTGACTGTACCATATGGGACAACCCACTCAACAGAATATAGACAACTTCTTTCTTTTTTATATTAAATTATAAAAAGTTTTGGTAAATTTTCTTCTAAACTCTGTGTGTGTGTATTTTAAATTAATACTTGTGTATATAAATGACTTTTGGGCCTGAGTCCTTAACGCATGTGGTACCATATCTTCCTGCTGGATGTAAAATAATGAATGCAAACACTTACATAATAAAAGTAACATTTCTCTTTTACTGGGTTGCTATGAATCCTGAAATCAAACTTGGCTTTAGATATTTTATTTATTATTTCTTGAATATGTGCTCTTTATTGCTTCCATCTTGGTACGTTATCATTAAAATATGCTTGCATTTTTAACTTTTGTCAGTAAACGTCAGGAAAAGAAGTGTGAATATTACTTGTGTGTTTCTGTTTTTGGAAGAAAGACTACACAGAAAATACTCAAATACTCATTCATTCAGTAAACATCTGTGCTTTGGTCAATGTGCTGGAAGTAGAAATCCAAGAAATGTATGGATCCTGTCCCTGATGGATTCAAACCCTGTAAGTATTTAGACAATTAATAAACCTCAATCCAAGACTTTGGGTCAGGAGTTAGACCGATCAAATGCTGTAACCATTGCTCTCTGAACCCACCTTCCTCCTCACAACAGTCACACACACACGATATAGAGATCAAGAGCAAGATGAAATTATTTGTGTGTTCAAATCAATTAAGGAATCAAGAACAATAAGCCACACGACTAACTGGGGAACCAGAAATATAGAGAGGCATTAAAGAATGTGTAGATCTAATGCTTGTTGAAGGAAATGATCTTCCATTCAGGGACCATGTATAGGAGACGTTGATGTGAGCTGCATGAGAGAAGCAGGGGACCAACACAGACCAAATGATGTCTGTCAACTCAGAACCATTGTCAGAATTGAGCCAAGACTTTCAGTAGAAATACAATCACTGGCAACAAAACTAGAACCCTAGACACTATTGCCCGTGTATCCAAAGGAAAACTATCTGTGTCATACAGAAATCCCAGGCCAGTAAAATAATATTAAAAATGATTCAGGACCAGTAAACTCTATAAGAATCCAGCAGAGCAAACAAAAACTAATCCATAGGAAGGCCTTCGTAAGCTAGGTGTGAGTTGAATTCTCATTTTTTTTTTTTTTTTTTTTTTTTTTTTTTTTTTTTTTGGGGAACGGGGTCTCGCTGTATTACCCAGGCAGGTCTTGAACTCCTGGGCTCAAGCTATCCTCCCACCTCTGCCTCCCTGAGAGCTGGGATTACAGGCGTGAGCCACCGTGCCCGGCCGAGTTGAACTCTCAAGCAAATAATTCCTGCTAAGGATGAGTTTAAAGTCAAAATTAAAAGAAAAGTATGGGCTGGCTCATGCCTATATAATCTCAGTAGTTTGGGAAGCCAAGGCGGGTGAATCATTTGAGATCAGGAGTTTGAGACCAGCCTGGCCATCATGGGGAAACCTTGTCTCTACTAAAATCCATAAAATTTAGCTAGACATGGTGGTGTACACCTGTAATTCCAACTACTCGGGAGGCTGAGGCATGAGAATTGCTTGAACCTGGGAGGCTGAGGTTGCAGTGAGCCAAGATCACACCACAGTACTCCTGCCTGGGCAACACAGAGAGGCTGTATTTTAAAAAAAAGTACGTAGCAGTGCAATACTGCAATACCATGTAATATAATATCTGATTCACAGTAAGACAATAAATATAATTGTGCAATTTCAAGGGTGCCAAAATAGTGATAGTTTAGCAGTGTGCTATTTAATATAGCATTCCTATAGAGAGTACAATCTCTAATGCCACAAATAAAAATTAAGTTCCTAGACATATTATTAGCAAATTACATATCTGTAAGATTCACAAATAAAAAGTTTACTTTAATTATGTATAGAAATTAGTATCTGGGAATATGCATTCACTAACAGAATCTCTGGAACAATTTCTTCATGACCATATTTTAGGCTACAAAGAAAGGGATGTTTCGATTTAAGTTCTGTGACTTCTGTGACTACAGCGCAAAAATATAAGGAAATGAGGGAAACACATTTTATAAAATAAAACTTAGAAAATAAAAACAAACAAAAAGTTTTGGAAACTGAAGACCAACTTCCAGTTGAAAATTCCAAATAGAATTTCATAGACTTCCAATCTATTAACTAAAGAACAAGAAGTTAGAGCAGAATAACAATCAAAGCACCTTATAATTTGTAAATTATAGCCACAATGGTAATTAGAGAAAAAAATGTGGACTTAACTATATTATTTGGAAAACAAGTAAATTTATGAATTATTTACTAAAGCATTGAGTTCAAGAATTCAGAAAAATGTTAACATCGCTAAAAAATTAAAATCTAAAATAATATAAGAAATGAAACAAAGAAGATAGAGGCAGAGATAAATAAAATAGTAAATGGAGGTAATAAAATCAAGAGCTTCCTTTTTGAGAAAACTAAAAACCAAAGAAAGAAATGAAAACAAGCAAAACACTCTTGGAAATACTTAACAAAATGGTAATAACAACAAAAATTAGTGAATCATTAAATAATATTAGAAACAATTAGATATAACGAAAGTAGAATCGAGAGCTGTATTTTGTTACTAGAGCAATTACTAGAGATTAAAACTTTGATAGAAAAACATGAAATCTGCAAATTAAAGCAAAAAGAACTAGTCAATATAAACATACTGAAACAGTAGCTAAAACCAAACTGTTTCTCCAACAAATACACATGCACACACATGCTTACACCAATGTATGAAAAGATAATGATTTAAAAACAATTTTTTAAAGATTTCCAAGAAATAGATATTTCTTATCTCAGATATTGTTATGATGATTAGGAAAGGCAAAGAAAGATGACTTCTAGACAGGGGCAGTCTATTAGTGTGCTAGGGCTGCCATCACCAAGTTTCATAGGCTGAATTGCTTAAACAACAGAGATTAATTTCCTCACAGATCTAGAGATTAGAGGTCCCAGGTCAAGGTGTCAACAGGGTTGATTTCTTCTGAGGTTTCTCTCTTTGGCCTATGACTATCTTCCTCTTTGCTTTTGTACGGTCTTCATGTTTTTTATAAGGACAACAGTCAGATGAGGACCCACCTTAATGACCTTATCTAGCATAATCACCTCTTTAAAGACTCTATCTTCAAATACTGTCACATTTTGAAGTATTGGGGATTAGGGCTTCAACACATAAATTTTGGGGGAATATAATTCTCTAAAAGACATTATATGAAAATACATTTGTACACATATATGAATCTTCATATATCTGTATGAATTATTATACACACAAAATATAAAACCAATAATTAATACATCTAAACCAACGTTGCATTGAAATACATCATAGTGTGGCACCTCTATCCCAGATATAAAAGGATGGAGAGACAACTACATTTCTTTGGATTAAGAGATGTATTAATAAGAAAAACCATATTATCATTTTATGGAGTCAGGAAATAATTACTTGACAAATGTCAGCAAAATTTAAAGAAAGGCTCTTAGAAAACAGGACTAGAAAGGAATTTTCTTAATCTGAATAAAGGTATCTATAAAAACCTATGAAACCTCATTGTAACTGAAGACAGTAGTTGCTCAACCTACCTCTCAACATCTCCTCATCAAACTAAGACAAAAACAAACAAACCTAAAGGGAAGAATAATCTGTACTAGGATCCATACCCTCAGCATAGTTTGAAGGCAGACGATGCTGAAACTGCAAAATAAGAGTGATTAAAATAATTTGTAGTGAGCAACAGCAGACTATGCTTATACCATGTCAAAGCCATATAATCCTTATAATGATTATTTTTCATATTTATCAATTCCCAGTATTATCATATGGGCATACATGCTTTCCCACCTATACCCAACCCCAAAACCTTCAAAATCATTACAGATGAAAACCTTTGCAATTATAATGCTATAGTGTAATCAGTTATATCCCCACTCTGCTCACCACCAACATGGGCTCCTAGTTGCCATGTGGCTGACAGTTGATCCAAAACAAGAATCCAACAGTTAGAGTTAGCTTTCCAGAGCCACTTCCGGCCATCAACTCTCTCCCAGAAGGAGACCTTTGATAAGGTTTCATGTGCAAGTGATCTACTCAGAAGGAGCTTCTGAGGGAAGTTTATAAGTGAGGGAGGGAGGCAGGACACAGAAGGAGAGAAAAGGACAAACCTGAGTGAAGAGCCAACCAAAGTCTCAAACCCAAGAGCTTCATCTGGCCACACTGGAAAAGGATGCCATGTAAATTGCATTGCAAAGTTGACCTGCCCTGAAGCAATTGAGGTGGATTCTCATACTTTTCTCTTCTTGCTTCATTGGTAAACGGCTGCTGAAGACTCAAGGAAGGGAGGAGAGGCACACATTTGAATTCCCAGGGATGTCCAACATTTTGCATAAAGGTAAAGAGGCTCCTGAAACCTCAGCATGAGCCTTCCAGAAAAAGTGCAACAGGTCTTGGCTGTTAGAAGCAATAGTGCACAAAGGAGGACAGGGTGATTTTTATGTGCACAAATAGCAAAGTAAAACAAAACAAAAAGTAAAAGAAAGAGGAGTGGAGTGCTACATTGTCCACTGTAAGTCATGATAGAGAAAAGTATACAATTTTCTTAAAAGATGTAAGAGAGAACATGGGTCAGGGACTGATACATCATTTTTTGAGACAACGCTTAAAGATATAAAGATACACACCTCCAAAAATAGTCTGTCTACATAATTAATATTTGTCTCAACTCTCCAACAAGATTTTTTTTGTGTGTGAAACTGGATTAACTTGTTCTAAAATTTCTTAGAAAAAAGTCCTAAAATGATTCCATTAACTGATTCTAAAGATGGCGTGGTAAAATAACTAAGATTTTTTTTGTGGGGGTATAAAGAAACAAAGAATACATACCATGCATCAAGACAAAATTGTTTGTTAGAATAATTAAAACAGTATCACAGTGGCACAGAAATAAAGAAATATACTGATGGCAGAAAAAGACTCTTCATACCTATTTCAGAACTCAATACAAAACATAGATGGTGTCATTTCCAATCAATAGGGATAATGGGCTTTTCTATAAAGGTTTGGTAACAAAAGAGTGCTATATAAAACAAATTATTGTTCTACCATATGCCATCCTCTCAAATAAATTACCAACAAATGTAAGACCTAAACATGAATGACTGTTTTAAGGTTTTTCATTTCTCACGTGAGAAACCCAGGAGTCTTCATCAATGTTTTTTTCTTTACCGCACCTTCTAACCCCTTCCTTCCAATCTACAAAGCTGTGAATATCGCTCTGTCTTCACAGCCACACCTTAGCCATGGTCAGCATCATCTTTCCCTCAGTCCACTACAGTTTTCCGTCCTGTCTCTCAGCTTTCACTTGTGTCTCTTACAATTTGTTCTCTCAAAGCTGGAGGAGTAACTTCTTAAAAGTGAATAAAATCAAGGGATTGCTCTATTTAGAACTTTCTAATGACTTCCAATCACACTTAAAATAAAATAAAACCTTTTCCCATTGCCTTCAAGGTCATAGATGTTATGCCCTGCCTGTTTAAAATCTTCTTATGTTATTTTCCATTTAATCAGTATGTTCTAGACTCAGTGCCTTTTTCAGTTCCATGAAGCATTTTCCTTATATCATGTCTTCGCACATTGCTCTTTTTTCTTCCCATAATGTTCCCCGATAATTGCATAGAATGGTACCCTTGGTTTTAGGTCTACATTGAAACAAGACCTTCTCATGAAAGCCTTCAATAAAGTTATTTTTAAATGTAGATTCTCTGTCATTTTATTTCACGGAAAGTTGCTTAAAAACACTGGGTGCGGTGGCTCACACCTGAAATCCCAGCACTTCGGGAGGCTGAGGTGGGTAGATCATTTGAGTTCAGGAGTTCAAGAACAGCCTGGTCAATATGGTAAAACCCTGTCTCTACTAAAAATACAAAAATTAGCCAGGCTTGGTGGCACATACTTGTAGTCCCAGTTACTCAGGAGCCTGAGGCAGGAGAATTGCTTGAACCCCGGAAGCAGAGGTAGATCACGCCACTGCACTCCAGCATGGGTGATAGAGAGAAACTCTCTCTCTCTCTCTCTCTCTCTCTCTCTCTCTCTCTCTCTCTCTCTCTCTCGCACACACACACACACACACATAGGAAAGACCAAGAAAAAACATAAAATAAAAATATACAGACACATGCCTACACATAAAAATATATATGAATAGATAGATATTCACACTGACACACACACTTATGTAAGTGGTTGACAAATTTGGATGCAACAGAATAATCTTTAGTGATTCTCAAAATACAGATTTCTAAATTCACTCCCCCAGAGATTCTGATTCAGTTTGTCTAGGGTATAGCCTCCGGATTTACAACTCTAACAAGTTCCCAGTTGATGCTGACATTACTGGTCTGGGGACCATACTTTGAGAACCACTTATTTATTTAAGTTCTAAATATGTTACTGACGTATTTTCACTGTTTTCTTGTTTCTCTTTCCTGTTAGTGTTTCAGCTACCTGAGTCCAGGGCCATTATAGTTGCTTTTATACTGTAACCTTTTACCAATTTCTATGGGATCACATAGGTTGGTGTATTAGCCCATTTTCATGTTGCTGAAAAAGACATGTCTAAGATTGGACAATTTACAATATAAAGCGGTTTAATGGACTTACATTTCCACATGGTTGGAGAGGCCTCACAATCATGGTGGAAGGCAAGGAAGAACAAGTCATGTCTTACATGGATGGCAGTAGGCAAAGAGAGAGCTTGTGCATGGGAACTCCTTGTGAGACTCATTTACTATCAAAAGAACAGCACAGGAAAGACCTGCCCCCATGATTCAGTTACCTCCTATTGAGTCCTTCTCACAACATGTGGGAATTCAAGATGAAGTTTGGATGGGGACACAGCCAAACTATATCATTCTGCCTCTGGCCCCTCCTAAATTTCGTGTCCTCACATTTCAAAACCAATCACGCCTTCCCAACAGTCCCCCAAATTCTTAACTCATTTCAGCATTAATTCAAAAGTCCACAGTCCAACGTCTCATCTGAGACAAGGCAAGTCCCTTCTGACTATGAGCCTGTAAAATCCAAAGCAAATTAGTTACTTCCTAGATACAATGGGGCATAGGCATTGGGTAAATACAGCCATTCCAAATGGGAGAAATTAGCCATAATAAAGGGGCTCCAGGCCCCATGCAAGTCCAAAAACCAATGGGGCATTCAAATGTTAAAACTCCAAAATCATCTCCTTTGACTCTGTGTTTGGCATCTGGGTCATGCTGATGCAAGAGGTGGTTCCCATGGTCTTGGGAAGCTCCACCTCTGTGGCTTTGCAAGTGTGCAGCTTCCCTCCTGGCTGCTGGTGTTGAGTGTCTGCAGCTTTTCCAGGCACACGGTACTAGCTGTGGGTGGACCTACCATTCTGGGGTCTGGAGGATGGTGGACCTCTTCTCACAGCTCCACTAGGGCTGTGTCCCAGTAGGGACTCTGTGTGGGGACTCCCACCCAACATTTCCCTTCTGCATTGTCCTAGCAGAGGTTCTTCATGAGTTCTTGCCCCTGCAGCAAACTTCTGCTTGGAAATCCAGGCATTGCCATACATCCTCTGAAACCTATGCAGAGGTTCCCAAACCTCAATCCTTGATTTATGTGTACCTGCAGGCTCAACACCATGTGGAAGCTGCCAATACTCGGGGCTTGCACCCTCTGAAGCTATGGACCTAGCTGTACTTTGGGCCCCTTTAGTGATGACTGGAGAGGCTGGGATGCAGGGCACCAAGCCCCTAGACTGTACATAGCAGAGGCACCCTGGCCCCAGCCGACAAAACCATTTTTTCCTCCTAGGCCTCTGGGTCTGTGATAGGAGGGCCTGCCACAAAGGTCTCTGACATGTCCTGGAGGCATTTTCCCGTTATCTTGGTTGTAAACATTCAACTCCTCATTACTTATGCAAATATCTGTAGCAGACTTGAATTTCTCCTCAGAAATGGGATTTTCTTTCCCATCTCATTGTCAGGCTGCAAATTTACCAAACTTTTATGATCTGTTTCCCTTTTAAAACTGAATGCCTTTAACGGCATCCAAGTCACCTCTGTAATGCTTTGCTGCTTAGAAATTTCTTCCTCCAGTTATCCTCAATCATCTCTCTCAAGTTCAAAGTTTCACAAATTTCCAGGGCAAGGGCAAAATGCTGACAGTCTCATTGCTAAAACATAGCCAGAGTCACCTTTGGTCCAGTTCATCTTTTTCATCTGAGACCACTTCAACCTGTATTTCATTGTCCATATCATTATCAGTATTTTGGCACAAGCCATTCAACAAGTCTCTAGGAAGTTCTTCTGAACCCTCCAAACTGTTCCAACTTCTGCCTGTAACCCAGTTCCAAAGTGGCTTCCACATTTCCAGGTATATTTTCATTGGCACCCTAATCCTAGTACCAATTTATTATATTAGTCCATTTTACACTGCTGATAAAGACATATCCAAGACTAGGCAATTTACAAAAGAAAGAGATTTAACGAACTTATATTTCCACATGGCTGGAGAGGCCTCACAATCATGGTGGAAGGCAAGGAGGAGCAAGTCACATCTCACATGGATAGCAAAAGGCAAAGAGAGAGAGCTTGTACAGGGGAACTACTCCTTTAAAAACCATCATGTCTCAGCCAGGCCTGGTGGCCCACACCTGTAATCCCAGCACTTTGGGAGGCTGAGGTGGGCGGATCACCCAAGGTCAGGAGTTCAAGATCAGACTGACCAACATAGTGACAACTCATCTCTACTAAAAATACAAAAATTAGCTGACTGTGGTGCTGGGTGCCTGTAATCCCAACTACTCGGAGGCTGAGGCAGGAGAATCATTTAAATCTGGGAGACAGAATTTGCACTGAGCTGCAATTGCTTTACTGCACTCCAGCCTGGGTGACAGAGCAAGATACCATCTCCAAAAACAAACAAACAGACAAGCAAACAAACAAAGAAAAAAACAATCAAATCTCGTGAGACTTATTTATGATCACAAGAACAGCATGCGACAGACCGGCTCCCATGATTTAATTAGCTCCCACTGGGTCCCTCCCACAAAACATTGGAATTCAAGATGAGATTTGGGTGGCAACTCAGCCAAACCATATCAGTGGGTATGTAATAAGTTTGGTGGCTATTAGGAAAGATAACTCAGAGTTTGCATTTAATGTTTTATGCCACTGATGACCTTGGTGAGACAAATTCAGTGGCATGAGTGGCAGAAACCAGAGTACATAGTTAGAGAAATGAGTCAAAAGAGAAGACTTAGTCACAATAGTACCATTGTTTAAAGACATTTACCTGGAAAAAAGAGAGAGGGGTTGCTGGATAATTTAATAAAAATAAAGCAAGGGTGTTCTTTTGCTATTTTTATTTGTTTAGATTAGATCAGATAACTTCCATGAATATGAAAGTTCTTGGTTTGAGTGAACATTATTGGAGTTTTAGCAGTCACAGAATTGAGAGGGTAAAAGATTGAATACATCATACCTGCAAAAAATACCTCCAATTACGGCAAGATTTAAGGTGGAAGGAAAATCTGTGAATGAAAATGATAGGGAATAATTGCCAGATGGTAGATGCTAACAAGCAGCTGGTCGTATTGTTGTATGACTGATTGGTTTAGCTTAAAATAACAGAAGTTTCCTCATGGTCTTTTGATTTTAATTTTGTTTGCATGAATGTTGAATATTCTGAGAAGGACATTGGTGAATGAGGATGCTTTGCTTCTGTTACTGGGTTCAAGGGGATGGGAGATTACAGTCAGGAAAGTGTTGGCTGAGAAACAGATTTCAGGAAAGAAATGAGGCTCAAGTAAAACAAGGGGGGGTAGAAGGAGAATGTTGATGTTTGATGTAAAAGTCCTTCAGCTTCCTTGGTAATATCTGAGTTGAGATTCTGAAGTTCTTAAAACTTCAGATACCTTCATAGTGGCAGGAAATTTTTTATTGTCTTAAAAGCATTTTTAGAGGACCGCCTTAAAAATTACAGCATTCAGTATGAAGCTATGGTTTCAGAAATTCATTCTCAGTATCAAGTAACTAACATGCTTAAGATCAATAATCTATACTTCATTAAGATGACTTATGCTTGTGAATATTGGCCTCCAACAAAATAGGGTTATAATCTAATAACATCCTTGAGGGGGGCCCATAAATTTTATCTTTGAAATATTTCTGAAAGTTCTACTGTCTAATCAAGATTGTGACAACACCATTCTGCCCTCTACGTCCTTCAACACACACACACACACACACACACACACACACACACACAAAGAGAGAGAGAGAGAGAAAGAGAGACAGAGAGAGAGAGAGAGAGAAAGAGAGAGATGAGAGAGAGAGGAGACGAGAGACAGAGGAGAGAGAGAGAGAAACTGCGCCTAACCACGAATATCTTGAACACACAGTGATCATTAAATATTTGAATAGCTTTATATATTGTAGTGGTCACTTTCTTTCCTAACGCATTCCAAATATTTGAATTATAGCAACAGTAACGGGTTTTATGTTCTCCATTGTACTTCTGGATTTTTGAATAAACCATGTCTTCATTCATTTTTTAAGAACACAATTTATCCCTGAAAATTATTCTTGTTACATTCTCTATTTTATAAATTTCTCCTGCAAAAAGAAACTCTAAATGTGTGTGTGTCCTGCAATGTGATACTGCCTTCTCTAGTCTTTGCCTTTTTTTAAAAATCAGTGAGTTTTATGATAGTTATAACGATGGCCAAGATAATACATTTTAGAGTTAGGTAAGTTCCCAGGTCTGACATTTGTTATCTATGGGATTTGTTCAATTTTTGTGACCACATTGAACTTTAGTTTCCTTATCTATCAAACAGAGATTACAATACGCACCGCGTTTTCAAGGGTTAAATGTAATGACCAAAAAAGAACCTAAAATTGCACATGAGACAGACTACTCAATAAAAGCCATTATAAGTTATGTTAAACGTATTTTTTTATTTTAATCGAAAGCTATAATTTGCTTAAATATGGCTTCGGTTTCCAGTATTTGCTTGCTAATCATCAAGTCAAAATATTGATTACAAGACCTATTTTGTTATATCTACTGGTAGATCTAGTTGCTTGCACGATTTACAAGAGTCCTTTATAGGAAAAACTCTGTAAGTTCTGTCAGAGTTAATAGGCTCTATTTTTACACCACAATCATAATGATGTTATGAAACACATATTGTGAACGAGAAGGTATGTGCAGCAGTCATTAATTAAAATGCTGGCTAAAATAATTTAAACCGTGAAAAGGCAATTGTCTGCAATATGAACATATATTATGGTATATATATATATGCAAAAATTTCAATATATATATGGTGTATATATATGCGCAACAATTTCAAACAATGGTTAACATCCTAAGTCAAAGAACTTTGGATTTTGGTTTTGTAAATGTTCTTAGAAGCTGATGTCTTTCACTTCCAGTTTCCATATCAGTGAAATATTTATGACTGTTAGTTTCGTCCAAAAAGTAGGCCTTGAAACTCTCTACTATGGGAGAAACCTCTTTACAGTAAACTCATCTTTAAATTATGATGATAGATCTAAATTTTAAAAATAACATATATGCTAATTATGTTTATAAATTATAAAGCTTTTTTAAGAAGATTTTGAAATCCAAAATAAAATAAATTATATATTTTTTACTATCCAATAAAAATAGTTGGTAATATTTAAATGTATGCCCTGTATACATTTTTTATTTATCAGTATACTCAGTAAAATCAAATAATCTGCACATTGAATTTTCTACTCAGCTAGCGTGATTTCATTGCAATTCATTATATTATTGTCTTTATTTTTATTTTGTTTATGATTCATAAGGATGAAGCTTAACAATATTAACCTGTACTTGTTAAATTATCAGTTAGAAAATAATAGTTTATTTTAAACATTCACATATTAAATGAGAAATGTATTACACATTGATTTTGCTTTCAATATATCCTCTCCGATTAAATTCTAGATTTATATTTAAGTTATTGGTAGATTAAATTTGTAAGTAACATTAGATTTTTTTCTATTTAAGAATAAATTGGATTTGTACAAGGTTAATAACCAAATTCACACTTAGGTTGATTTTGTTGTTTTTTTAAATTGGAAATTATTCAAAATACTCCTTTGAAAATATTTTATATCATAAATTTTTTACTCAAATCCCTTAACCCATAAAATATTATCCTTAGAAAAGAATTCAATACACTAATTAATTGAAATGACATAATTGATTATTTCAGCCTACATGTTTTGCGAGGTCTGCCCTTATATTGGATACTATCTTCAGAATCTTTTTCACCTCTTCAAAAGGACACACATCATTCCCTAAGACTAACCTTGTTTTAACCCCCTACATGTTATGAGGTCACCTATATTAACTTCCTAAGGTACTTTAATCAACTTTCTAAAAGATAGATAGTATTTCCAGACTCAACATGATCAGATGCAGGCGACACTTCTCATACCAACTACCTCACTCTCCAATCACATCCTTATACACAGACATCAATTGTTGCCCATCTATTTTTCATGAATTTAAGTACAACTAATTTGAATATTGAGATACGGTGAGGAATGAGAATAGAAATGAAAAGATAGACATTCGGCATGCTGCCTCAAGGTCATCTTTAGGGTATGCAGGTCCTTTGACAAAAGCTTTTCTGCTTTCCCTCTCTACATAAAAATTGATTAAATGTGCATTATAAAACATGCGGGTTACTGTGAATGTATAGTGACTTAATGATGAATATTTAGAGTAATGTGTACTGAAGAGGAACTTAAAAATTTGTTTATTTTCTAATCAGTGCATGTGTTGTAGATTTGGAAGCCGAAAAGTCAACCCTTCCTTTTCAGGTTCAGAAACCGTCTCTTCATATTCTTTATTTAAAATGTGCCATTTCCAGCTAATTTAATATGTTCCACTATGAGAAAAAGATAGCAAAGCTGTTATTACTCATAATGCCATGGCTTTATAATGTATTAAAGCAAAATAGATCTTCTCTTCAGTTCTTCAGTATCATATATTTAATTCTGGTTCTGCAATTAATTGCAAGACTGCATCATCAATCATGCCAAAAGTGAATACTGGCTTTGAATGACTTTCTCAAAGGTTGTTATTTGCTTCATTGATGATGATCATCAACCCAAGTGTTATTCACTGTTTGGAGAAAACTTTGAACAACTGCTTATTTTCTTGTTAAATTTACCAGTGAGAATTGTGTAGTATAAATGTAGAATAACACATTTTCCAACTAAGCTATCTTGTGACGTCTTTAAGCCAGAATGAATGCATGGTAGAATATGATTTCCTTTGATGTTGCCTGCACACCTGACTTCTATGAACCGTCAGCAGGGAAGGAATGGCAAAGGTTGTGCTGGTGGAGAGGGAAACATTCCCACAAGCCTGTAAGAGGTCAGTCTGCTGTTTGTTACAAATTTACACTGAACTGGGAAAGCTGGACATCACCATATTGATTGAATGCAAAAGAGAATACTGAAAGGAAGGGCCTGCTGGCATTATGAAACAATGGTCTCAAGACTCTTGAAAAAGATAGATGTGACCATCCCTGAGGACTGCTTAACATGTGGCAGAGAGCCCACTGGGGGCAGGGGGGTGAGTAACCCTGAGTGCCAGAAGTGGGGGCAGATAGAGAACACCTGCTGTAATGAAGCAGCTTGACTTCAAACTGCATTTTAAAACTTTGTTTTTGTTCCTTCTTTCTCCCCAATCTCAAGACATAACTTCAAGAAAAGCTGCATATGTGTTTTCTTTCATCTTGAAATGTGGCCTCAAAATGGGCTATGAGCTTTCACTCCCTTTCTTTTCCCATTCTATGCACACCTATTTACCTACATGCTTGTTAAGGACACACCATGCTCACTTCTCTGATCGTATATTTTCTTAGAAGCTTTGGGGGTTGGCTCCTGGTATAGACCAGACACCTCCAGCTGCAACGGTGCTAGTCCCATCACTAAATGAAGCAATAATTGAAGACAAGCCATCAGAGTGTGTGTCACATCACCTGACACATCCTAGCCCCCCTGCCTCATCTGAATTTCAGACCCTCTCTTTTGAAACTCTTGTGTTTCCTACACAAATTGAAGAGTGGAAATTTTTGATAAGAATTGCACCCACTCCTCCCTCTGTTGGCATGGATAATAAAATTTCATTCTCTTTTTAATCACACCTCACTCTTGTCATCTCAGTTTCTTTTCATAAGTGGCGAGCATGTAGAGCCCTTTGCTGGTTACACCTCTACCATCTTTGGAGGATAAAGACCATAGGTGGTATCATGGTTAGAACACATATGTAGCTCATGTCCAAGCACCAGTGGTGTAGCTTCAGTTGTCTAGGATCCTGAACTCAGCCCACACTCACTTCAAGGAGCATGTCAGCATTAATCTGAAGACCCAACCTCAGCAGTCTTGCAAAAGCGTTACCTCACTAGGATAATTCAGGTGCAAGTTCTGCAGCTCTTTGGGGGCATCTGGTCAATCTCACATATAGGATAGGGGGTCGGGGCACACGTGAAACAGGAGAAAGAGTAACACAGACCTAGCCAGGTCCCAATATGTTCTAAGCACTGGAGCAGGACCTGCCTGCAGGAAATCACTCTAAAGTGGAAAGATGGCAGACTCTGAGCCACAGGATTCAGAGTAAAAGTCTAGCCTGCCCAGGTCTAAGGTGGTGCTATTCTGCGTTCTTAAAAAAAAAAAAAAAAAGAAAAAAAAAAAAAAAAAGTCAAGGATTTCTAGCTCCTTTAGAGATATAGAAACAATGTATTTCTGAATTATTTGTTTTTTTTTGGAAATAGCAAAAAGACTAATAATAATAACAAGAAGACATTAAGAACTCTACAAGCTGGTTTTGAGGAAACTCAGACATGGAGAAAACTCAAAAAGTTCAAATTATGTGTAAGTGCTTACAAAGCCAGATCCAGGAAGAAAGATTAAACATAAAAATTGGATAATGCTATAGGAAATTATCAGCAGAGTCAATAAAATCTTTCAGGAGCAGATCTCATAAGCCTCTAACCAAAATTTATTTTCAGAAGGAAAGAGTCCTGCCCAAAGAGAGAGAGAGAGAGAGAGAGAGAGAGAGAGAGAGAGATGAGCAGGTCCAAGGTAGAACTAGACTCTAGTGCTGGGAAAAATGGCAAGATAAAGCCAATTGGAATAACGAGGAGCTGTGGACTGAGTAGAGGTTGATCACTTGATTTACTCATACATTTATTTGAATATTTTAAAATGATTGATACATGATAATACATGACATTTCCTACTCAATAAAATTGTGTCAAAGAAGAAAAATTAGAAATCTTAGCACTCTGAAAACCTGTCTAGAAGAAAAACAGTGGACAGTAAGGTAAAATGCATACCACATACTAAATAAATGGTTTAGCCTGAAGATTAATAGTGATGATTTTTGTATAAATAACCTCAAGGATGTGACGTGCAGATCCAAGAAGAATGGGGGAAGAAAGAAAATTGATCTTAAGCATTCCTGCCTTGCCCAAGTACATGTCTGTGTTTGTTTATGTCCTAACATGGCCCATGGGAAATTTTATTGCTTTATATTAGGAAATCTCTCTCTCTCTCTCTCTCAACACACACACACACACACACACACACACACGACACATACATATGTTCCAAAAGAGAGAAACATCAACACAGTGGGAGGAAGACTGCTTCATTTTCTTTTGGTAGAGATTTGGCATCTCTTCAACATAAAGGAGAGTATGAATGAAAAAAGAAGCCTTCCTTTTTATTTCTGGGAAACTAAAATTACATCTGTACTATGAATGGCAATCTAATCTCATTATTCAGATATATGATAGGAATCACATTTATAGGAATTTTGCCTATTCTGGCAAAGTTTCACTGTCCTCCTTTGTCCTTATTGCAATTGAGATTACCGTTAATGTTTCTACAGGTTTTTGCTCAGGTATTTCAGAGAGCTTGGGACAGTTTATGGAACTGACATCATTTTACTGGAAATAAACATCTAAACATTTTATATATTTGTAATGAACTTCCAATGAGGTTCATTTTTATGGTATATTTCTTTATGGATATTTGATTATGCATCCTCTCTCTATTTGTATGGGACACATGTAAGAAGGGTCACATATAGGTTTTACGAAGGGCGATTTGAAGATAATGACTTGCAGCTGCAATAACGAGAGGTAATGTGCAATATACCCCTTGCGGAGTCTGGTGACAGGAATTAAATTAACTCAAGTCACTACTGTGAAGCAAGGTTAACTTGAACTGAACTGTATCACATCCCTGCATCCACTTAATAATGGCCATGTCACAGGATGGTTAGGACATAAATCAACTGAATTGTGATACAAAGAAAGCTTACAATGATGCCAAAACTGAGACAATCCATATGACATTAATATTCCATCTTGGATCTCAGTAGAAAGTACTTTCAGTTCAACTCTGTAGAAATGATCTTAGTGTAAGGGCTTGGGAGACTGAAACTGTCTTCTTTCCTGTTCTTCAATCCTTAATGGAAGTGACACAGTTTGGACTTAAGAGTCTTTATATGGCAAACATATTGGCTGTTCCCAAATAATCAGTTTTTATATTTTTAGAGAGAATTAAGTTCAGAAAAAATATATAACTCACACCAGATGAACTTTTGCTTGTATTGGCTAGGGCTTCCCCTATAAAATACTTAATATCACTCTGTTAAATTTATTGGTGACATTTTAAGAAACAATGTTTCTTTTCAGTCATGGTTAGGTCAGGAGGAAACCATTTTCCAGAACATAAATAAAACTCAGGAAAATGTGCATCGTTGTTAATTTCTTTTCCTGACAAACTGTGTAGCAGTTTGATTGAATTTCTTACCCTTTTACGTGATTGCATTCTAAAATTCAGTAGAAGAATTTGAGCCTTCTTCCTGAGCAATGACCACTAAGGTAACTGAGGGCAGGGCAGTGGGGGAGGGCCACACACTCACACAGGAACCATCAATGAAGAGGAAAAGGAGAGTGTCGGAATAAAAAGAAACGACGATGCCACAGTCCAATATCAAATGCTTACTAATGACTTATTCATTCCTCAAATATAAATTCAAATATCTTCTGGGTACCAGACATTATGCGACTCATTAAAAATGAGAATATGAATAGCTCACAGTCCTACAACTGAAGGGTTCACAGGTCCCACAGTCCTGCAAGAAAAGAGCATATAAACTAAAGAACCACAGATCCTCTGTAAACACCAAAATAAAGATTAAATGATTTACTTAAAGAGTACAGAGGAGAAGACATTTGCCCTTGCTGAGACAAGACAGAAAAGACTTCCTAGAGGAAAGGAACTGGAGCTCAATTTTAATATTGAAGATTAAATTACCAGAATTACAATGTGAATGAAGGGCACTCTAGGCAGAGAGAAAAGAATGTTCAGAATTTTGAAAGTATGAAAGAATGTGTAGTATTTGGAAAATGCTATCATTATGGTCCAGATTGCCTAAGTAAGAGGTCTAGGTGGGAGACAAAATTGAAAAGAAATCCAGGACACTGACGTATCATGCTAAAGAGCTTAGGAAGATCATTCAGCTCTTGGTCGTGAGCCACTGAAGGATTTCTGAAATGGTAAGGACATGAAGATTACTTTAAGCACAAGGGCAGAAGTTGCACTGGGGATGAGGTAAGTATGAATGCACAGAAGTGAGTTAGAACATAAGAGTCTAAGACGTAGACTCTAAGCAAAAACTCGGAAGGTTGAAAGCATGGCAAAATATTTAAGAAATGGCCTTACTGTTATTTTAGGTTCAGACTAACAAGTACCCAATTCATCCTTAGTGAGTCCTCTTGAGACCACCAGATATTTAAGACATAATATTTTCTAATGATTATATTTTTGTTAAAATTATTTTCATCAAATTTCAGAAGAACAGTAATATAACAAATTAAAGGTGAAATTTCTCAAAACACTCAAGTTTTGTTCAATCAGTTTGTTAGGCTGTTTTTGTTTTGCTATAAATAAATACCTGAGGGTGGGCAATTTATAAAGAAAAGGGGTTTAATTAGCTCATGTTCCTGCAGGCTGTACAGGAACCATGGTGCTTACATTTGTTCAGCTTCTGGGAAGGCCTCAGGAAGCTCACAGTTACGATGGAAGGTGAAGTGGGAGCAGGCACATCACACAGTGAGAGCCAAAGGAAGGGAGCCAGCAGGGAGGTGCCACTCACTTTTAAACAAGATCTCAAGTGAACTCATTCATTACCAAAGGGATGGCACTAAGATATTCATGAGGTTATCTGCCTTCATGATCCAAACACCTCCCACGGGCCCCACCTCCAACACTGGGAATCAAACTTCAACATGAGATTTGGACAGGACAAACACCCAAACTGTATCAACCAGATACAAGAAGTTTTGTCTGTGATTTTCCTTTGTAGCAATGTATTCTTTCTACCCTCTCAGTCAACCATTGTATCATTCAGAATATCCCTAGTTAATAAGATCTTAAATTTACCATTTACAATAGAAAGTGTAGAAGAGGAATATTTCATAATATTTATTATATTTGTCAACATTCACTGTAGTTGTTAAAATAAAAAAGATATTTCCAAAGTTATGTGGTTTGACTAATATCAAAAGAAAGTATTGAAAATTTGGGGAAGCTTACTTTCTCTCCGTAGTAAGACTTAACATGCAAGCCTGTTTACATAAACTTTTAAAATTATATTGTGTCTTCTGGATCAAAACTTTATATGATGGAAATTATGTGGAGGGTTCTAGATTCTTCTCATTGACTTCACAGTAAAGCTCAACATCATTAGCAGAGAAGATCTCTAGCAGATATTGAATACCTGTGGTAAATTTACACACTTTCATAGACTAATGAATCTTCGACTGATCAGTGTTCCTTTGGATATCTCATCCATTACTGCCAGTAATTGTCTGTTAATGTGGGTGCTCTAATAGTTGGTCTAGTATAGTTAGACACACATAAAGCATCAGTGATGCATTTTTATATGTAAGTATAATACAGTCCTGGAAATTATTACTTTTTATTGCTGTGTCCTTGTGTTTGTGTTTTTAAGAAAATGCCTTAGTTTGGGGCCTCTATGAAAACTTTACCAAACACTCCCTAGCAAAACAGTAGCTAATTATTTATTTATTTATTTTTTAATGAGTTGGAGTCTTGCTCTGTCGGCCAGGCTGGAGTGCAGTGGCATGATTTCTTCAGCTCACTGCAAGCTCCACCTTCCGGTTTCAAGCAGTTCTCCTGCCTCAGACTCCCTAGTAGTGAGGACTACAGTCTCGCCCCACCATGCCCAGCTAATTTGTGTGTTTTAGTAGAGACGGGGTTTCACCATGTTGGCCAGGATGGTCTTGATCTCCTGACCTCGTGATCTGCCCACCTGGGCCTCCCAAAGTGCTGGTATTACAAGTGTGAGTCACTGCACCCTGTCTCTGTAAACTTTTAAGGGCAACATTATGATGAGTTTTATCTTTGCCCATAGCACCTGCTATTGAGATCTTGCTAAATGAACATATGAATAGAATGTATCCATGCTTCCAGAATTCATTGCACAGTAAATTACTTAAATATCAGACAACAAATCATCTGAAAAGTTAACAATCCTCTGAATGCCAAAACACAATTATCATGATGCCTGTTTTAAGTTGAAATGCTAAGGTCTTCTGAGAAAGAAATATTAAATAAAAGAAATGTATCTCATATTACTAACCCAAATTATAAGATAATGAACGGCAATGCTATATCGTGATATGAGAAAGAGATATGTAAATAACTAGTTTCCTAAAAGATACTAACATCTGTAACCTAAAGCATGGGTATCCAATCTTTTGGCTTCTCTGGGTCACATGGGAAGAAGAAGAATTGTCTTGGGCCACACATAAAATACGTGAACACTATCAATAGCTGATGAGCTAAAAAACAACCAAAAAAACCCCTCATGATCTTTTAAGAAAGTTTACAAATTTGTGTTGGGCCCTGTTCAATGCTGTCCTGGGCCACAAGTGGACTGCGAGCCATGGGTTGAACAAACTTGGCCTAAAGACAAAAGTAAGCTCTCATGTAACAAATCCATGGTGCATCATCTACAGTGTGCATTAGAGTCCTCTTTGCTTTAACATAAGCAAGGCTTATGGAGGCTCCAGTAAGCCAGAGATAAACACTTAAGCTAAACGAAAATATTTTAAAATTCTCTGAATTCTTATTAAAAGTTAAAATTATTGGAAAAGTTAAATGGCTAGGAAGCCATATGATTAATCTGTATAGTACTATAAAAGAAATAGATTGTACCTTCATTTTAAAATCAAAACTGGAATATTGGAGAATCCCTGAAAACTTGACAGAGGTAATTTTAATGTAAATTGAAAAGGTATACAAATTACATCAAGAAAACTCATGAATCCAGTAAAACTTTAGATAAAGTATACACCAACAAATAGGTAGTTTCAAAATTTTTTAGCATTATCTCCTCAGACTGAGAAATTGTTAAATAAAGATACATTTATTTAATGATACATTTCTGACTTTTTTGTAAGAGAATTTCACCTAGCCTAGTCCCATAACAATCTCCTTGTGCCACAGTATGAGGTAGACACTGCATAAGATAGACCCTGGCTTTATCAATACAGCATGCCTTATATATTTATGTGGTGGTGTCCTGGAAATAAAATATCTCATAAGTCATGGTTCGTTTGAACTCTGGATGGACCGGAGGTGAACAATGCTGCTCTCTGTTCAGCACTGTGCAGAGGAAAATGTCAGTTTCAATTTCTGGAATGCGTGCATCCACAAACACAGTATCGCCACACTCATCTTGCCATTCAAAGTAATTTTTCATCTTCAGTACAGTAATGAAAGCTGACAGGTTAAGGGGATCATCGACTGTCAATGCACAGCCGGTGCTCATTTCACAGAGGGCCCCTTCCTTTTATTTAATGATGGCCCACAAGGTGGCTGTGGATGCTCTCTAATTTCTGCAGGAGAAATGTTCATTACTCATGTACTACCTTGTGCTTCATAATATCCAATTTAAGCTAGGAACCTAATTCTGTTGGTTATAAATGCTATTAAAACATAGAGAAATAGAGGTAGGAAAAGATCAGCCATGTGAGAAGGAACAAAGCCCAGTATTAATAGGCCAACAGAATGCCACTTCCTCCTAGAGATCAACTGGAGAGCAATGATGAACAGGGATACAGTAGTCAGAACAACAAAAGTAAGGCGTGATAGCGAAATGCACCATTCAAGAGTAATGTAAAATTGTCGATTTATATAAAATAATCAGAAGCTGGGATTGATACTATATTTTTTAAAAGTAGAAGAATAACCAAAGAGTGATTTAGGGGTGTAAACAACAATGTTAATTTTCTTGATTAAAGGAGAAATAGTTTCTGCGCTGAAAAACTACTGTTCTGAAAATTCAGTTCCTTCTCTGCATTTTTGCACACTCATGGCATGATGTGTTAGCTATCTTAGGACTGGCTACCTTTACAGCATAGATTTAAGTAGAGGCCCCATTGTAACAGGGCCCTAAAGTTACTACCCTATTGTCTTATATAAATAAATACTGCCCTCCAAATACCTAATATACATTGATTACACAAGGACATAATCATGGATGAAGCAGATAAGAATGCAACATTTTGGTGTATTACTTTGCACTTTCACATGAAGAAAATATTGAATTGTGAGCTTGGGAGAATTTCAGCTTCCAGATAAGTTAATGAAGTGATCTATATCCTTTTTGTGCTTCCATAGTATTCTGGGTATTTTTTACATTACATTCATCACATTGTTATTTCATAGCTATTGTTATGGTCTTTTTTAAACAAAACACATATGAAAATATTATAAAATGAAAACTGTACATATAAATAAAATTGCTAAATTTATTTATTTATATTCTTATTTTCTCCCACTAGATTATGAGAACTCTGTTACAATTATTTATTTCAGCATTGAGCATAGTTATTGGCACATACTTGGCACTTAATACATGATTATTGAACAAGTACAAGAATATCTTGGATCTGGAATTATTTTCAAACCTGTAGAGACATACACATCATCACGTTTTAGAATTATAAGCAAATGACTAAAGTGGGCTCTATAAAGTTTTAGGTATGACAATAATTTGATTAGTTTTGCCTTTTGAAATGATATTTGAAATATAGGTTCATGCATACATTTAAAAACCTTCTAAATTTGAGAGTGAAAATCAAGATGAAAAAATCGCAGAAGTGAGGAAGATAATTTAGTGGAAACAGAAATAAAAATTGAAACCCACCGAAAATAACTAAGATTTCACTATAGTGTCACATGATTACAGAGAAGAGAAATGGGTCACTCTGTATATTAAGACATTCATTCCTTCATTTATTTATGCATTCATTTATTCAATATGCTTCTTTTCAAGCATTGGTTAAATGTGTCATACGTGAGAACAATGGGAACAAGTGAGACAGAGCCTGTCTTAGGGCTTGTGAGTTGGATGGGTGCAGTGAAAACCTAGCAAAGGTGCATCAAACCTTGAATCTGATGATCATGAGAAAGTGTCCAGGGCAAAGAGAACAAGAAAAATTGATACAAATATGGTAACAATCTAGAGGCAAGAGATAGCATGCATTTTCAAAGAATTAAGACTGCTTCACACTCTTTGCATAGAATATAAATACTACCTGGAAAACAATATTTTCAGAATTCATATCAAACTGTGGCTGTCAATTAATTTCTAATACTTTAGTAAGATTTTCTTTCCTCCCTCCCTCCCTCCCTCTCTTCCTTCCTTCCTTCCTTCCTTCCTTCCTTCCTTCCTTCTTTCCTTCCTTCCTACCATCTTTCCTACCTTCCTTTCTCTCTTAACAGTACTTGGGTTTTCTTACATTTCAAGCAATGAATGCTTAGCAGAATCCTACATGGTTTGCATGACCTAGTTTATGGCATACATATTTTTTAGCTTAAATAGAAAGATAAACATTCTATCTTGAATCCTGTCATATGTTTACCAAATAGTCTAATCTGTCTCTAAAACATGTGGCAAAATGGACACTGTACAGTTGTGTTCACTGTAGTAAGAGAAAAGGCTAATTGTGACAATCTTTGCCTGAGTTGTAGATCCAAGCAGTGATGAACCAAACCAAATTTGTTCAGTGGGGAACAAATCAGATGGTGTTTTCACAGATCTCAGAGGTATTAAAACTATCTACCCTGCTTCTAGAGGGACCACAGCTCAAAGTCAGCATGAAGTGATCTACACATTTTTCTGATGGTTCACCTTTAAATATGTGACGAACTATGAATGACTCACTGCTATTGTATTAATTGAAGCCTTATACATTTAACCAATAACTTTGGTCCTCATGCTTTTCTTTTCAACCTCTGCTTTTATGCTATATAGTGAGCAACTAAGAAAATAGGAAATCCAGGACAAATATTTGCAGTAAAATAATTGTTTACTATATCAACTGAAATTATCTTTTATAGATAAGGCAATTTCAGGCTGGTTAAAAAAAGAAAAGTTATTCCACTCAATACTCGCTTTTAAAGGCTTACCTAAATAAGACATGCATACTAAGTCACTAAGTGTTATACCTGGTCCTTAGGGTAATTTTCAAAAGCATAGTAAGGTTATCACAGAGAAATTTA
The DNA here is from genome assembly GCF_001698545.2 of Rhinopithecus bieti. Lineage (NCBI taxonomy): Eukaryota > Metazoa > Chordata > Mammalia > Primates > Cercopithecidae > Rhinopithecus > Rhinopithecus bieti. The sequence goes on along the minus strand of NW_016808939.1, from coordinate 1,494,736 downwards.
ACTTTGAAAGGAGCCCAGATTCCTCAACATGGTTTCCAGGGAAACAGTTATGAGCTATGTCAAATTCCTCAAAATGATACTACTTCTTGTGATCATGTTTTGTTCCACAGTATGTCTTCTAATAATATAGAAACATCACCTAAAAGAAGGAGTATAAAACAGGCAGCCTATTTAGACCCTGAAATGTTATGTAAACTTTTATATGACTGTGACATGCACCATTTTTGGCGAAGAGTGTTCAGTTTTCATCAGATTCCTCCAAGGGTCCATAATGCCCCAAATTCTTAATGTTACTTTTAGGAGTTAAATTATTTCAAAAATCACATTGAACTTCAAGTTGTTTATTTTAGGACACCAGCATCATTCACTGAAGACAGTCAGCAGGTGTGACTTTAGCAGGCTAATGCCTGCTTTGGCTAGCAGTCCTATTTGGAGAAAATAGTCTTCTACCTGTTATTATCCTTATCTTCTATTATGTGGAGTAAGGTATTAAAATAAAGGGCCACAGCTTGCTTGCTTTCCTTTTAGACATCAAGATTTTATCTTAAAGCCTTAGACTAGAACCAATGACAACATGATTTCCTCAGTAATACATCTCAGGAATAGGCTATTTTCTGATTTGTTGTGCAAGCTTATGCTAGTTTTTAAATGCTACCTCTGTGGTGGGTATTATTACATTTGTTTCTACAAGCTTTGAGCATCTAAGAAGACAAGTATATGAAAATGTACCTTTGTAATTAAAGGATTTTCTGGTGGTCTAAAATAGTTAATATAGGACGGCTCAACTGCCTAGTTTAATACTGAGGGAACAAAGTCTTAAAGAAAAGTAAGACAAAAAGCTAATGTGACAATTATTGCTTGAGTTGTAGATCCAAGCAGTGATGAACCAAATCAGATTGTGTTTTCACGGATCTCACAGGCATTAAAACTGTCCAGCCTGCTTCTAGAGGGACAACAGCTCAAAGTCAGCATGAAGTGACCTACAAATTTTTTTGATGGTTCATCTCTAAATAGGTGATGGACTATGAGTGACTCAGTGCTGTTGTGCTTTTGTATTCATTGAAGCCTTTTACATTTAACCAATAACCTTGGTCTTCACGCTTTTCTATTGAACCTTCGCTTTTATTTTATTTTCTCTAAGAGGTAGAATTGCTGTACAGTTCCATCTGTTAAAAATAGAAAGAAGAGGCCGGGCGCGGTAGCTCAAGCCTGTAATCCCAGCACTTTGGGAGGCCAAGGCGGGCGGATCACAAGGTCAGGAGATCGAGACCATCCTGGCTAACACGGTGAAATCCCGTCTCTACTAAAATACAAAAAATTAGCCGGGTGTGGTGGCGGGCGCCTGTAGTCCCAGCTACTGGGAGGCTGAGGCAGGAGAATGGCGTGAACCCGGGAGGCGGAGCTTGTAGTGAGCCGAGATCGCGACACTGCACTCTAGCCTGGGCGACACAGCGAGACTCCGTCTCAAAATAAAAAAAAAAAAAGAAAAGAAAAGAAAAGGAAAAAGAAAAAAAATAGAAAGAAGAGCTCCTAGCAGCTTGTCTCATAATTCTGGCATAGTAACAACAACAACAACAACAACAACAACAAAAACCCTACAAATATCAAGAGATTAATGAATGTATATGTTCTTCATCTCCTTTTAGGTCACATTTTGCCTTACTAGGAACAAATAAAATAACATGTATAAATTCTTAATTCATAAAACTTTTCTCCAACATAAATTAGTTTCTTATCCTTGAAGGAAGTGGTTTGATAGATGACTTTCGTTAAGGGTTAAATTGTGTTCCTGGAAAAGATATATGGAAGTCTTCTTTCGTAAGATAGGTAGAGGGGCATTTAATGTAAACCTCAAAGTGTAACTTTATCATTTGGAGGCAAGGTGATTGCAGATATAATTACTTATGACGGGGCCATACTAGAGGAGAGTGGGCCCTGAATCTGATGTGACTGTTGTCCTTGTAAGTAGAGAAAGAAAGACAAAGAGACATGTACACGTGAACAGCAGGTGAGGGTGAGACAGAGATTAAAGTGCAGTAGCTGTAATCCAAGAACTTCAGGGATTGCAGTGAACCATCCAAAGCTAGGAAAAGGCATGGAAGAATTTTCCCTGATAGGATTCAGAAGATGCATTACCTGCAGACACCTCAATTTTGGACTTCTAGCCTCCACGACTGTGAGACAATACACTTCTGCTCTTTTTAAGCTACCTGATGTGCAGTTCTTTGTTATAGCAGCCCTGGGAAAGAAATACAACTGCTAAGATTTTCAGCTCAAATATTCTATGATTCCTTAAAAAGATTTGTTTATAAGCAGGGCGCCGTTGCTCACACCTGAAATCCCAGCACTTCGGGAAGCTGAGGTGGGTAGATCACGAGGTCAGGAGATTGAGACCATCCTGGCTAACATGATGAAACCTGTCTGTACTAAAAATGCAAAAAATTAACCAGGCATGGTGGCACATGCCTGTAGTCCCAGCTACTCCAAAGACTGAAGCAGGAGAATCACTTGAACCAGGGAGGCGGAGGTTGCAGTGAACCGAGATTGTGCCACTGCATTCCAGCCTAGGCGACAGAGCGAGACTCCTTTTCAAAAGAAAAATTGTTTATTACTGATTAATTATTGCTCAGGAATATATTTCAGAGCTAAACAAGCGCAACATAGGTGCACTCCATTTTCTTCATCAAGTTACAACTGTTATTAGTTACATTACAACAGCACTAACATACATATGGCAAGAACAGTGTTGGAACTCATTGCTCTATGCTGAGAAAAGTATGCAAATTGATAGTTGCATGATGCTCAAAAAGAACAGGTGAACAAAAATTCAAGCATCAAATACCAATGTTGATTTGGACATGGAAATGTGAATAAGAAATCAATCGTATTCTTTATCATATTAATTCTGACTTCTTTTTTCTTTCTTTCTTTTTTTTTTTTGAGACGGAGTCTCCCTCTGTCGCCCGGGCTGGAGTGCAGTGGCCGGATCTCAGCTCACTGCAAGCTCCGCCTCCCGAGTAGCTGGGACTACAGGCGCCCGCCACCTCGCCCGGCTAGATTTTTGTATTTTTTAGTAGAGACGGGGTTTCACCGTGTTAGCCAGGATGGTCTTGATCTCCTGACCTCGTGATCCGCCCGTCTCGGCCTCCCAAAGTGCTGGGATTACAGGCTTGAGCCACCGCGCCCGGCCAATTCTGACTTCTAAATGGCATTTAGCTTCTAATTACAAACATTTGCAAGAAATTTAAAACACAGAGTGAAGAGATTGAGGCCATAAAACCTGCGATGTAAAAGGTGAAATATTCAAAAAGTGTTAAAAAACGTTAATAGTCCAAGCTATATTTAATATAACTCTATTATCTCTTTAAAGGGATTGAATAATGCTCAAATCCTTTATTATGTGAAAATCTTAAAACAAAATTTTCAGAGTATAAAACAAAATGCACTTCTGCTAAGCAACTTCCAAAAAGGAGGCTAAAAGAACACCACAAACTGAGCAGTTTTAGAATAAGTGTTCTTTATTGTGACTGGCTTTAGAGGAGAAACAATAAATTGGGTCATAATAAATCATCCATCCAGGTTGGACTCATAGTTGAATGGGTCATGGATCTTATAAACTTTCTTTTCTTTCTCTTTTCTCCTCTATGCAGTTAAAGATCAAGGTGATTATCACTAGTAAACCTCCCTCTCCTACTACGAATATATTATTGATTCATAGTTTCCCACCAAGTTTTAAGGAGAAGGAATCATTGAGGCTAAGGTGCCTTTGCTGGTTCCAGTGCCTATCCTGTGTTCATTATATGTGTGAAAGGGTATTGACAGAGAGCTCGGGGGCCTCTGATGAAATACAGCAGTCAGGGTGGAAAAACCATTTTTCATTTAATAAACACTTCTGAAAGACTTGTCGCTGCACACCGTATTTATAGCCACGTCTCAGTTCCATTTTCTTCTAGTTCTGCTTCCATAAAACTTCCTTAATCAGCTGGAATTGGATATGTGACTCTGATGTCATAAATCTTATAAAAGGGTCAGTTAGATGAGCCTCATTTCAGGGGCATCTGCAGTACGTTTTATAGATATTTTAATGAGAGACAACAGAGGGCTTTGTACACTTTCCACACTGAGGGCACAAAAACATTCATTAGCTGAGCAAACTGGGACTCAGTGGTGAGATTTGGTAAAGATTCTAAAGTGTTAAAAATGTTTAAGTTCTCCCTAATGGTTTCACTTGACATTAGATGTTGAATATTATTTTAAATCACTTGCTTTCTTGGCTATTTATTCATCTGGTTTCTTATCTGTTACATCCGTTTGGGCTCACAGGAGGCGTACTTGTCACAGTCCTCTTGTTAAATGCTGCTGAAAAAGAGACTGAAAATCAGAGAAGATCAATCTTCCTACTTTATTCACATTTCTTAAGTTTAATTTCTCTGGTTTTTGTTTCAGTAGAGTAGTGGTACTACTGTAAAGGCAGAATGTGTGTGTGTGTGTGTGTGTGTGCATGTGTTTCTTTTACAAGAAGCAAATGGTTTTGTAAAATCTTGCCCCATGACTCAGACTTTTTACTTTATATAATATCGAACTATTTCAATATATAGAGACTATTTTAAGAGTGAAATGACTCCACAGAAAGTTTTTCTTGACCCAGTTGTCTGAGGGCTGCTCATTTTAGGTTGGGTCAGTGAACATGGCTGCATGAGGACTACAGGGTCAGAGAGAGAATAGCTTTAACAGAGGAAGGAATGAGAGCACATTATTTAGCCCCTTTGATCCTCTTTATTCCACTATACAAAATGAAGACGATGCATTTCTCATCAGGGTAGTAGTAGAAAATGTTTGACGTAGTAGAAAGAATATTATTCCTAGTACGGAATTAAACATTTAGCGCAGTTAAAAGATTTGTACACAATACTAACTTTATATAAAATATGGCTGCTGCCATTATTATTAATTCAAGATAACAGCATGTTTATTAAATTAAATTGGCAAGTGATTTTAAAGTGTATTTTGGATTTATTACCAATAATTAGCCTTTGTGAAGACAGAAGACATTTTATAATGGCTCAATTTAATTCCCTTGTCTCTAACTCCTGTGATAACAGAACTGTATCTTGATCCATGTTTAAGAAGATATTTTGTCCCTACCCTAATAAATTCATTGTTTATATCCCCCAGTTCAGAAATGTTGCAAGATATATCTTTATAATAGTTACAATTATAATTTGCTCCAAAAAGTTTGCTAATTTTTTTTACCTCATTTCTTCTTTCAAGGTAAATATTTTTGGAATCATTTTTTAATTAATTTTTATTTAATTATTTATTTTATTTATTTTATTATTTATTTTATTTATTTTTTTTTTTTGGAGAACGGAGTCTCGGGTCTGTCACCAGGCTGGGTGCAGTGGCCAGATCTCAAGCTTCACTGCAAACTCCGGCCTCCCGGGTTGTACGCATTTCTCCTGCCTCAGCCTCCGAGTAGGCTGGGACTACAGGCGGGGCCCGGCCACCTCGCCCGGCTTAGGTTTTTTTGTATTTTTTTAGTAGAGACGGGGTTAACCGTGTTAGGCCAGGATGCCGGTCTCGATCTCCTGACCTCGGTGATCCGCCCGCCCCGCCGTCGGCCTCCCAAAGATGACCTGGGATTACAGGCCTTGAGGCACCGCGGCCCGCCTTTAAAAATTTTTTAAATGTATATATGTTATTTAACATTGAAATTACACATATCAAATAAAATTTTACCATTTTTTAATGGACTGGTAAACAATGGTATATTTTATTATTAAAGGAGGACCAGGACCAGAAAACTTTCTGGGAGAATATTTTAGAAGTTTTCTTTGGATGCTAAGGCTCTGTGATATTTACTGGACAGATAAAAATCATGATACCCCTAGGAAAAAAATAGTCATAAATATGGTTTTTTAAAAATAAATTGGCAAAATATTGCTTTTTAAAAAATAGACTATTCTATTGCAAGATTCTGCCCCTAGAAAATAAAATAGACACAGAATCTAATTATCCTTTTTTTCTGATGAGAAATCCTACTCATACTTAAATATGGAGAAAAGGGATTTGATTAATGTTACGCCACATGAGGATATCTATAACTAAATCTTTCACCATTAACTTTGTAAAAGAATATTATCCCCAAAGTCAAGTAAAGTTCATTGACTGCGAAAATTTGGGAAATTCCATGTCATCTTAAGTGTCTGTTGGTTTCACAGAAGGCAGAAGATTTTCTTGTCTGCATTCCCAGTCGAGAGTTTATCTTAGTCCCTTTTAGATGTGACTTGTTCACAAGGCACTTGCATTTAGACACCACATTTGTCTCATTCATGGCATAGAAATATTTGGTAATTGATTTCCCTCTTGGATGGTTGACAAACTTTCACTATGGGTATGAAGAATTGTTTCCACTGGTGGCAGTAAATTGTTTAGGGAAGCTTTAGCACAGGTGGAGATTTGGTTCTGCACAGCTGTCTTGACAAACCATTGCTCTTGACTGGTTTGGGGTAGAGGCAGCCCAGATTTCCCTAGGGAGTGCTCTGGGAGTCTTAGGGAATTCTGACATAAGAACAAGGACAGAATGAAAAAGCACACTGTTATAAAGGACTGGTATGAAAAAATTTTAGCCAGTAGTTTTCCTGATCTCCGAAAGCCCTTTACTCTTGTCAAAGGGATCTATGTCCTTCCAGCAGGAGACGAGGAGTCAAAAAACTTAATGTCTATGGGTATTGCGCACAGACAGAATTTATCTTTGTAAACTGCCAGTTTACATGTATTTATGAATCTATCCAAAACAGATTAATAGCTTCTCTGTTTACATTCTCATAGTGTTCATTCTACCTTTTATTTCATAGTTTGGCAGGAAACAGGAGGGATTTGTAAGATAATTGAATAAAGGGACTATCTCCAGAGGTATGAATAGGGTTCCTAGAACTAAAAAGGGATATTGAAGCACCCAGGGAACAATAGTAGGAAGGCTTTACTACCTCTAGATCTGAGTAAACAAGGAGGAAAATGCATTACCAGAACATCGTGAGAGCTGGAACTCAGATTAAAGACCATCTAAGAGCATCTTTAATCATAGGAGGAAGTAGTCACTGCTAAATTGTGGAACTGAGGTCAAAAGAAAAAAAAATCCACATCTATCTTCTCAGTTCTGCATCCCGTGAAACAAATAAGACAAACATAACTGCAAAGAGGAGCTTGGTGAAGTCTGTTGGGGGAAGCTTCCTGAGCAAGGAACAGGGCAGGCAAATGTGGAGAACTGCTCTGAGAGGAATGAGAGGGACAGAAAGTGCCCAACACAGACGGTGAACTCTGAGTACAGAGCTCGTATCTTATCAGTATCTGGGACCCATCTCCACCCACCTCTCAGAGCCTTAATTGAAAGACACAAAGAGCCTTTCAGTAGGATGTGATAAAGTTTCCTTATCATAATATTATACTTGCTTTCAGTTGATAGAGAAATCCAAGGAGGTGACAAAAGAACCATTTCTTCTACTTCTACAAGTTCAAATGTTTGCTGTTCTCCTTTGTTTGACATCAGAGTGAAGCACTGGAGTCATAGAGTAAATTAATGGCACTTAAACATCATTTTGCATGTCACTGGGTCTCTGGGTTTCAGATGAACTTACGTTTCTTGGCAGTGTAGTACTGAAGGGGCAATACTTGGAAAGTAAATTTCTTGTGAATGATTAAATAATTTGGTAATGTTTAGAACACATTAAATATTCTATTTGATTTTCTAGAGATGTAGGGACTTTTAAAAGTCTAGACTTAGATAATTAACTTTCTGAAAGACATAGCATGCTTAAGTTAAGATTTTGCGTAGAATATTTCTCTCAATCCACCCTAGTGCCACCAAAATGATGTGTATTGAATGCTCAAATTTGATGTCTAGTTTTAAACATTTTGATATTTTCCTTTATTTTTTCCTCAAATTATGAACTCATTGCAAAACAATATATTCAATATATTGTTGATATATGTATATATTATCATTAATAATATGTTGATATATGTATATATTATTATGTTGCTATATGTATATGTTATTATTATGTTAATATATCAAACTGTGTTAAATATATAATGTCATATATAATGTCATATATTTAACATATTATAGAAATTTTGGAAAATAAGGACAGACAGTTCTCACTTTGGAGAATAGCAAGTAGCCCTAAAAATGTCCCTTAAAAAGTGATTATAATAAGATATAGGAAAAATGGTGATTGTCACATGACCTAATATTAAAATATCTCTTATTGTCAGTTCTAAAAGTTTAAAGAAAGGAACCAAAATAGCAAGTCTAATATTTAGACACCATAATTTAAAACATAAGAAACATTTATAATGAAAGTGTTCTATTAAAAAAGAGTGTCATGGGTAGTTTAAACATTGTTCCATTCTCCTGGTGTCACATAGGATACTGAGTGGACTTTTTTCTATGCCTTGGTGAATCACTACAATCCTTTTAAAATGTAGACCAGCTTCCAATATTTTATCCTCTGCACTTTGAGTATCGTGAGATTTCTTTGAGTTCCTTCAAGGTTAATGTGTTTGGGACGTTACTTCCTCTGGCATATGTTCACTCGTTTTTATCACAGTCATTTTCCTCATTCACCTTCAGGAAATTTCTCTGGCTGCATATCTTGAGTCTCTCAAATGGCAGTAGTGTTATTTCCACAGTCAGCTATTTTTTTCCTACAAATCCATTTATATTCAACGTGGATTTTACTTTCAGTATTATCATTTTTTTTTTTTTTTTTTTTTTGTCTCTTTGCTGCAATTTCATCTTGATTGGTGAATTCACTCATTCAAATTATCTACTTTTGAAAATTATCACATTGATTGATGACTGGGAGACAACGCAGTTAGACAACTGTATGCTTTGCTGTCAGAGCGTGAACACCTAGGCAGTGACCAATCAACAACAAGCTTAGAAATAAATGCAGCGACTGGTCATCGATCGGGATGTGCCTCCGTTAGTTAGGTAGTAATTCGTTCATTGAAGAGCAGCGGTGAAGTTTGTGCTTTATACACATACCGTTGATACACTGTAGCAATTGAAATTATAACCATGTTGTGGAGGATTCCCTTTAATTAAACCATGGCGATTGATATGTAAGCATATTTGGCACTGTGCAAAACAAGGACTGTCTGTCTTAAAATTTTGTTTATTTCTGGGTGCCTATAATCCCAGCACATTGGGAAGCCAATGCAGGAGAATTGCTTGAGGTCAAAAGTCTAAGATCAGCCTCCTGGGCAACATAGCAAAACCTTATCTGTAAAAAAAATTTAAAATGAGCAGAAAGTGGTGGTGTGTGTTTGTGTTCTTAGCTACTTGAGAAACTGAAGGAGAAGCATCACATGAGCCCAGGAGTTCAATCTGCAGTGAACTATGATAAAGCCACTGCACCTCAGTTTGGGTGAGAGAGCACGAACCTATCTCTTTCTTATTTTTTTAAAAGCTCATTTATTATTATTTTGTCTAGCAAAACTACTATTAAATTTGGTACACTACTTTTAATTTTTTTTGATACCTCAACTTTCTGCATATAGATGTAATCATCCTGCCTCTACAAATTGAATCATTTTTATTTTCTATTTAAAGTAGTAAGGTATACTAGATAGCTCTTAAATGTATTAAATTATACTGATTTTGAAAGTCACATGCAAAAGTCAATTACTTTACATTATCTTCACTCGTGTAAAGCTTTTAACAGAGGTCTTTCAGTGATGAGAATGCCTCCTGGGTGGTAGAGGAAGGGAGGATAACATTAAAAACTAGAGGGAAATAAAGAAATACAAAATTGAGAACAAGAGGAGACAATGAGATTGCAAGGGATCTATACTTGTCTTTCTGTTTTTCTAATTTGTATAGAAGAAAATGGAAGAGAAAGGGGAATTCTCATACACAATATCAACTTTTTAGCAAGTGATGCTCCTAGTAAACGTAGATAATCAGCATCCTCAAATTTGTGCCACGCAACGCTCCTTCAGTATGGACTGTCTTTTATCCCTATACCTCCTTGAAAAAAATTGGGAGGAAGGAGAAGAGATCAATATTGAGGTCGCCCATTGAAACAATGACATTCTTCCACTTTAAAATCCTTTCTTTAACTTGGTTGCCTTCACTACCAAATCAGTGGTGGAGCAGAAGAAGGACTGTGTCCTTTGAAAGAAGAAATCAGTAGATTAGCACCGATAACTTATCTAAAGTGCTATGTATATCCCACCTTTCCTCATCTCTCTATTGGTGGGAGCACATCGTCATGCAACGTTTATAACATGCACAATCAGATGACAGTCAGGATCTATGGATGAAACTCTTTGTCCTGGTTTACATGTGTACATCAACATAGCTGGGTAGAGATATTTTACTTTCATGCTTTTTCCTATCAACATTTTGTAGACATTACTCTCATATTTTCTGGCATGTTTACAGCTCATAAGTACAAAGTCTGAAATTGGCCTGGTGTGTGTGTGTGTGTGTGTGTGTGTGTGTGTGTGTGTAGTGAATAATACTTGTTATCTGAGAATATGGAGAATTTTAAAATTGACTTTTAATAACTTCACCAATTTATTTATCAATGTTAGTTAATTTTCAATCACAATACTGTATATGCAGTAACTCTTTTTATTCCACAGATTCACATCCTTAATTTCTATTATATCTTTAAATAAAATATCTGCTCCATTTTTGCCTGCTTTTTAAAATTTTACTTTTCATAGAAATATCAGTTATGATCATGTTGACTCACTGTGGTATGCAAGCCTGTATCTCTCATTTTTTTCTATACCTGCTTTCCTCTTTTCATGCCTCTTCACTCCACTTTAGGGATTCTTTTTTTGCAGCCTGTTCTTCATATCACAGGTACAAGATGTTAAATTGTTGATTGTTAGCTTTGCTTTTCCAATACCATCTTAATAATGCACAATAGCATTATTTGCCACCTTAAATTCTTTCCTGAGTTTTGCCATCTTCAATTTTATCTAAATTTTTTTGTTTCTTCCTTATCTTACTGAATCATTTCATAACTTTTTGTTTAATTTTTTGCAGTTGTGAGCTTTTTTCCAAAAGTTTTTTAAAGTCTATCTTTATAAAGACTGTATTACTTCTGTATTTCTTTCATTTTTGTTGATTTTTTTTTCTTATCATTGAGAAAATATTGCTTAAGTCCCACAAATGATTTTATTTTGTTTCCTGTTTACTTAGGATGATCTTTTCCAAATGGTCATGTTTGTTTGCCCTTTCCTTTCTCTCTTCCTCTTTCTCCATCTGACTCTGTAAGCGTTGTTACAATTCTTAACCCATAGATTTTAAACTGGGCTTGAAAAGGTGAGTACATGGTAGTGAATATTCATTCTTTTGTCTTCCTGACAAAGCTTAGAGTAGAAATAGAAAGGGAAAGGCGGTGTGGAAAGTAACCAGAAAATTATCCATCATGGTAAGGACATTTTGTCTCATAATATTTTGTACTGATATTTATTTAAAAAACTCAACCACATTCTCTGCTAAAGTTGGAAGACAGAAGTTCTTTAGTTTTCAGTTCCAATTCTACTTTGAGATGTTTTACCAACTTTCATTGGAAGTGGAATTATCCACTGTGTTTGATGAAATAGGGTCAAATATATCTTTCCCTCCTCTGGTCACATTTTCTGCTATTTGTCCAAATGTATAAAAATGACTTTTAGAGATTATTCTCCATCACTTTGACATCCACCATAGCCTCTCGATCTTGGGTGATTTTCTTCTATTTCATGTCAGAACAAAATCTTGCCATTAATTACCTATGTCTAAGAAAAAAAAGTGGCATGGCATGATGTCAATGTTTATAAATCCTGCTACTACTCTTGTTGCTTGGCAGGTAAATAGGTATTCACATTAGAGCCATCTAAATCAATGCATCGTATAATCACCCTTGTACTTCCTGTCCCCACAAACCTAGGGATGTTGATAAGTGAGTTTTCTATCATGTCCTTTACAAATACCTTAAAAACCTTTCCCATGGTATGGGAAAGGAAATTTCACGTCAATTTCCAATCTTATTTTACTTTAATCCTAACTGTATTGTTTTCAAGAAATAATTTTTAAAGTTTGTAATATGAGTTTGAAATAATCCTCTAATCTATATGCTTTTGAACTTTTGTCTCTTACTCACCATTAAAAATATTTCAGTGGATAAATTCATTTTTATGCTACTGGTTTTAACTCAGACAAAGATAAAGAATGGTAAAAGACAAAGATAATTGTACTTCTATCTCATACCCCATCATTTTGTGTTCTTCAAAAGCCCTTCTTTCCCCTTCAGATACAGGCCAAGTTCCTAAAATGGCAAAAGAGTGCCTGTTTATGTCTCCAGTCTCATCTCTTACTCTTAATACCTAAGTCTTAGTGTTACAATTCCTAGTGACATTGTTGCAGTTCCTTTATATACCATTATTTCCTTTCAACTTCCTGCCTTAGAAACTCTACTGCCTTCTTCCTTCTTGCTCCTTTGCCTCCTAAATATTTGTCGAGATTCAGTTTAGTTGCTACACCCATGCGGTAGTTTCAGTATTCTCCTCCTCATACAGACACACACACATACACACACACACACACATACACACACACACACACGCAAGATACCACACCACCAGTCTCTATATGTAGCATTACATCTATAAGCCTGGATTGGTATTTGATTATTTTATTGTTTCTACTAATAAACTGTATGCTACTTGGCCTATTGTCTAACCCATAATTCAATACATGTCATTTTTTTCCCTAAACAAGTGAATTGTCATTATATATACATTTATCAGAAATTTTCCTATGCCTTTGTATATTTTTGGTCTCTATCAGCATTAAAAAAATCTTGTTACTCCCTGTGATGTAAAGCATTTTATAGTTTTTAGTTGATCTTAAACAGCTCTCAACACATGGTAGTACTTTTTATTTCTTGTTCATCAAAATCCAGAGGATAATACCATGTTCACTTTATTCATATCCTTTGGAATTTTATAATCCTTAATTATTTCATCTTTTTAAAAATAAATACACTAATCAATTTATACTATTCAAGATTTGATTAAAATAATATTTCCCAGATGCTTCAGACTTATTTTTTTTTTCTCTAGGTCTTCAACAGCTTTCTTTCAAGTTTAAGGACTGGCTACAATTCATCCTGTTTTATGAATAAAAGCATCCTAGTTTCCTGCATGTATAGGGAAAATAAAATAATTACATCTTACTTTCAATAAATTTCACTTACCTATGGTATCATCTTGATCTCTCTACAACAATAAATAGGATTAATATTTTCCAACAATAATTTGCAGTGATTTTTAAATCTCTCTCTCTCTGTGTATGTGTGTGTGTTATAGTTGTAACTAAAAGTTCAAGTCCTCTGTCCTTGTACATTTAGTTTAGGTTATTTTTCAAACTTTCTTATCTACATTGAAGTTCATCTGCCATTTTCCAGATGACAGTGAATATTAAAATATTGCCTTATAGTTCATCATTATCATCTTGACATTTCACTACCTAGAAAAACGTATCGTTGGTTTAAACTTTGCTATTTCACTGTCTACTCTTATATACTCAGATTAAAATGTTTAACAAAGAATAGATTGATTCAGCTATCAATTTATTTGGACTAAAATAATTCATGGAATAAATTGCTACAAATGTAAGCGTGAGGGACATAAGATATTTTTCATAGGTGACTGTGGCTAACTTGTTAGCAATCAGTAAATAAATTCAGCTAAAAGAATTTTAATTTAGTATTTTAATAAAGTTGTATTTTACCTTTTAATCTATATGTACAGTTATGGATACAGTAACATCACTTCTAGGTTTTTGTCAACTAAATGGGAATACTGCTCTTGGACCAATGAGACTTTCTTTTAGAGTCATGGAGAAGATTCAGTGAGAAGCATATTTAATTCTGAATCGTAATTACATCTGTAATTACAGAATTTACTTAAAAAAAGACACATTCTTACAAACCTAGTTAAGTCCAAACTTCTTCAGTGTTTAGCCACAAAATACAGAAGAGCATAGCATTGAAAGTCATATGTTTACTTCCACAATTCTAGAAATACTGTCTCTTATTATGGTCACAGTTCATTTTCAGCTCCAAATTTTCCTTTTGAAAGATCACTCTCATGACAGGGAAAGTTATTTATGATTCAGACAGTAAATTAGATTAGGTACCAAAAATCAGACTTACAACGCAAATAATGGCTCATATGGTTCACAGTCTACGGAATTTCTCAGAAAGCATACTCATATGTCTGTTTTTATTTTCAACTCTAAATCTGTTGAAATCTAGGCATTTCTGAAATAAGGAATTAGGGCGATATTCAGGTCCTCTAGACTCAATCCACGTGCACAGTTTGAGTTTAATATCTCTACTTTAAAAAATCTCCAATACTCTTGCTATCTATAGTCTCATGTTCAGAATGTTCAAATAATAAAAAAGTAAAATTGTGGGAGTCACGAAGGATCTGTGAAATTGAATTTTTCAAAACTCTTTCATTCAAAGATGTGAATTGAGGAGTCAACTCTGTAAATCTCTGTAAAATATTTTTTCTATGATCTCTCCTTCTATGTACCTCGGAAAAAAAAGCCAAGTCTTGTTACCCCATGTATTAGACACCCTTCATTCTGCTTTTCATCCTCTTGCCTACCAGGGCTCAAGACATTGCTGCAGGAGCCAGTTCATGCAGGTAACCTGACCTCACTTCATCTCAATAAAATATTTTGTCTGTTTTGTTCACTGCTATATCTCCCATCTCTGCAACTGACTCTAGAAAAGTGTCTGGTACGTAGAAGATGTCAATAAGTATTTGTCAAATTTAATAATAAAATAAAATGATTTAAATAAGATCTGAGCTTTTCTCCATTTTATTGTCATACCCTACTTGTGGCAAGTGAATTGTTTTGTTTTAAATCAATTTCATATTTATTTTATCCCTTTGATTTTACCTTTTTTTATGTATACATATAAATATATAGATAATTAAAGCAATAAATAAGAATGCTATTAGTTGAACCTCATGCTATATATATATGTGTATATATGTAATTCATACACACATACACACAAAGAGAGAGATAATTTTTATTATCAATTAGTACAACCTATTCTCCAATTTACATTGTAATATTTTCTTCAGTTTGTTCTGTATGTATTAAATAAAAGCATATTATGGAATCTTCAGACACTTGGGGATTTTTCGGTTATCATTTAGTTGTTATTTTCCAGCTCAGTTCAATAGTTCAATGGTAGTCATTGAATGTTCTCTGTAGAGCTTAAAATATTTTGAGATTTGTTAAAATCTGTTTTATGAACAAGCATATGATCATTTTGGAAAAACAGTTCATGAACACTTTTTTATTATTATTATTATACTTTAAGTTCTAGGGTACATGTGCATAACGTGCAGGTTTGTTACATATGTATACTTGTGCCATGTTGGTGTGCTGCACCTATCAACTCGTCAGCACCCATCAACTCGTCATTTACATCAGGTATAACTCCCAATGCAATCCCTCCCC